>NC_081412.1:7072307-7443557 GCF_030272615.1 Cryptomeria japonica | reverse complement strand
ATTGATTTGTCATCGATCTCAATCAATCATCATTTCTTGTCAATTTGGATGGATTAGTTATTGGTCCTCGTCAATTGACGCCTATCAATTGCAATCCTTGTCAATTTTGATCAATTTGTCATTGATCTTGGTCAATCAACTTCGGTACTTTATCAATTGTCCAATTTTCATCATGATCAGATCAACCCTAAATTAATTATATTTTGTTAAGAACTAATTGTCGTCCTTGCATTTCTAATTCATTTGCTAGGGTTTTCTAATTTAATTATTTAATCCTTTTGTCATTTTCCTTCTAGGTTAAATAAATTTATTTATTTTATCCTAGGTCCCTTTGTCACAATTAAATATTTTTATTTAATTGGCTAACTATGAATTAATGAATAAGGAATATTTATTTATTGATTCTTTCTAATTTCCATTTTTCAAAACTTTCTAATTCTTAATTTCTTCTCATTTTCCTAATTTTTAATTCATCAATATCCAACTAGTTCCTCAACTTTCTATTTTGATTTTGCCAACTAATATCCTTCCTAAAATCTATCCTATTTTGTGCTTTATTTGGAATATATTACTTCTATAATTTTCAAATTCAAGGATTTGGCAATCTTATCTTGACATGATCTTATCCTCTTGCATGGGAAAGTGTGTCATGGCATTTCTTTGTCAATTTGATTTTTCCCTTGATTGAAATCAATTGCAAATTTTATTGATTTTATTTTAATCTTTGATCAATCTCTCCAATTTCTCATTCATTTTTCAACCACATCTCGAATATCCTCATGTTGTCGATTTCACTATCAATTATCTTGCTTTTTGCTCACTTTTGCACTTGTAGGTGAGATCCACAACACATTTGGAGGAAAAAGAGAAACAATGGAGGTCAAGGAAGAAGATTTTTACATTTGGTTTGCACTTTTGTTTTGAAATCTTGTCTTTCCTTCTTTCATTGAATGTATTAGGATTAATTTCCTAGCATTTTATGTTTCGTGGTTACATAATCTAATGCTTTGATGTATTCCAAATTCCTAGTTACATTTTTTGGTGAACCCGACGTGAACTAACAATTGTGCTAACATTTCTTATGTGCTTTTTTATGAGTTCTTGATTACACGCAGGAACTAGGAGGCAAATTTTAAAAGTGTTTTGTTCAAGTTTTGACGTGTTTTGCATCCACGATCATAGTTTTGAGCCCAAATTTGCATCTCAAATTTAGTCTAATTAGGAGGTTTAAATCACTAGTTTGGACTAATTCTTTTCATTTGGGATTAAGATTAACATAAATTTAATTTTCATTTTGGTTAAAATTAACAAAATATTGCATCTAATTTCATTGCACGAGTTAAAATTGAACATAATCTACATTTTCATTCATATGGTTTAAAAAGAACCCACAATCTGAATTTTCAATTTTAGTTGTTTAGTTTAAATTTCAATCAATATTAGATTAAATAGGGGATCAAATTAACCACAATCTTCATTTTTATTTTACAAATTGGTTAAAATGAACCCTATAGCTATTTTTTAGTTGCATGCTAGGGTTTTAGCTGCATATTAACTTTTTTTAAAAATTCAACGTCATTTTTTAAAAAATTGCATAGCTTTTTTTAGCTTTTCTTGCTTTTTTGCATGTCAGCTTCCTTAACCTTTTTGCATGTTATTTTTTTTAGCTTTTTTATTGCATGTTATCTTTTTGAGTTGCATGTCAGCTTTTTAAGTTGCATGCCATTTATTTTAAGTTGTATGTTAGCTTTTTTTAGCTTTTTTGTTGCACGTTAGCCTTTTTAGTCGCATGTCATCTTTTTTTAGATTGCATGTCATTTTTTTAGCTTTTTTATTGCATGTCAACATTTTAGCTTAATTGCATATCCACTTTTTTATTTGCATGTAGCTTTTTCCATTGCATGTCACTTTTCTCCACTTGCATGTTGTTGTTTTTTTAATTTGCATGCAGCTTTTTTTCATTGCATATCACTTTTCTTTGCTTGCATGTTGCTTTATCTTGTTGCTTTTTAGTTGCATGTTGCTTTTTTTGCCTATTGCCTTTTTTTGGATTGCATGTTTCTATTTTGCTTTTTGCTTTCATGTTGCCTTTTTTGCATATTGTTTTTTCTACTTAAGCAGGTTTTATGTATTACTAATCATTTTGTGCAGCACCTTGGCATTTGTTGGGAGAAGACAAACATTGAAACTATTGAAATATTTGTTGCAGGACGCAACCAAAGACATATTTGAAACCTTGTGTTTGTAATTTCTAGCTTAGTTGCACACTTCATTTTCTAAGGGATAAATGAACACCATGTATGCCATGTTTTTTTTTCATTTGCTTGTGTGTTTTAACCTTTAGATAGTGTGCCTGCCTCCCGATTTTGCCCGGTACCTCGACAAGCATTGGTGAGAGGGAACGAACCTAAGTGGTGATAGGGCTAAGGCCAATCCTTTTCCAAACCACTATAAATAATTGTGGTTGCAACGAAAGTTGTAGACAACGGGTGCTAGAATGGCATAGCGACGATTAAATTCATCGGATCTACGTCCACCAGAATGGATGCCCTGACTAAGAAGCATTGTGTTTAGAGACCAAAAACCTTCTAGCCATTGGTACAAGAGGTTGGACCTCTGATGTTGTCTCACATTTTTACGGCTCATAGTAGAGATACAAAGTTCGCCATGGGGAGTTTTCATGGAAACTGATGCTTGGTTGCCCTAGAGAAGTGAGTGTCATGGAGGGGAGCCAGTGGGGTCAAACATCTCAGTATCTACTTTGAGTAGGTGTACCTGAGAAACCAAGTGAGATCCAATTACTATTTTCCTTTCCAACCATAGGATTTGTTTTTGAAGGTGCATGATTGTCTTGGGTCAAAGTCAAACCAACACCTTCTCTTCTACGCTTGTAAAAGGTTGAATTAAAAACTATTGTCACAAGTGGTCCTAAAAAACCTTATTTTCAAAGTTCAAACAATATTCAACAAGTCAAAAACAAGTTTCAATTATCCAAACAAGATTCAAACAAATTCAACCTTGGTCCGAAGAACTTCAAAATATTCATCCAACAATTTGTAAATTTTTTATCAACATGGCTTGTCAGAACATTGGAAAACCTTATCTCAAAATACATGTCACTTAGGGTTATACTTTGCATAGTCCAAACTTAGGTCTTAGAACATTCACATTGCATTTCATATTTAGTCCATTGCATTGTCATAATTCCTTGGCACTTAGATTTGGAATCATTTTCCTAAGTCTCCATTGCATTATCATTATTATATAAAAATTAGGTCTTGGCTTAGGTTGCATTTTGCATATTTCAAGTTATTGGTCCTCACATGTCCCTATCACATTAGCTTTGTCATTTCATAGTTCAAACCCTAGGTCTTCTTTTCTTAGGTTGACATTGTCAAATATTTCCATTCATATCCTTGGTTCATATTATATCATATCTTAAGACCATATAATATCCTTAGGTCATTGTCCTCTTGTGTTTAGTCTCAAAATTAGGTTTGTCAAACTTGCAAAAAACAAAACTTTAGATCAAAGCCCTAAGTTGTTGTTAGGGAGTCTTGACCTTGTCCAACATTTGTCCTTTTGTCATTATAATTTTGTCAAACCTAGCTTAGTATCCAAGCGTATAGGTGAGACATTATCAATTTGTCCTATTATCATTTTATCCTTTGTCCTATTAAGGTCTTGACTTCATTTCAATTTCCTAAGGGTCACATCTTTAGGTTTGCATTCTAAGAGTTTGTTCAAACCTCAAAAACAACAAAAAATATAGATTGCATTCATGTCCTATATTGCATGATCATTCCCTAATACTACATTTAGTTTCATACCATCATCACTCCAAAAATTCAAAAGGTACAAAAACATTTAGTTGCATTGTCAATCACCTATGTTGCATTAGTTGCATACATCATTCCTAAATTCAAAAATCCAACAAACATTGCATAGTGACATGTCTATTGAAACAAGATTTCAAGCCCCTATGATGAAACAAAGTTTGACATATCAACTAATGATTGGTTCAATGAATAACACAATTAAATTAAGGTTTGATCCAAGGAAATCATAGTTCTATCCAACCCAACAACAAATCAACATTGATCAAACTTTTTATAATGAAATAAGTGTCCAAATATGACAACTGGAGGAAAAAATAGCTCGAGAAAAAGAGATCTTGGAACAGAAAGTGAAAAACAGTGAGAAGATTAAATCCCAAATGTCCAAAACATTTCAAAAATTTCAAGGTCCAAACCCAAACTTTGTGCCAATTGATGTAAAAGATCTTATCGAACGATCAAACATACCAACTCTCATCTCTCAAATAGAGATGATGAAACAATTTCAAAAAACAAACACAAATTTCAATCAAGTCCCAAATCAGACTTCATTTGGTCAAATTTCATTCAATAAAATCTCTAATCAACAACATATCCAACATTTTCAACCAGCACAACCAATAGTTCAACATATCCAACATTTTCAATCAACACAACCAATCATCCAACATAGACAACCAATGGTCCAACATATTCAATCAGCACAACCAATGGTGCAATTTCAACAATTTGTCCAAACAAACACACAATGTCAATAAATGGTTCAACCAACTATCAAGTATCAACACCACATTCAGTCAACAAATCAATATGAACACTTACAACCACCATTTCAAAAACAAAAGTTGCAACTCACATCAAGACAAATTTCAAACATGTCAGACCAATTCAACAAAAACTCAATTCAAAATCAATACATAACATCAAACCAAAACCAAATCACCTTCAAACAAATCCAAAATCTAAACCTAACCATGTCAAAACCTCACAAGGATTCAAATGCTTCTCCAAAGACAAGTAGCTCTATTACAAATCTCTTAAAGAGATTCCTAAGTGATTTTTCTAAGAAAGATAATAATCACGCACTTATGTCTAGCAATGGCTCACTCTTTCATAAACAAATTGATTCTCCAGTGGCATCTGTTCCTACACCTTTTGAAGGTTCACAAGAACCTCCCATATCATCTCCTAAAGCTTCACAAGAGGAATTTCCACCATCACCTTCAAATGATACATCAAATAATGCATCCTCCTGAGGATTGCTTGCCATAGATGCTAATCAATGTCTTTATACAAATCCCATTTCCCCAGACACTCACGATGATTCCCTTATTCCTATCCATTCTATCCAAGAACACAACACCCTTTCAAATCTTGTTGACATTCCACTGCCTAAGAAAGATCAAGATATCCCCTTAGTCCTTTCAGATGATCCCATTGAAAGTCAAGAGCAGAGCACTTTTAAAGAGGAATACAATGATCTTCCTCCTTGTCAAGATTGAAAAGTATCCTTTCAGCTTCATGTCCACCACAAGAATCTATTATTCCTTCAAATCCTCCACAAGATTCCTTTGTTCCTCCATCTCCATGTCCTAATCCTCCATATACACTCCAAGATCTCATTTCTTTTGATGATCCCATTATTCCCCCCATTCTATCTCATGAAGAGTTCACCATTGATCTTGATCCCCCTCATGAAGCTAACATTTTGGAGAAATATGTTCATGAATCATCCACTTTGGTTCATTCCGATCCATTTCATGATCTCATTATTTCTCTCATGTCATGTCCACCTCATAATGGACTTGTGTCTTCTTCCCAAAGCAAAGAGTATCCTACAAGTCAATATATTCATAAAGGCAAAAGGGTAGACCTCCATAAGAAAGAACCCCTTCATGTTAAAGAAAATATTAATGGCCATGGCCTCAGTGAAATTCCTTAAGACTTTGGCACCCCTACTAAATCCAACATCCCTTCAAAATCCAAACATATCCCTTCCCCTTCATCCCTTCCATCCATCTTAAGTTCTTATATTCCTTCGTCCCCTAGACAAGGTCAACACAGGCACACATCTTCGAGAACCTTCCCTCTATCAAAAAGACCTCCATATCATTCATATCCATCCATACATTCCTTTCCCCCTCCAATAAATTTGGATGCTAATCATAAAAGTAATAAGTCTAGCAATCCACGTGTATTCAAGGATAATCAACATGTCAAACAAAGAAAAATATGATCCAAAAAGAAAAATAAATGTCCAAAAGGCCACAAAGGCCACAAAGGCCCACTGAGAAAAATAAATCAAAGTCAAAATATATATGGGTTCCTAAATCCCTTGTGCAAGCTATGTGTTCCAAAGAACAACAAAAGCATGAAAAATCCAAAACAATGTGGGTTCCTAAGCGGGTCCTTGAAGCACAAAAAGAAAAATTCAACTTGGCATCCAAAATTGCTATTCATCCATCCAAATATTTCAAATATATTTGTCCATCTCTTCCTTCATCCATTTTGGGTTCTTGTGTCACAAAATCTGTAGCTATTCCTCCATCAAAATCTCAATTTTCAAAATCTATTTTTCCTCCATCAGTCCATCACCCCTCAAGGTGTGTGCCAATGTTGATCTTGCCAAAATTTCCATTTGCTCAAGCACAATTCTTCCAATACCCCCTCCATTATCCAACACCTCTTTTCCATCCTTTCATCCATCCTATCCAATCTTTTGCATAAATCCTTGCCTTAGTTTCATCTCAATTTCCATGTCCTTATCCTACCAATGTCTTTGAGCATACTTTTAAAGGTCAAGGTCCATTTTTTCAAGGCTACTATCTAGAATAAAAAGATTCTTGAGTCCTTCTTCCATCCCCTATCATGTGTCCATCTTCTACTAAAAAAGTCAAAATACAACAAAAAAGTGAGAAAAAGGAAAAAAGAAAAAAATTAAAGCAAAAATAATTCGTCCATTGGGGAAAACCTAGCAAACAAGCGCCTTGGGAAATTACCATGATGAAAACTTGGGCAACAGACATCATGCGTAATCTATGAACTTATTGCATACCACACTTGGGGGCAGGTTTTATCCTATCATATCTGTTTGTCCTTCATTGCTCCATTGTCCTATCATACCCCCATCATACCCTCATGTCCATATTCCCTATTCCACCTTTTATCTCAACAAGGCTGAGGATCTTAATGAGTATCATGCATCCTATGTCATGTCATGTGTGAAGTAGGGTACCTGCAGCTGCAACACAAACACTCAATAGATCATTACAAGAATGGTTATCAAATTAAAATCAAATGAAAGATAAACCATGGCAAAGTGACCTATTGCCTCCTAAGAGATGCGAGTATGGATTTTCTCTCAGGTCTGGATAAGCAATCTCAGTGACTTGACTACACCTAGACGGAGGATTTGAAATGATGATGATATGCAAACTAGATGAGATTGATTATTCTAGATTGATCCAAGAGTCTAATTAAGCTAATGATATGCATGATTTAAGCTATGATGATGATGCAATTAAGCTAGAAAATGATTGATTAAGCTACATGATTCAACAATTATGCTAGAAAATGACTAAATGAAACTAGATCTAAGATGAGATTGCCTATAATAATAATGCTCAAATGATATTATAAAATGGTAATGTCTATAGTAACAATGCCTAAAATGATAATGAGATGGGATGGATCCTTTGTGCTCCAAAATGAGGGATATTTATAGGATTTCCAAGGCCAAGGGTGAGGTGGCAAGAATCAATGGTCAAGATTAAGTCTAAAGATATCAAGGGTGAAATTGGAGGAGGTTGAAGAAGAGGTTGGAGGAAGAGACACTTGTCATCTTTGTGGTGAGAAGTGTCAAGGATCCTTGCTCATGAGAGGGCAAGTGTCCAAGGGAGGAGACATGTGGCCTAAGTGCCATGTGTCTCAAGGGGAGAATATCCACACCTTATGAGGTTAGGATAAGGAAGTTAGAATGTGCAAGATAGGATAGGGTTAGTTAAACCCAAGGTTAGGTGGAATGGTTGAGGTTAAGAGGATGGTTAGGTTAGGTGGTTAAAAGTTAGGAGGCATGTGGGTAATTTGAATTTAAAAATTCAAATAATAGGAAAAGCTTAATTAATTTTCAACAACTCATAAATTGATGTATTTTAATTAATTAGGGGATTACAAGGAATGAATTAAATGGGGGGAGGATTAATTAATTTGGATTAATTAATCAAAAGGAACTATGGAATGAACCTATTAAATAAATCCTTAGATTTATTAATAAGTAGATGAAATGGATATTTTTAATCAAATTGCTAATGAATTTAATTAAAGGGGGATTAATTAAATAATTTCTTATGCAATTAATTATCTTTAGAGGATTTTTAGGTGTATACATTTTGCCCCTCTTTGAAGCGAGGTGTGATGATGCGTTGATTCAAAGAATAATCTCATTTGTGATGATGTTGATATAATATTGGTTCGATAGGATGCCCCAGCCATTGATTGCTAAGTTGTGATACAATAATGCCCCCTTGAGAGATCAATTGAGATAATTGACCTTTGGAGTGTTTGGATCTTTGTGAAGTTGATTTCTCGATTAGATGATCTGATTTCTGCAATGCTGATTGATGAAAGTGTGAGTTCTTCGATCACTTTGATGTGATTCGTGATGTGATGATTGATAAAGCTTGATTGATTGATTAGATTTATACGATCAATATGTAGTCTGGTTTCAAGAATGACACCTCTTGTATAAGACAAAGATGATCAAATCATCTGGTTTCAGGAAGGGTATATCCTGTATAAGACTTCATCAGAATGTTTGGTTTCTGGAATGATACATTCTGTATAAGACATGATAGCATAGATTAGATGTGATCGGTTGATAGGATTGATAAGGTTGATTGGATAAAGAACTAACATTTTGTTGATATCAGGTTGTAAGAAGATTCGGATATGTTGATGTTGACATATTTGAGAGAGTAGCATAAGATTCGCTTTGAGTCAACAATATCGATAGAGAGGAGAGCCATCGATCTGATTGTGTATACACTTATGATGATACATTGATGATTCCTGTGATAGATTTGGCTTTGATAAGATGAGCTTGTGGGATCCCATGCAAAAATAAAATGCAAGCTAAATGCAAAGCTACGATCGGACCAGTCATTGGGTTAATGTGTTTTTGTCATCATTGAGCTTTTTAAAATGTGGGAAGTGAGTGCAAACATTGATGGTATAATTGAACCATGATTACCTGAGCACTACTTTCTTGGATTTTGATATTGCAAGTTAGCACAAGTATCGAGGTATCATTGAACCAAGATGACCTGAGTGTTGCTTGTGTAAAATAGGCAGTATTAACCATTTCTGTATACAAGCCTAAAATGTCTTCTATGATACTTTGGTGATCATGTCCTTAGACAACTTTGCACATATTAATGATTAATTTACAGACAACAAACAAGAAAAATATCATGTTCCTTCCTTGTTCCTCTAGTCAAAGACATTCTAGAGTGACTCAAAAATCATGATAGCGAAAATCAAGATAGAAAGTAAAAACATTATGTTAAAATCATTAGTCAAAAGATATCATCCATTGATATGCATGTGTCAGGTTTGGACTGATATTTGATGATTTGATGGTTGACAATTTGATCTTGTATTCAACGTGGGAGGTGTCTCAGTTTTTGTTTGACCAGTGTTGTCTAACTGTTGTTCTACCTGTTTGATTAAGCTCAAGATGATCGAAACATTTTGCCCCCAGCCAAGTGCAAGATTTTGCCCCAAGCTTAGAAACAAAGTCATTATGATATACCCAATTATCCAAACCATGGCAAGAAACTAGTAGGGATTCTTGCGTATGTACAAGGATTATTTATGGATATGAACAACGTTGATGGAAAATGAATGCAAGCAGAAGGATGCATGTACCAATAGATGGAAGAGCTAGCTGACAGATGGCGCATGTTTGCCAAGTTTTCACCCTCTATTTTTATTGCACTTTTTCTCATATTTGATTTTTCTTGTTTATTTTGTTGTTTTTCCCTATTTTTGTATTTTCTGATTTTTCAATGCTTTTGGATTTTCTGATTTTTCACTGTTTTTGGATTTTCGGCTTTTTCACTATTTTTGGATTTTCTACTTTTTTATTGTTTTTGGATTTTCTGCCTTTTCAGACATAAAACCTCTCCAGATGTATGCTACTGATGGGTTCTTCCAGCTAATCTTCATCCTGTGTCGATAGCTGATATGCTCCTAATCCAAATATTGTTGTAACCACAAATGGACCTAACCAGTCTGGTTCAAATTTTCCTTTCTTTTCTCGATCTGATTGGTTTCATGGATTCTCCTTTAGTACTAGTTCTCCAACTTGAAATACTCTTGGTTTGACCTTGTGATTGTAACTTCAGCACATTCTTTGTTGATATACCTTTAAATGATCAAAGGCATTTTGTCTTCGTTCATGGATTAATTCTAACTCTTGCAATCTAGATACTCGTTCTTCTTCATCTGGGATAAGGCCTTTTAATTATACTTGTAGAGAAGGTATCTCTACTTCTATTGTCAGTATTGGTTCTGATCCATAGACAAGAGAGAAAGGTGTGGCACCTGTTCATGTGTAGATACTGGTAGGATAGGCCCATAAAGCAGGGTTTAATTGAATATACCAATCTTTGCCAGCCTCATTTACTATCTTTTTAAGGATTTTCAGAATAGTTTTGTTTGATGCTTCTGCTTGCCCATTCCCTTGTGGATAGTAGGAGGTGGAAAATTTGTGTTGGATCTTTAATTTTTCACATAGCTCTTGTACATCCTGATTTTTTAACGGTCACCTATTATCAGTGATAATGGTCATGGGTATGCCATAGCGACATATGATGTAGTTCAAGATAAATGCAACAATTTGTTTTCCTTTGATAATGATGAGAGGTACTTCCTTAATCCATTTTGTAAAATATTTTGTAGCTACAAGGATGAATTTGTGACCATTAGATGACGAAGGACTTATTTTTCCCATTAGATCAAGACCTCATTGGCAGAAAGGCCAAGATGTTGCTAAAGCATGAAGTTCTTGTGCTGGTGCATGAATCAAATTCCCATGGATCTGGCATTGTTTGCATGTTTTAGCTATTTTAAAATAATCTCATTCCATAATTGGCCAATAATAGCCCAAGCGTATGAGTTTTTTTGAAAGGGTAAGACCACTTGAATGAGTGCCACAAATGTCGTTATGGACTTTATTTAAGGCCTTTTCAGATTCTTCTTATTCGAGACATCTTAAAAGAGTACCATCCAGACCTCGTTTAAAAAGGGTATCTGCGACAAGAGTTTAATGGGAGGATTGGCGAATAAAATTTCTCTTTTGGTTCTTTGATAAGTCAAGAGGGAGGATATTATCTTTTAGGATGTGCAATTTTGACCATAGCGAGAGGAATTATGCCCAACGAAGTGACATATGGTTTGGGAATTAGGACAATTATGAGCAAGGTAAAATAACTCTTCCACCAGGAATTCATAACGCTCTTGATTTTCCTGTGTCTTAAGGAGAGAAGCAAGTGTGGCCATGGCATTTGTTGCTTTGTTGTCATTTCTTGGAATTTGTTGAAAAGTTATTTCAACAAAATATTTCTTGAAATCATCTACCATCTTTTTATAAGGCATTAGCTTTTCATATTTTGTTTGGTAATCATCATTGATTTGATTTATGATGAGCTGAGAGTCTCCAAAGACTTGAAGTTGTGTAATGTTCCATTCTATAGCCATTTTTATGCCTGTAAGCAAAGCTTCATATTCTGCTATGTTATTGGTGCAAGGAAAGCTTAATTTGTATACTTTTGGAATGGTGTGACCTTGTGGTGTGATGAATAGAATTCCTACTCCTGATCCATGTTGTGTATATGAACCATCAAAGTATAATTGCCATGTTTTTGTGGTGATCATTAGGATATGAGCATCGGGAAATTCAATGTGTAAAGGGTGATCTTCATGAAGTGCTAGCTGGTCGGCGATGACTTATCCCTTTATAGATTTTTTGTCTACATACTCAATATCAAACTCACCTAGAATCATTATCCATTTTGCTAATCTTCCTGTTAATGTGGCCTTTCTGAGCAAATACTTCAAAGGATCGAGTTTTTCTATCATCTTGATGGAGTGAGATAGTAGATAGTGTCTTAATTTTTGAGAAGAAAAAACTACCGCCAAGCATGCTTTTTTTGTTGTGGAATAGTTGAGCCCATATCCCACTAGTGTTCTGCTAATGTAGTAGATGGCTCGTTCTTTTCCTTCATTATCCTATTGTGTGAGCAGAACTCCTAATGATACTTCGGTGGTCGATACATAGAGTAATAATGGATTTCCTAGAATTGGTGACATTAGGATAGGTGGTTGCATGAGATAAGCCTTGATCTTGTTGAATGCATCCTCGCATTGATGATCCCACTTGAAATGAACATTTTTGTGCAAAAGATGAGTAAATGGCTAGCATTTATCAGCTAGTTGAGCAACAAATCTTCTGATTGATTGGAGTCTTCCTTGGAGTGATCTTAGTTGACATATATTCTTTGGGGATGCCATTTCCATGATCGTTTTGACTTTAGGTGGATCTACTTCGATACCTCTTGCTGAAACAATGTATCCTAATAGCTTTCCTAAAGTGACACCAAAGGCACATTTCTTGGGATTTAGCCGTAGCTTGTACTGTTCTAACCTGTCAAAGATATTGTCTAGTGTTTCTATATAGTCTTCTTTGTTATATGATTTGGCCAATATGTCATCCACATAGTCTTCCATGAAGGTATGCATCATGTCATGAAATATTGTTGTCATAGCTCTCTGATATGTAGTACCTGCGTTCTTTAGTCCAAAGGGCATGACGTTCCAGCAAAAGGTACCCCACGGACATATGAAAGTTGTCTTTTCTTGATCTTCAGGTGCTATTTTAATTTGATTGTAAATGGAGAAACCATCCATTAATGAAAACATGGAGTGTCCAGTAGTTAAGTCCATAATGATGTCAATGTTGGGCAAAGGAAAGTCATCCTTTGGACATGCGTTATTAAGATCTCTAAAGTCTATACATACTCTGATATTGTTGTCTGGTTTTGAAATAGGAATGATGTTTGATACCCATTGAGGATATGCTACAGGTTTGATGAACCCAACATCCAATAATTTCTTGAGTTCTACTTTGACTAGGAGAGCCATATGTGGATGCATCTTCCTTAATTTATGTTTGACTGGTTTCACTCATGGGCTAACATTTAAGTGATGCATGATAAGATCTGGATCTAACCCTGGCATGTCTACATATGACCAAGCAAAATTGATTTACCTTCATTTGAAGAATTCCATATATTGGTCTATTTCTTGTTCTAACAGAGAAGTCGTTGGATGGATAATCTTCGGTTGTTTTGTTGTGCCAATGTTAACTGCTTTCATGGGTTCGATCAAAATGGATGACCTTTCTTGATAGTGCTCAGTTAAAGTGTCGAATCTCCCATCTTCTGGTGCCTCAAGGAGGTTTTCACCATTAGATGTGTCCTTTCTTTTTACTTTCTTCTTGATCTAATGTTGTTAAGAAATGGTTTTCAACATTAAACCTGATAATGTTTTCTTTATTTTCCTTTTTGCGACTGGGAGATTTGGCACCTACTTGACTGGAAGATGTGTTGCTGACATTCCTGGTGGAAGTTGTTGCAGGTTCGATGGCATTAAGATATACAGATATACCATGGTCACTAGGAAATGTATCAATGTCAATATGTCTTTCATTGTCCCAATCAATAAGTTCAGGGTGTATTAGGGGTAAGGGATCTTTAGGATAAGATGTTTTGAGGGTATTTAGGGTCAAGATTGAGCTATCAAATTTTTTGATATATAGGTCCATGTCTAGGATAGTACTCTCGTACGAATGATCTCGTACAAGGAGCTCCTGATCGTCCTCGATTAAGTCCAAGTCGGCCAAATATGATTCTAATTCAAGTGAGCTAGTTCCTAACGTTTGTTCTACATACGCATGAACTACATCGACTCCTACGTCTTCTTCAAAGCATTTTTCTTCAGCTGATTCTTCAGAGTGATAGGAACCCCATTCCCATTCATTAGAATTTATCTCACTTGTAGCTTACAATCTACAGATTTGTTCATATAGTGTTTGATTTGTTTCTTCTCTTTTTCTTGCTATGTCTTTTCTTCTCTGATATTCAACTTCTTTTGTACTAAGATTAAGTCTTGTCAACTTTACTATCAGCTCTCCTTGACTTGTATTTTGTTCTTTCTTGTTTTGATTAAGAGTTGATGTTGCTTGAGAGGTATCACTGGTTTGTTTCTCTAGTTGATTAGGAGTTTGTTTCTTTTTCCATTTCATATTTGTTTGTGCTTGTTGCTTGGAAAATGCTTCTTCCCTTTCAATTGCAAGTTGTTCTTGTCTTTTTTCATATTCACTTTGTTATTGGTTAGACGATGTGTCTTCTAGTAGAATAACTCATCCATACCCTAAGCCTAATTTGTTTGTAGCCTGCTCAGTATGAGGTTGGATAGGTTTTGAGATACCTTCTTTTCTTTTTCCTATTGGACATATTCTAGTATATCCCATCTTTTGAAGAATGCTAAATCCTTTTCCATACTTTTCTGTGTATTCGGACATTGTTGATCTTTTTTTGAACTTCTTCATCTTTGTATAGCCACTATAGCACATCCTTGTCTTTTGTTTCCTCTAATAAGGTTCCAGCACTAACAAATGCCCCATCAAATATTGGAAGATGTTTTTCACTTGGTTGTTGTTTAGAATTTGACGGTTTTCCATAGGATTTAGGAGAAAGTGGTAATTGTGATATTAAATATTCTCCATTCCCTCAATCTCTTAGCTGCATTTGTTTTTCCATACTTGACAAAATTAAAGCAAATAATTTTTCTTTGTTTTCTATGCTTGAAGATGATGCCTCCCTATTATGAGGAACAATGACTTCTTGAGTTGTTTTTAGATTACTTCAGTATTGAAATGGATTTGAATCTGCTGAGATCGTGATTTCTTGTCCATTGTAGGGAAATTTTAGGCACTGATGATATGTTGATGGAACAGCTTGTAGATCATGTATCCAAGGTCTTCCCAGGAGTATATTGTATGATAAGTCCAAGTCTAGAACTTGGCATACTGTGTTTTTCTACAAAGGTCCCACTCTGATGGGCAGTATCACAATTCCTTTGGAGGAACGTTCTTCATCATATGTTTTGATGGTGATCTTTTTTCGGGGAACGGCTGTGTCTTCTGAATAACTTTGAGCACGGACAAGACTCAATGAAATTTTTTTTAAGATAGCTCCACCATCTATTAGGACATGTTTAACACGTTTCTTTTGAATGAGGACTTCAATATGCAAGGGAGCATTATGGGGATGTTTCAAGGACATGTCTTCTTCAGTAAATGATAAGAAATGCGGAGTTGTGAGTTGTCCCACCATGGTTTGGAATTGATCTATATCAAGGTCTTTGGACACTACTATATCTACTAATGCTCTTTCTAGAATTTCTTTATGTGTAGGTGAAAGTTTTAAAAGTTCTAAGATGGATATTTGCATGAGCATTTTCTGTAATTGATCCACTAGGTTGTATTGTTTGGTAGTGGATGATGTGTTTGTTGTAGGACCCGACAAAACCACTTTGGCTTTGCTTCGTGTAATAGCATGAGTAGATTCGTGATTTTGTTTTTCTTTGACTACGATCACATTTACCACATTATCATATGTATGAGCATAGTTTACCTTTACCATTATGTTGTGTTGAGGATTCACCCTTCTCATAGTTAGGAAGCAGAGTTTTGAAAGCCGTATGAGATTCATTTGTCTTATGTCCATCTACAGTTATTACTCCATTATCAATCAAGTCTTGAATGACATGTTTTAACTTTTGACAATTATTTGTATGATGTCCTTTGTTTCGATGGAAATCACAATAATGGTTGTCGTTCCACCAAGGGGGTTTTATTTGGGGTTCATAGTTCCCTACTTCTGATAAAGTAATCAATTTGTTGGCGAGAAGCGTCTTTAATGTGGATCCAAGCGGTTCACCAATGTTTATAAATTATCTTCGAAAGAAAATTTTTATAGTTTCTCTTTGGTGATGGTTATTTTGTTGAGCCATTGTTGAGTGATTGGATAAATTAAAAACCGATTGTTTTAGTTTTACATTGTTGTTATCTACTATTCCATCATTGACGATATTACGATTCCTATTCCAAAAATTTGGTTTGTCGTCGTTGTTGTTAGGGGGAGAAAGTCTGTCTTTGTATATTTTCAACTCACCTTTCTTTATCATGGCTTCCTTCATTCTGATTCCATTATCAATCATCTTTCCAAAACTTTGATTTCCTTGCATTTTTAGATGATAACTCATTTGATCATTTAAGTTGTCAATGAATATGTCCATTTTTTCATACTTTGGCACTGTACGAGGATATCATGAAGCTAAGCGTCTCCACCTCTATAAAAATGTCATGAAAGGTTCTCCACTCTTTTGTTTGGCATTAAATATGTCTAGCATTGTTACTCCATGTTGTATGTTATAAGAATATCATGAAAAAAATTTATCCACCAATTCTGAGAATGATCTGATTCTGGGTGGAAGTTTGGAGAACCATTGCATACCTAGTCCAGTTAAGATTTTTGGAAATAATTGCATCAAGTAGGTATCCTCATGTGCGAACTCCATACTCATTGTGCAAAATTCTTGAATATGATCTTGAGGATCAGTGCTTCCATCATATTTTTTCGTATCTAGGAGTTTCACAACCTATAGGAAATGGTATCATGTTTAAGTTTCTGTCGAATGGATAAAGACAAATTTCTTGAAGTGAGTATCTTCTAACATTTCCTTTCTGCATATCTTGAATTTGTGTTTGTAATGTTTGTATTTGTTGTGTGAGAGTTGTGATAGGATTTTCAACGGGATTTGTTCTTATATAGCCATGATTTTGTGTTCTAGGAGGATCTTGATCTCTTCTTGTATCATCTCTACTACTTCTTGTATATTCGTTCGATTTGACATGGTTGAGAATTTCTATGTCATCCTTTTTGGGAATGGAAGTTTCCTCATTATTTTGTGTGTTGTCAAGAATTGATGTATCATTAAGTTTCAGACTAAAAATATCCTCATATTGGTTGTTATTAGGGGAAGACTCATTTCCCTTTTGTGTCAATTTGCTCATATCAAAATCTCAAGGGAGTGTAGCACCAGATTTTGCTAACATTAGGAACTATTTTTCTTTTTCTCCCTCCAATATTTTCTCCATAAATTTATCAAATTGATGTCTCTGTGATCTTTAGTTATTCTAGATGTTTCGATTTCCACTTCTACAATCTTTCATCTTTGCGCTCTAGTTAATACGGGCATACACACACGTTGGATATCGTGCAAGGATTTGATTGTCTAAAAGTTTGTTTTGATAAGTGGTCAAATGTCAACGTAGATATGATACAATGATAGGATACGAATAGACAATTCAAGTGTTTAAAAGTTTGCAAGTTTTTCGATCTTCGGTTTTGGACTGCGATGATGGTGATTTTGATAAAGACCAAGTCCAATAGGAATGATATATCCTATGATGTGGGACAAGTTTATCCTAATCAAAGGTTGTGGTTTCATGATAGAGGATGATAGATCCTGATGAGAAACTATGTTTGAGTGATCAGTTTATCAAAGGGGTTGATGATGCACTTTGAGATGTTTAGACCTTGAACTTTTTGAAGGTGAATACTTGAAAATCTTGAGGTGTTTAGCTTTAGAATTCGATTTAACAGATGATAACTTGACCAAGTGAACCAATAAGACAATCCAAGCATAATATGGCAGATATCAAATGTTTATGCTCACTGCAAATTGACCAAGCAAATATGGCAGATCTGAAAAAGATGTGCAAGAAGACAACTCTGGACCAATAGAGACAGAAGTTCGTATGATAGTTTAAGCAACTTTAGATGATAATACATACAGGCCCATATGACAAATCAAGAATCTCACATGACAAAACACAAACTCGTACAAGATTTCTCACCGAACCATACGACAAAAGATAACATAACCTTCCTTGCTAGAATGATCTCATACGACAATTCTCATTGAGCAAAATGATAAACTAGAGGCCTTGTACGACAAAACTTACTAAGCCATACGACAATACAGATGCCTCGTATGATAAAACACAAGCTTGTACGACTTAAGACATAACAAAGGTAGAAAATGTTATTTGGACAAAGTTTTGATCAATGAAGTTTGATGTTTTGCTTCTATTTTTCCAGTTTTTGATGTTTGATTTTCTTGTTTCGGGGATGAAGACACAAAAAACACGTGATATGATAAATTATTTCAAGCATAGCATGCTAAGTCCTAAGGAAGTTGGCTGAGAGAGAAAACCTTTGCTTGCAGACTTAGGTACACACCCAATAGCTAATCAGAATACGGTCGTTGAGTTTCATGCAATGGATTCTCAACATCGTATTATCCGAATCCAAACGCTAATGGGGGCACGATATGGCAAGTATCTTGGGAGAGTTACTATCTCTCTTGCACAAAGATTATCGCCCTTTCAGAGGTGAATCAGGTAGCTTCTATCTTAGGATTCTTAGTAAGGGTTTCCGTTTGAAATTACCCCTTGCAGTTGCACAAGCGCAATTGAGGCCTATATCCCAACAAGGTACCGAAACAAGAAGTAGTCATGCAAGTGTGATTGAGACCGTGAGGCCCTACTAAATGCACGATATGAGAGATCTCAAAAGAGAAAACTCAAATAATCCCATCCTCCGAGAATTTAATCCTAGGAGGCCTATTTTTTAGAGTGAGTCAGAAAGCTTGGGTCTAGTTGTACTCACTTGGGTCATTCTCACAAGGTGATTACTTTTTCCCACTGTGACAGGCCCGCTAAAAGGTAATCAAATCTCAAACATAAAAGTGCTTCAAGGGTCGGGATTTCTGATTGTCCAAGCGGACAAGAGCATACTCTCCTACCTTTTAGGCAAATTCTCAAGCATAGAAAACAATATGTTCATTTACCATTAGCAAAATAAGTGTGCCTAGAAAACTTAAAGAAGACACAAAGTTTGGTTGAGTCCTTCTAGGCAACCTGTAAAATAGATATGTTTGTAGTCACTTTGTTTTAATGAAATGAACTTTGACAAGCGCAATCTTTGAATATCGTCCTGCAAAAACCAATTAGGCTATTGAAAAACTCACAAACAGAACAAGGTTAGCATTAGTCATAATCAAATTGAAGCATGAAAACCCTAAAATGCAATATGTTTTGAAAACACAGAAGTAGAATTCGTACGACAATTCTCACATGCTCGTACTATAGCACAAAGGGTCTCGTACGACACAGAAAGGGAACTCGTATGAAATTCTGAATCAGACCTAACCAGAAACCTGTGAGATTGAAAATTTGATGATGCTAAGAGGCCAAAATGAGATTTCTGGCACCACAGTGGGCGCCAAAAATGTGTTGTGTCATGTGTGAAGTAGGGTACCTGCAGCTGCAACACAAACACTCAATAGATCATTACAAGCATGGTTCGCAAATTAAAATCAAACGAAAGATAAACCATGGCAAAGCGACCTATTGTCTCCTAAGAGATGCAAGTATGGATTTTCTCTCAGATCTGGATAAGCAATCCTAGTGACTTGACTACACCTAGACAGAGGATTTGAAATGATGGTGATATGAAAACTAGATGACATTGATTATGCTAGGTTGATCCAAGATTCTAATTAAGCTAATGATATGCATGATTTAAGCTATGATGATGATGAAATTAAGATATAAAATGATTGATTAAGCTACATGATTCAACAATTAAGCTAGAAAATGACGAAATGAAACTTGATCTAAGATGCAATTGCCTATAATAACAATGCTCAAATGATATTCTAAAATGGATATGCCTATAGTAACAATGTCTAAAATAATAATGAGATGAGATGGATCCTTTGTGCTCCAAAATGAGGGATATTTATAGGATTTCCAAGGCCAAGGGTGAGGTGGCAGGAATCAATGGTCAAGATTAAGTCTAAAGATATCAAGGGTGAAATTGGAGGAGGTTGAAGAAGAGGTTGGAGGAAGAGACACTTGTCATCTCTTTGGTGACAAGTGTCAAGGAGCCTTGCTCATGAGAGGGCAAGTGTCCAAGGGAGGAGACATGTGGCCTAAGTCCCATGTGTCTCAAGGGGAGAATATCCACACCATAGGAGGTTAGGATAAGGATGTTAGAATGTGAAAGATAGGATAGGGTTAGTTAAACCCAAGGTTAGGTGGAATGGTTGAGGTTAGGAGGATGGTTAGGTTAGGTGGTTAAAAGTTAGGAGGCATGTGGGTAATTTGAATTTAAAAATTCAAATAATAGGAAAATGTTAATTAATTTTCAACTCATAAATTGATTTGTTTTAATTAATTAGGGGATTAGAAGAAATGAATTAAATGGGGGGAGGATTAGTTAATTTGGATTAATTAATCAAAAGGAACTATGGAATGAACCTATTAAATAAATCCTTAGATTTATTAATAAGTAGATGAAATGGATAATTTTAATCAAAATGCTAATGAATTTAATTAAAGGGCGATTAATTAAATAATTGCTTATTCAATTAATTATCTTCAAACCATTTTTAGGTGTATACACATCCTATTCGCAACTTTCAGTCTATCACAACTTTTGGTCATTATCCATTGGCTTATTACAACCTTTCGTTCACATTCCTTGGATTATTGCAACCCAACCTATCTCTTAGCCTATCACAACCTTCAATTCATATCTCTTATCCATTTTTGATCTTGTTTGTCCTATCCATATCCTATCATTGTCCATACACTCATCCCTTGATCTTGATCTGATATAAGGACGTAAAATGAAAAACATGGATTCAAAAACCTATTGACATGTCCCTCATGTTGTGTCATTTGCTTTACATTGTCATATCCAATCCATTATCCCATCATGCGATAGCCCTTCGAAGTTGAGTCCACTTTGTCTCCATAATAAATAGCCTTTGTCTTCCTTCTATCCACCAACATTTCAACAAGCTTGTTTGTCCATTTGTCATATTCCTTTCCTTGCTAGACAGTGGGGGTAATAATCCAAAAATATCAAAAAAGTATCCTAAAATAATCCAAAAACATTCAAAAAAAAGTCTTGAAATTATCCAAAAACATCGAAAAAATGTCTTGGAATAATTAAAAAAAAAACTGTAAAATGTCTTGAAAAAAGCCCTAAAAATTAAATCATTCAAAAACCCTAAAAATTGAAAAACATTAAAAATCCAAAAACAATCACTCATTTCATTTCGCCAATAAATTGTCCCCTTTGTACATATATAGACATTTACAAAGACATCAAACAAAAAACACATAAGACATTGTGCTTCGCAAATGATGCATCAACAAATGAACTTTTCAATCCACCAAGCATTCAAACTGGTCAACTTGTCTTATCAATCAATCAACATCATTATTATTAGTCCTTATCAAATATTATCATGGGTCTTATACAGGGTGTGGTATACTCGAAACCAAACTATGCCTTGTCTTAGACGAGGTACTGCATTCCCTGAATCCAGATAGCATAATCGTCTTTTTATCACAACATTATCAAATTTGGCATCAAGATCAGAATGTTTGTTTGAATTGCTTGGATTTGTGCATTTTTTTCTTCATTGATTTATCTTTTATCATGTTCCTATGCTACTCGATGATGTCACTAAGTGATTTAGAGTGGTCGGGATGGCTCATGGTCTTTTTCTTTTGTCTTCTATTTGTGGCATGTTTCATATTATTTTGGGGCAAGTATGTCTTAGGATGGTTGAACCATTCCTTGTTTGTAACGTGTCTATTTTACGCAAAGAGATTGCATTATCAACCTGGCCTTTATTGCCATGGTGATCTGCATCCATTTTGCCATATCAAAATAAAGGTTCTCACTTACTATTTGCATTTGTGAAAGCAATATTTCATCACACTAATCATTCTTCACTTCTCATTTGCATTTCTTCTAGCTAACATTGTTTCTATCCCATCAATCCTTTTATCTATTCATCAAATCAATCATTATCATGCTATCTATTATCTTTGATCAATAGAGAATTTCTTCATTTGATGTCAATCACCCCTTGTATATAATCAATTAACATTCCTCACTTTTGACTAACCATTCTTCTCTTCTTTTGAGAGATCATTCATTTATTTCATACTTAAACAATATCTCGAGGGGGCATCCTACCTCCATTCTTTGGTTTGTTGGGGCATGATTTTTTTTTTTAATTTTCTTTGAAACAACGCTCATAATCGCATTGTCTCAAAGAGGGGCAAAATCCTACCTCCATTCTTTGGTTTGCTGGGGCATCATTTTTTTTTTCAATTTTATTTGAAACAATGCTCAAAATCGCATTGTCTCAAAGAGGGGCAAAATGTACACACTAAAAAATGGTCAACACCTATGTCTCCTATTTTTAACATATCATGTGCATAGTGCCTCTTAGAATTAATTAATTAATTAAACCCCCTTTTACTAACAATCCTTCTCAGTCCTAAATAAATAAATTTAATAATTTATTTATTTGTCCCCTTTGTCCATTAATTAAATAAATTCATTTAATTTAATTAACTAATTCATAAATATAAGCAATAAATTAATAAATAATTTTTATTAGTTTATCATATTTATCTTCCTCCAAAATAAAGATAATTAATAAATTTTATTTATTAATTCATCTTTATTTCCTTCTTTTCTTAAGTTTTTTATTCTTCCGTTTTATCCTCTTATGTGGAGATATTTAATAATTTTTAATTATTAAGTCTTCTGATAAATCCTCCTAATTTTTGAATTTGGAAACTAATATCTTTCCTTGATTTTCAAAAAACAATCTTTTTGGCAATATCTTATTAATCTTAATTTTTAAATTCAAAAATGAGGTATGCATCTTCTTTTTGTGATAGGAGATTTTATTTATTTTTAATTCTTTTATTTATCTTTTCGAATGAAGATATTTAATAATTTTTAATTATTAAAATCTTCTTGATATTTTCAACTTGCTAATTTGGTATTTATGAGAAGATAATTAAAGATTTTATTATTTATTCTCATAATATCTCCCCACTTGCTTTCTTCTATCTTTATCCTTCCCTAAATGGCAACTCTGTTGTGCACTCAATCAAGTTCATCCATCTAACCAAAAATCCTTTCAATCTTGGTCATCTGATCAATCCCTCATTTTTTTATAAATTGGATTCATTTCTCATTCATTTTAGAACCACCCTTCGAGTATCCTTATGCTACAGTTTTCATCTTGTCATCTTGCTTTCTTTCATACTTTTCTCTTACACTTGTAGGTGAGATCCACAAACAAGCTATTTGGGGGAGAAAGAAGGACAACAGAAGTCAATTGAAGGAGACATTGGTGATGATTTTTGTATGTGGGAAAAGCGGGTCGATAGAACTCAATATGTGAAAAATGCTCCAAAATACTTGTCCACACACACACACAAGACTTCTTGGTGCAAGCTATGGAGTAATGAAGTATCGCTCAGCTTCCCAAGGTTGGTCCCATGGTTCTCTATCTCACAATGTCCCTCAAACCAATATTTTTGCTCTCAGATCACTGAGCAAAATGGTTTAGGGATGGCAAATGCAAGAACGAGGGATGCTTTTGTTGGTTTTAATATGAGATGCATCCTAAGCTATGCATGATGCTATAAATGCAATAAACTAACTATAAGATGACAAGATTAGTAGACAATACTATCCTAGCATACTATATTAGTTAATGATTTAAGCTAATGATAATAGAAATACTCTAAAATTGCATATTTAGATTAATTCCTATTTTAAAGAGAGGCTAAATGATGAGCATATATAAAATGAAAGCTTGAATGGATTTAAGTATAAGTGTGATGCTAAAGACTTGGATTGATTAAAATGGAGGAATGAGAGCTTTATTTATAGCAAAAATAGGGCAATGGATGGTCAGGATTGAAAGAGTTGATCAAGGGTTGAATTTGAAAGTTGGGGATCCATGTTTGCAATTTGCACCAATAAAATGGTGACAAATGTCAATATAGGGTTGGGTTGAGAGAAGGGGTTGGAGGCATTAAATGCCTGAGAAGACCTTATGGTTATCTAGAGATAAGGGTTAAGCTTAAGTTAGGCTTACCCATTGGATTAAGAGTTAATCCAAGGATAAACTCTTGTGCAAATGATTAAGAAATAATCATGGTCAAAGCATTAAAGGCTTGATGAGACCCTTGGGTTGGATGAAGGTTGAATTAAAAGAAATTATTTAACCATGTAAGAGGGTTTGAGTTAACCATTGATGGTTATGAAGACTTTGGGGAATTAAGTGGTTGAAGACTTGAAGCCTTTAATGGTTATCAAAGACTTTAAGGGTTTGAGAAGTGACCTCCCCTTGCTTAGGGATGTGACAAAGTTTAGAAGATGGGTTAGGCTAATTAGAAGCGATTAGAAGAGTCTAGAAGGGATTAGAAATAGGTTTTAGAATGCAAGTGGGAGATGTAGGAAAATGCAAGTGGAAGGAGGGATAATAGGATTTAATTGAAATAAAGTTAATTTAATTCAATTTGGTTGTAATTTGGGAAATTAAATAAATTAGATTTATTCAATTTAGGATAACTATTTAATTAAATTTGAATTTAATTGAAAGTGGATAGGGGGGATTTAATTGAATAAAATGATTTATTCATTAAATGGGTATAGTGAATTTAATTGAGTAATTTACTTAATTAAATAGAGGAATGCGGGTAATTTAATTAAATTGGATTTAATTAAATAGAGAAATGAACATAAAATATTCATTTAGGAATATGGTCATTTTTATACGTCTACAATTTTCATTTCTTTTGAATGTCTTATTTTTAATTCTTCTATTAATTGTAATAGGATTTTATTTCATTGCAATTTAGCTTTGTGGTTGGCTAATTTAATTGCTTTGATGACATAAGCAAAGCGTCTTGAAATTAATGGGGTTTACATCAAGACAACAACAAATGGCACAAAAGAAACAACTCCAATTCAAAGTCAACAACATCAATATCAACAACAATATGTGCCTCAATATGCGCAACAAGGGCAAGCAAGCTATTATATGCCCCAACAACAACAACAACAACCAAATGTGCATTACCAACCACAAATGCAATTTCAACAAATCAAAGTACAATATCAACCACAAATGCAGATGGCAATTCCATCTCAATGGGCACAACAAAAAACTCTATACCAAAACATAGCACTACCTCAACAACATGTGCAATTCCAAAATGAATATATGCTAGAGACACCAAAGACAGTGATTTCTGAATGTCAACAACCATTTGGAAGTACTATATATCGAAACAAGGACATCTAGGGACGAATGATGACCCTCAAAAGCCTTCACAATCAAATGTGTTGGTGCAACAAGTTGAAAAGATGCAACAACAAATAGAGGCATGACAAACCAAAAGTACAAAGAAGTTATACACGGAGCGAGGCTTATGTCCTAATCCATCTGATAAAAGTTTGTACTTTCCTCCCTTTCCTAAGCACTTTGAAGGACCAAATTTTGAGAAATACAAGGGAAATGGTAATCCAAAAGATCATATTCGAGCTTTTTACGCAGCATGTACTGAGGTAACTTGTGATGAGACATATTTGATGCGTCTTTTCCCACACAGTCTCATGGGACAAGGTATGGATTGGTATGCACATTTGCCTGGGAATATAAAATCTTGGAATGAATTGGCCGAGAAATTCATTTGTCATTTCACATTCAACATCGACAATGAGTTAACCATGTCATATTTATGCAACACAAAGCAAAAGTCAGGGGAACCATTAATGACTTTCTTACAAAGATGGTGAGGCCTGGTTAGTCGATGTTCCCTCGATATCCCAGAAGAACAACAAGTCAATTTATTTATTCAAAACTTGATACCAGAAATGATGTATGAGCTTAAATTGAAAGGTCCTAGTAATATTGCAAATCTCATTAAAAAAGGAATGGACATTGAGGATGCTCTTATTGCTAAGGGAGTTATTAAAGTGAACAAGGACAACAACAATCCGACCAAATCAAGTGATAGGAATAAGTTTTGGTCCAAAAATAAGAATGTCACTAATGATGGTGTAGTTGGCGCAAGAATTGTAAGCACTAGTCAACCTAAGTTTGTTATAAGAGGACCAAGTGCATTGAATGTTCAAACTTTCCAACAGAATCAACAGATGCAAAATCAAACAAGTAATTTTATCCAACAACCACAAAATCAACAACGTAATCAACAACAACAAGATCAACAACATAGACCTTTCATATCAAGAGATGGGCCTCCCCGTCAATTTACACCATTGGGAGAGCCTATTGAATTGGTAATGAAACAGTTGATTCGGGCTAATTTCATTAAGTTGCCAAATATCAAGGGGGAGCCACTGGTAAAACCCCATTGTTGGAATGATAATGCATATTGTGAATATAATCAGTCTAAGGGACATAAAATTGTGTCATGTTTTCATTTAAAACACCTTATTCAAGATTTGCTCGATCAGGGTGTGATTGAGGTAGATTCATCCGCTAGAACTTCTAACGTTGATCATACAATTTTCAAGACTCCCTTACTTGATCATGACAAGGGAAAAGCCTCCTCTTCAAATTCAAATCAACAAGGTAATTTGAATTATACCAACACAAGTCATAACAATGTCATTAATTTCTTTCATGTGTCAAATGAGTGTGTGTCAACCATAAGAATAAAAGAACAAGATTCCTAATGTGCAGTGACCACCCACTGATCCAAAATAGTTTTAAAAGGAGCACCTTCCAATCCTTCTAAGAAAACCTCAACATGGAAGTATAATCTCCTTGACCATTTCAGAAAAACCCTTGCACAAATTTCTCCTTGAGTTATTAAAAATGTCTCCCATGCATCACATTGTTTTAGACAAAGCCCTGACTGAGTCAACGGTACCTACTGATATTAATGTTGACCAATTTTAAGCTAGGATAGGACACCTTACAACTTCCCAACATGTTGCCTTTTCAAAAAAAGATATACCTTGCGATAAAACCCATCATAATGATCCCCTCCATCTTGAAGTGTTCGTCCATAATTGCAAAATCAGACGGGTTTTGATAGATGGTGGAGCAGGCCTGAATATATGCACTATGAGAGTCATAATTGGCCTTGGTTACTCTGAAAATGACATAGATCCTTCAATGAAGATAACAATAAAATCCTATGATGATGTTGAATGCCCATCTAAAGGAGTGATTGTTTTGCCTATTGGAGCAAGTCCAGCAATAGAGAACACTTTGCTACAAGTGCTAGATCTGGATCTCCCCTACAACGTAATCCTAGGCCATCCATGGATTCATGCAATGAAAGCAATTCCTTCGACCTATCATCGGTGTCTAAAATATTCATACAATGGAACTGAGATAACAACTCCTAGAGATCCTAATCCATTTCAATTTTGTGCTAACCTGAAGGATGCTTTGCAATAGCAAGAGCCTGTAAATATAGAGGCATCCTTGCCTAATTATGTGGATCCCAATACATTGTTACAATCTATCAAGGGTAAGATGAAAATACGAGATCAAGGTTGCGGAGAGTATTCAATGTCCCAAACATTCCTTATTGGTAAGCCACCCCTGTCACCAAAATCACATGGAAAACCACATTTGTTGCAAAAGGAATCCAAAACAATCATCCAATATCAACCTCCCACCATATTTACAAGGTGGGGTGAATTGAACAAAGAAACTTTGGATGATGACATATCAAGATGGCTCTATAAAGATGAAGCAGATGCAACAGACACTCCACCTATCAAATTGCGAGTAGAAATATATGGCAAAGGATTTACCATAATGGAGAAGAAGGGATATGATGGATGCAGTGGTTTGGGACCTACCAAAAAAAGCAATATTAGAGCCTATCATCCATGAGATGCGACATAAAAATTTGGGTTTAGGTTTTGTACCATTTCGAATAGAACCTCATCTACTAAAGTGACTACATGTGAAAAAGGGCGTGATTCTAATGATGAAACAATACTTGAGGACACCCATCCCAAAACTAACTCTAATGAATGGGAGTGGGACTCTTATTCCTCAAGATCCTATTCCCTTGATAATGTCTTCATTGAACTTGACGATTTGCCTATGGAAGACAAACATGAAATTCCTCCTCCCGTCAAAACATATCCTAAAGCTTGGATAGAATCATTTTGGAATAATAACACTAAATCTAACACAAGTAGCTCAGATAGTGATACCAATGACATTCATATCTTTAATATCATGATCCAAGCCTTTACTGAAACCGATGATGACATGCCCCTTGTATGCCCACAACTTATCCAATGCAACCAACAAGAACCACTTCAGTTAGATTGCTTTGAAAATGATGAGGCAATAGCAGAATTCCTTGAGCTTAGAGAAGGAATACCACAAGGTGATCACAAGGTCGTATTCGCTATTGATTCAGATTCCACAACATATTTTGGGGAGTCAACTCCATCTTTCAGTCACAAAATTGAAAAAGAAAATAAAAAAGAAAAAAGCCAAAAGAATAGGTCTTTGGGTGAAAACCGCAAGGCACCCTCTAACCACAAAAAAGTAAAAACAAAGGATGTACCTATGGGTGAAAACCTCTCCGAGGTTCCCATAGGTGGAAGATTGGACATAACCCCGTCAGGTAAGGACAAATCAACATTTCTTGTGGAAATGACTGAAGAGGTAAATTTGGGTACACTTGACAATCCTAAGGTCATTAATTTTGCTGCTTCATTGTCAGACCAAGAAAGAATAGATTTTGTCAACTTTTCCTTGAGAAGAGGATCAATTTTGCATGTTCTTACGCAAACATGCTCGGCCTCGATCCAGAACTAGTCCTTCATCATCTATCATTGAAACTAGGTGTCAAGCCCGTCAAACAAAAATTGAGAAAAAAGCATCCGCAAGTGACCATACTAGTCAAAGTTGAACTCAAGAAATTGTTGGATGTGGGCTTTATTAGACCAATTGATTATGCAAAGTGGATCTCCAACTTAGTGCCAGTCAACAAAGCAACTGGGGGCATTAGAATTTGCACTGATTTTAGAGACTTAAACAAAGCATGCCCTAAGGATGACTTTCCTGTGCCAAATATTGACATCATAGTAGACATGCTAGTTCGATATGAGATGATGTCATTAATGGATGGATTTTCTGGGTACAATCAAATCTGAAGAGCTCCTGAAGACCAGCATAAGACTGCCTTTACATGTGCTTGGGGAACCTACTATTGGAATGTGATTCCATTTGGCCTAAAAAATGTAGGAGCAACATATCAATGATCCATGGAAACAATTTTTCATGACTACATGCATAAAATAATGAAGGACTATGTGGATGACTTGTTGTGCAAATCAGTTACTAGAGATAGTCATCTGGCTATTTTAGGCCCAATCTTTGATCAGATGGAAGAATACAAGCTCAGACTCAACCCAAAGAAGTGTGTCTTTGGGGTAATAGCTGAAAAACTATTAGGATCTATTATTTCTCTAAGAGGTATTGATGTTGACCCTGCAAAGGTCAAAGCAATCCTAGTTATGCCTCCTCCTACCAATCTTCATTAACTAAGAAGCCTTCAAGGCATGTTACAATCAATCCGACAATTCATAGCTCAATTGGCAGACAAGTGTCACCCCTTCCAACATCTTCTGCACAAAGGGGTAGCTTTTAAATGGAATAATCAGTGTCAACTGGCATTCCAAGCTTTAAAAGATTATCTTCTATCACCACCTGTGCTAATGCCTCCCATAGATGGAAAGCCCTTCATTTTGTATATCTATGTAACAAATACATCATTAGGAGCTCTTTTGGCCCAACAAGATGAACAAGGAAAAGAGAGGGCTATTTATTATATTAGTTGGGCATTGGTGGGCTATGAATTCAACTATTCTACCATTGAGAGAGCATGCTTGGCAGTTGTATTTGTAGCTCAAAAGCTCCGACATTATATGCTAAATCATAAGACTTTGTTGGTAGCCAAGATTGATCCATTGAAATATTTGCTTAGCAAAGCAGCTCTGACAGGCCGATTAGCAAAATGGGTCATGATTTTAAGCAAGTTTGATATTGAATACACTGAAAGAAAAGAAATAAAAGGACAAATCATAGTTGATCAACTCACAAATTCACCTATCCAAGATGATCATCCAATGTTGATTGATTTTCTACATGAATCGGTCTTTGTTGTCACATCTTCTAATGAATGACAATTATATTTTGATGGATCCCACACTAGATTTGGCTCAGGGGCAGGTATTTTATTTGTAACTTGCACCAATAATATCGCAAAATATGAGGCTTTGGTTACTAGACTCAAAATAGCAATTCAGTGGCATATTACACATCTGCAGGTCTATGGAGATTCTCAGTTAGTCATCCACCAAGTAAATGATGATTATGAAACAAAGGATAAAAATCTTCTCCCTTATAAGCATATGGTAAAACATTTCAAGACAAAATTCACTCTTATCCAATTTAATCAAGTTCCTCGCCTTCAGAACAAATCAACAGATGCTATGGCAACTATTGCCTCTATGTTGGATATGCCTCAGAATATGGACAAATGTGAATTTCTGGTAGAGCAAGTGTTGGTCCCTTCTTTTGAAATTCTGACATTAGATCTGGTGTGTGTCCTTGTTGGTCCTAACTCCCCATGGTACAAAGAAATCTATAAATACCTAAAATCCCAAACAATACCTCCAAACCTTTCTACCAACCAACGTCGAGCCTTTATTAGACAAGTTGCCAAATATGTCATCATCGGTGATACCCTCTATCGTCGATCCTTTGACCAAACCCTCCTTAGGTGTCTGGATTCTGATGAAGCACAAACGGCTTTACACGAAGTTCACGATGGTACATGTGGGGGCCATTTCAATGGTCTTAGCCTAGCTAAAAAGTTATTCCAAGCTGAATACTATTGGTCGACAATGGAAAAGGAGGCCCATGACTTTGCTAAGAAGTGTTACAAATGCCAAATGCATGGAGATTATATTCACGTGCCAGCATAAGAACTTCAACCTGTCATATCTCCATGGCCCTTTTCTCAATGGGGGCTTGATCTCATTGGAAAGATCCACCCAACATCAGCAAACAAACATAAGTTTATCATAAGGGCCACATAATACTTTATAAAATAAATTGAGGCTATACCCATGACATATATCACTGGCACATAGATTTCTAAGTTCATTTTGAATTATATCATCTATTGATATGGAGTTCCTCTTGTTGTAGTCACAGACAATGGTCATCCATTTAAAAATAAAGATGTTCATGAACTCTATGAGAAGTTTCACATTCAAGATCGCTTCTCAACCCCATATTATCCACAGAGCAATGGCCAAGATGAGGCATCCAATAAAACCATTATCAAGATACTCAAAAAGGTTGTCAGTGATGTTGGTCGAGATTGGCATGTGCAGTTAAATCCAACTTTATGGGCCTATCACACTTCTATCTGCACCCCTACTGGCGCAACACCTTACTCTCTAGTGTATGGTGCAGAAGCTCTCTTACCTTTGGAGGTCGATATTCCATCCCTGTGAGTCTCCTTACAGCACCTGATAGATGATGAGGCATACAGAGTTTCTAGGTTGCATCAGCTTGAGATGCTAGATGAAAGGCGTCAAACAACTTTGACACACTTGCAAGCATATCAAAATTATCTTCGTCGCACCTATAATAAGAAAGTCAAAGGGTGACACTTCAAAGTGGGAGACCTTGTCCTAAAAGCCAACCCTAAGAATTCACAATCTACTGAGATCATCAAAGGAAAATTTGAACCTAATTGGGTTGGCCCTTTCATCATAACTGCAACATATGGTTCAGGTTCTTATTAGCTTGCAACCCCGAAGGGAGAACCACTATCAGATCCTATAAATAGCATGCACCTTCGGAAGTATTATACATAGATTTCTTTTAGCATTTCTTCAATATGATCCTAAAAAATGAAAAAAAAAGTGAAAAAGAAGAAAAAATGTCAAAAATAGTAAAGAAAAATCATTCACCCTCTAGTGAAAACCTGGCAAACAGGCGCTTTGGGCAAGTACCATGGTGAAAACCTGGTAAATAGGTGCCACGTGAAGCAAGCTCATCACTTCGCCATCTATCATGATTCCCTCTGTACATAACACAAAGTTTTATCACGCCCATCCATTTTGATTTGACCGAGTGTGCTTCTCCAGGCTCATGATTGGTCAACATCAATGTCTTTTCTGTCAATTGCCAATCTCTTTACATATGTTTTCTAACCTGGTCATTGTACATATTTTGGACCTCAATCGGGGGCCAATCCCTTGTCATGATCAATTGACGGAGTTATCATAATGAACATCTCGGAGGCTACGACATGTACATAACTTTTAAAGTCCTAAAAAATCCATAAAAATCAAATAAAGTCCTGAAAAAATCCCCAAAAAAATCATAAAATATCCTGAAATATTACAAAAAAAAGTTATAATATGTTCTGAAGTAATTCAAAAACATTCATAAAATGTCTTGAAAAAAGCCCTAAAAATCAAGTATATTCAAAAACCCTAAAAATTTGAAAACATAAACAATCCAAAAACAATCTTTCATTTCATTTTGCCAATAAACTGTCCCATTTGTATATTGGCAAACATTTTGAACAAATGTCAAATAGAAACACAATAAAACATTGCGCTTAACAAATCATGCATTAACAGATGAACTATTCAACCAATCAAGCATTCAAACTGATCAAAGTTGTCCTATCAATCAACAATATCAACATCATCGGTCCTTTGTCAACATTATCATGGGTCTTATGCAGGGTGTGGTATACTCAAAACCAAACTGTGTCCGGTCTTAGATGGGGTACTGCGTTCCTTGAAACCAGACGACATGATCGTCCTTTCAGTAAAACATTCTCACTTTTGGAAATGAAGATCGGGTTGTTTGTTTGCCTTGTTTGAACTTGTGAATCTTATTTTTCTTTAATTGTGTTCCTATGCTACTCAATGATATCACAAAGTGAGTTAGAGTGGCCAAGATGGCTCATGATCATTTTTTGTTTTATTTTATGTTTGTGGAGCGTTTCATAAATTTCTGGGGCATGCATGTCTTAGGTGTCTATGATAAGTATGTTTGCTTTGTGAAAGCCGCACATACCTCGACCTTTGACATAGGTATTGTCTTAGGCAGTTTTTGACTCATTCCTTGTCTGCAATGTCTTTGTTCTATCATTTTGGCCTTCAATGCCATAATGCGTTGCATCCATTTTGCAATATTAAATAAAGGTTCTCACCTACTCTTTGTGCATTTGTGAAAGCAAGATTTTTTCTTCACCACTAACTCTTCTCCATTTAATTTTCTCTAACTAATATTTCTTTTGTCACTCATTGCAGTCATCTTGGTCTAGTCCTGGTAGTATTTTCGATAAATTAGCCTCTTTTATGGATTATTCCGACCAATTCCTCGAGGGGCATCCATATATGTTGTCATTGTTTGGGACATATTTCTGGATTGTTCTTTGAAACAATGCTCATAATCACATTGTATCAAAGAGGGGCAAAATGTAGGCATCTAAAAATGGTCAACGCTTGTGGTGTCATACTTTAACATGTCTGCGTGACCTTATTTTAGGGTTTTCACATCCTAGTAACATTTCTTCTATGTCGCACACTTGATCTTTATTATTTGTCAATATTTTGTCATTCTTCTATGTTGAATTAGGGTTTTGTCCTGCTCAATCATCAATTTATCAATCTCTTATCAATTTGTGACGGATTTGTCATTGGTCTTTGGTCATTCAACCTTCATCAAGTCAACCTTTTATCAATCTTTGATCAATTTGTCATCGATCTCAATCAATCATCATTTCTTGTCAATTTGGATGGATTAGTCATTGGTCCTCATCAATTGGCGCCTATCAATTGCAATCCTTGTCAATTTTGATCAATTTGTCATTGATCTTGGTCAATCAACTTCGATGCTTTATCAATTGTTCAATTTTCATCATGATCAGATCAACCCTTCATTAATTATCTTTTGTCAAGACCTAATTGTCATCCTTGCATTTCTAATTCATCTCCTAGGGTTTTCTAATTTAATCATTTAATCATTTTGTCATTTTCCTTCTGGATTAAATAAATTTATTTATTTTATCCTAAATCCCTTTGTCACAATTAAATATTTTTATTATTTAATTGACTAACTATGAATATTTCTAATGCTTTGATGTATTCCAAATTCCTAGTTAGAGGTACATCTATGGTGCATAATATGTTTAAAGAAATGCAAGACGACCGAAACTACATATTCGCCTTTCCCTTCTATCAGACTCTGTACCTAGATAACAGAAGGCTTTTACTTCGCATGTATAACAATTAATTTGAGTTTCTAGGCGATTAAAAAGAGTAAATTCCTCGATTAAACCGAAATGCACACATTCTCAGCGGTCATTTAAAATTTAATCATTTTACTCGGCAGGTGAATAAATACCTTTCCCGTTCATACTTGCTATGGATGTAATATAATTTACAAGGCTTTTAAATCTAAATTGCCCTATATACCTCTTACATAATTATAAAGTGAAAAAGTCATAAATTATAATATCAATGTTATATTTTATGTATTTTAAATTATTGAAACCAATGTGGAAAGGTTATAAATTCTAATATAATTATTATATATTTTAGGTATTTTAAAGTATTGAATGTAATTTACAAATTTTAATTGAATTCGTATATATATTTAGCTTATATAAAATTTATATTATAAATAGTATATCTATATTTTAAAAATATAGGTAAATTATGTTGAGAGATATCTTATAATAGAAGGGAATCTGACGCTTGCAACAATAAATTAGTAGTATTCAAGAGTTTCAAAAATATGGATAATAATAGAGTTGCTTAAGTATGACACTTTTCCACTATCATTTGAATGTTACCATTTCATATAGTTGGAGGCAAGTGGTGAGGGTTTTATTTTATTTGGAGTAATAATTTAACACCTCCACAAAAACCAAAAAATGACATATTTCATGCATTTACCCGTCATTTGCTTGTCAAATTGTTTCAAAATTGAATTTTTGCATAATAAGACTAGTATACTTATATTTAAAAAATATGTGTAAAATATGTAGAGAGATATCTTATAATAGAAGAGAATCATTTGTAAAATAAATGTTCTTCTAAAATACTAAACACCAAGAATACAAATCCATTGTAATTGTTTCAAATTGGCATAATTATATTTATTATATATATTTTTATTTTATTTTATATTGTAAATATTAAATATATTTTTAATATAGATAATAAAATTATATTTATTATACATTTCATACATTATAAATTTTTTAAGATAATCAAGAGTAATTTATGATTTTTATTAAAATTGTATATTTAGTTTGCATAAAAATAAAATTATATTAATATTTATTATTATATAGTTTTCTTTATTATATTATATAATGTAAATAATAAATATATTTTAATATAAGATAATAAAATTATACATTTAAATATACTTGGTATTTGATTTTATTTATACATAAAATTATATTATTATTATATTTATTGTATATCTTATTTATTATAAATTATTGATATAAATATTATGTATAATATTATTTATATTAATATAAGCAAATTTAACATTTTTTGAGAAAAAATATAATATTAAATTATTTTTAATTTAGTTGTCAAATAGAATGAGTATTACCCATTTGAAAGTTATGAAATCTTCAAGCAATCTAATTTTAAAATAATTAGAAAAAATAATAAAATTTAATTTTAAACTATTGAGTGAAAACAAAAAATAAAATTGAGTTTATCTTTGGAGTGTGAATATATAAAAGAAAACAAATTGCATTCAAATATTCAAATTCTTCCTAGACACTCCTTCACCTAGTTTGCATTTGTTTTAAAACATAGAGATTTAGGAGACAAAGATATAAAGACTTCTCTCTCTTTCTCTTCTCATCTCTCTATATTATTCTCTCTTCCTCTCATTATATATAACTTCTTGTTTTTGTCTTTTTATCCCTGCATCTCTCCCTCTCTTTGTCTTGCCCTCTTTCTATCGATATTTATCCCTCTCCCTCTCCCTCTCTCCTTCCATCTATCCCTCCATCACTATCTCCATCTTCATCTCTATCTTTCTCCCTTATCTCTATCTCCCTACCTCTCCCTGCATCTCTCTCTTGCTCCTCTATCTTTCTCACTATATCTATCTCTAGGCCCTCTCTCTACCTTGTCCCTCCATTTATCTCCCTCTCTCCTTATCACTCCCTCTTTCTATATCTATCTACTTTTCCATCCTTGACTTTTCTCCATCTCTTTATCTTTTTAGATATCTCTCTATCTCTGTATACATCTCTCATTCACACACACTCTCTCTCTCTATTTCTCCCTCCCCATCTCTATCTCTACATCTCTCTCTCACTCACATGAATACTCCCTATTTATGTGTCCCTATCTCTATCTATCCCCCCTCTCTCCCTCTTTTACTTGTCTCTATTACCTTGTTTATCTCCCACTCTTTCTCCCTATTTCTCTATCTTCATATCTCTCCCTTTCACACTCTATCTATACATCATTAGCTTTATATATCTCTCTCTTATTCACTCCATCTATCCCTCTTTCTCTCCTACTCTCTATATACATCCCTTGTAACTTCTCTATATTAATTCTTTCTCACTCTTGCCCCATGGGGGTTTCACTTAGTGAACCTGGGTTATAGCACGTGTGTTCGTGGCATACTACATAATCCCCCTATTTTCAAAAAATATTTCCCTTATCTCCTTTCTTGTCAACCCCTCCCAATACATAGCCTGAATTAAAAACCCCCCTTATTTTCACCAGATATTGTATGTATCAATATTTTCTTTAACATTTTCCATACCCCTCTATATTTATATCTTATGTTTTTGATTAAGTAAAAACAAGATTTAAAGGGACCAGAAACCCTATACAAGACGGGTTTTAGAAGGACCTGCAACCCGAACCGAAAGATAAACTTGAAAGACCACTCAAAGAAATAGAACACAAAAGAGATTTGGCCCAGCCAATCAAAAGAAGGGGAACAGCATTAACCCCCTCCAAAAACCAACAAGCTGCAAAAAACCAGTAGCCCTACCCCAACCAGGAAAGATCAAGAATTTGACCTACCCTTATGGGATCGAAGGGTCATATCAAAAGAGGACTGGGACAATTTAGATTTTTTACTTTTAACAGTAATCCATATCTTATGTTATGATAAAGACTTGGTTGGGTTTTAAGAATAATCCTAGATTTGGTAGAAGGTACTAATATTAATTGATGAGTTACATAAAATGTTTTGGGTTAAAATTTTCAAATAACCTTAGGTAGGCTTTTGTTTTAATTTTCAAGTTGACTTCTGTTCGATTCTCACCATGATTATCACAAGCTGTAAATTTTGTTTTTTTTTGTGCCTCGGCTAAAACACTGGATAATATGTATTTTGACTTTATATATTAATAAAATCTATATATTACCCATAGCAGGGTTCTAACCAACAAAGAATGTATTTCTAGGGATGTGTGGGAGAGACCTCTAGAGGGGTGGTGGAAAGTTAATTTCGATGGTGCTTCTAAAGGTAATCCTGGGCCATCGGGGGTAGGGATCATTGTATGGGATTGTAAGGGTGAAGTAGTAGCTCTAGGTGCTCAAAAGCTTGATGAAGGTACAAATAACATTGCGGAAGCCGCAATGACACTGTTAGCAATCAGGATGAGTAAGAAATTGGGTGTGAGGAAATTACATTTAGAGGGAGACTCATTGATTGTCATTCAAGCTATAATGAAGGGAAACATAGAGGCATGACACTTGCAAAATTGGAATAGCAGTATTCATGAAGAACTCAAATTTTTTGAAGACTACAAAATAAGTAATGTTAGGCGAGAAGGAAATGTGGAAGCCGATGTTCTCTCTAAATGGGTGTTGTCTTTCAATATGATTGGAGAATTAAAGATTGAAGATTTTCAACATGTGGTATTTGAAGAGGATTCGGAGTTTGTTATGAATATTGTAAGGACTTGAGGAATGTACGAAAGAAAGCAATGAGGTGATAAGTGACGAAGGGATTTTAAGATTGGGCAATGTATTAATTATGAACGCTGAATAGATGGAATATGCATTTAAGGCATAGCCCACTTCCCATCGAGACTTCAATGTGAAGAAAGCAGAGCTCGTGGAGAGGGTTTCTAGCAGAGACAAAATTGTACGGAGCAGTGTGAGGTGGAGCAAGGGTGAAGACAAGAGAGATGGATGAGGATGTAACAATCAAACGACTTAGGGGAATGTTTAAATTCTTGGATGAATTGTTGGTGCAAAGTTTGGCCATTATTATTGGCGGAGCTATAAACCCGGTGAAACATAGGTATAAGACACAGATGGACGTCTACCCGTCGGTAATGGCATGGGGCCTGGAGCTAGGAGAGACTATAGCCACAGTGAGACAAGTCTTGTAAATTATTATTGATGAATATTTTTTGGTAGGAATGGACTCATTGTTGGAGTGGGCTGAGCCAAGGGAAGGTTTTGATGTGCAGGAAAGTATGGAGGTGGAAGTGCTTGGAAACCAGGTGGATTTGATACCTTTCTTAAGGTGGACAAGGGGCATGTGTAGGGTGCATCGAAGGGAAGAGGCGAGGCGTGGTTGGGATGCCTTAAAGCTGGTAGTGGAAATAAAAGAGCTGGATGTTGTAATTGCCATTGCGAAAGCTGAAGCGAAGGGGATTGTGAGGCGTGAGTTGCGCCCAAGGAAGCCAAGGGAGGTTGTGGAGAGGAACGCTGATAAAGATCATGGCCTGCAATGCAAAAGAAGATAGTGAGTTGATGACATTGTAGCTAGTTGGTTAGTTTTGTCTGTAGTGGGTATCCATTTTTGTAGCATCCTTGAATAGCAAGTCATGGGTGGATAGGAGTAATTAGTCTTTTTTGATGATATAATTGGCACCTGTATATGGGTGACTTTTTGGCAGTAACATGATTTAGGGGACTAGTGTTCTTTTTTGAGTTGAACTGTTATATTTTCTGGAAGATACTATTATGAGTTGTAAAAATTTCTATATATTTTAATACTAGCACTTGCAACTATAAGAGGTTTAAGAGATAGCCGATAGGAAATCAAAGATAAAATTTAACTGAAGTTCTAATATGAAAATGATGTTGAAAAACATAATTTTTTGTTCCCTATTGAAAGAAAGTAGTAAGGGTTTGTGATGGAGATGCACATCTTAATTTCATTTGTATTCTATCTTGAATGACAGATAAAATTTAACTGAAGTTCTAATATGAAAAAAGATGTTGAAAAACGTAATTTTTTGCGTCTTAATTTCATTTGTATTCTATCTTGAATGATATTAATGGATTGATCAATACACATTAGCCCTAAAGTGAGATATGGCTCAACATAATATCAATGGTTGGGGTGTCAGAATTGAGAAAATTGTAGGTGGAGGCTAAACCTCAATAACCCAAAAAAGTAAGATTGAAAAAATTGGTGATTTATTTGTTCTATTCTCTTTTGAAGATGAAAAGCTAAACATTCAATGAAGTTACTCTTTTAAAATCAAGGTCCTAATACTATTTAAGTATTAAAAAAAACACTAAAGTAAATCTTTATTGAAAATAATTTGGCAAACAAAAACAAGACTTTTTAAGAAGGTAAATAGTGAAACCCTATTGGAATCAGGGATCACTAAGAGGGGGCCCGATGAATCAATGATCTACCGGTAATCAAATCTTCTTCTTTATTCTTAAACCACCGGAAACATAAACATGAAACTAAGATGCATAAACACAAAGAAATCAATCACAAGATCACAACACCAAGATTTTTACATGGAAACCCAAATGGGAAAAACCACAGTGGGATTTGAACACAAAATATTAATCCACTATGGCCAATAGAAAAACAATATTACAATATGGGGAATGCATAGGCATGAACATGCACACTGCCTAAAGCTCATTGCTCATATACATAAGGGCTACAACCCTGGAAGGCTCACTGCCTTACAAAATATATACAGAGATGAATTACAATGAATGAACTCTAAAATAGCATCAATCTATGATTGGATGAATTTTGGTTAATTTCAAATGATATGTTGTCTTCAAATTGTTTTTCTACTTTTCTCTGCTCAGCTCATTAGATCAGCAAAGATCAAAAGTGCGCAAGTGAAACTATGCTCAATCGACACAAAATAGATTTTTATAATCCATAATGTTTGTCAAAAGACAAGATGAGAAAATGGTAAGAAGACCAAGATTATATAAAGAGAAATGGAAAGAGAGGTCGCATGTAAACCAAGATACCTAAAAAAAGATTAAGAGAAAAAAAAAAAGTGCCTCGAATACATAAAAAATAAACAAATATATAGAAATATATAAAAACACAAAAAAAACATATGGATATGAACATTTGTGAGGTGTCCAACAAGATCCCAAAAAAGAGTAGACCATTAATTATACATTAAGTCATATTTTATTAGTGTGTTGATATTGACATAACATAACTAACTATTTTTTAAATCTAAAGAATACATTTCCTGCAATGCGTCAAGTTCCTGCCAATAGTGTGGTTAGTTTAGAGTAGATTAAAAATAGAGATGAAGATAATAGGGGAGACAAAGAGGGAGAGAAATAGACAAAGAGATACAAGAGGAAGAGGGAGAGATTAAAATAGAGGGATGAAGATAAAGAGATAGAGGGATGAAGATAAAGAGATAGAGGGATGAAGATTTATCTACTCCTTATGCTCTCTATCATCCCGATGATGAATCACATAGTGATTCGAAACATTGATGCAAAAAACACATACACAATCAAATCCAGAAACAACAGCAAGTAACATTATGGATTGTGGAAAATTGATGTCTTTGATAAAGAGATAGACAAATAGAGAGGAAGAGGTATTTGATGAGATAGAGAGAGGTAGAGATAAAGAGATAAACATATACATAAATATATAGGGAGAGGGAGAGATAGAGAGGAAGAGATAGATAGATATAGCGGGAGAGGGTGAGGGAGAAATAGAGATATATGTGGCACTATGATAGAGTGATAGAGTAATAGAGATATAAAGAGATAAAGAGAGGGTGGGAGAGGGGTAGAGAGAGAGAAGAGGTGGAGAGGAGAGAGATAGGTAGAAAAGGTGATAAAAAAGAGGGGGAGGGAGCTTAATATATAGAGAAGGAGAGGAAGAGGGAAATATATAAATAGAGGGTGATATATATATATATATATATATAGAGAGAGAGAGAGAGAGAGAGAGAGAGAGAGAGTCCTAATTATATATATCTTCATCCCTCTAATAATAATTATATATTATATCATTTATATCTAATAATTTTTATTATAAATATAATATAATTATTAAATATTTTTACTAAATTTACATAATATAAAATATAGAATATAATAACAATATAAGTTATATTATATAAAATATTATTTGAGTTGATAGAATTCTTGATAAAAATCTTGATATCTTATATCCACATATTTTTTTGTGTTTGAAACAACCAAAGAAAGAAATTTAAACACATACAAATATAAAAACCTACTTTGTATATGTTATATTATATATAATATGATTCATTTTTAAAATAATAGTGTACTTATATCTATAATTATATTACATTTATTTAAATGAAAAATAACAAATTTAAATATTATAATATAATTAAATAAATAATCTTATTTATATATTAAAACATGTTGAATACTATTACGTTTCAAAGTGTTTATAAAGTTTTAAATAAAAGGCAAAAATTTTAGAATAAAAAAAAGTTTTTATATTAAGTGAAGCTATGCATGTAAAAAAAAATAGAGGGCCACTAACGTGTTAAAATGAATGAAGGAACTATTTATACATGTGGACTCTATGTATTTTCGGATTTGAGGTATCTAAACAAAATTCATGGTTTGAGCAAATCAAAATAGAATTTCTTGATTTACAATATTTTTGGAGCTTGCAATGTCTCTTCATACCACGAGCAGAAATATTGCAAATATTAAATCATTTTATTTATTATTAATTTATTGTACTATCATAATAATTATAAAACCTTTAGATAGCTTATTAATCTCAACCTATATAATTCAAATATTGAGGTGATCTTTTAACTTCAAATTTTAAATTGTTATAATGTAGGTATTTAAAATATTGTGTTTATATTCTTCTACAAATAGGATGAGGTCTTGTCATTGTGACCCAACTTTAATCTTCCATCTATTATAATTAAAACATTATATCTAAATTTATTTCAAAATAGAAATGAAGTCTTCCAACTATGACTTTCCCAAAATTAATCAATTAAAAAATAAAATTAATCATTATCAAAATGAATATTAATTAATTTTTCATTAAATAAATTGAATTATTTATCATGAATATAATAATTCATACACTGAATTTTTTTAATAATATTAATAAATTAACCTTTTAAAAACTTAGTTTCAAATATTCTAATTTATAAAACTTAAATAAAAGTCTTTGACCATGTCTTTGTAATTCATTTAAGCCAATACGATTGTGGCATCCCACAACATTTTAAAAAAACCTCAATTATCCATTTATTAAATAATATATATTACTTACCTACTTTTCTTTACCATGAAATCAATAAAAATATAAAATATTATTACTAAATTCTTTTTATGGAATATAAAATATTTACAAGTCTTATTAATTAATTCTTTTTATATATTTTCAGTCATTCTCTTGTTGGTAAGGTTGAATTGGAAGAGTCAAATATGAAAAATAATTATATTCTACGAATATTTTTTCTCTAAAATTTAAAAAAATAATCATAATGTTAAATAAAAAATAAACACAAGACCTTCAATAAAATACAAACCACACTACTACACAAGAAATCAAGGAAAATGAAGGAAAATGAAGTCTAAGTATATTAATGCTATATTATAGTTTCGGACATAGGCGTTTTGAAGAATAAGGTCCTCAGATTGTAAGAAGCGGAAAATGTAAGTGCTTGTGAAATGTATTTATATTTATTTATTAATATTATTTAAATTATATAAAATAATGTATTATTTAATTTTTTATGTTATTTGTCTCATTGACATATATTAATTTAATATGATTTGATATTTGATGTATTGAAAATCTAATATAAAAAATAAAAAATTAAATTTTTCAGCTACTGTTTGCAATATAATAGATCAATAGAAAGAAAGAAAAATAGAATTTATATAATCATCTAAAACAACAGAAATTTCATTCAAAAAAAAAAAAAATTTATATTCACTATTGTGGAATCTGGACCCACTCACAAGGTAGCAACACATACAGAGTTAATACAGCCGGGGACTCGAACTCAAGACCATGGGGACCATACCCACGCCTTAAGTTGCGATCCACTACCAGGTGAGCTAGGGCCGAAGCCCTTCATTCAAAAATTTTAGTTCTGACTGGTCAAGCTAATAAAAATTGAATGTAATGGATGCATAAATATCGTGTCTTGAACTAATAAATACTATCACAATTATTGAACATATTCAATTAATAGATCCTGATGAAGAGATTTATATAATCATCTAAAACAATAGAAGTTTCATTCAAAATATTTAGTTCTATTTATGACTGGTCAAGCTAATAAAAAAATTGAATGCAATGGATGCACAAAGATCCTGTCTTGAACTAATAAATATTATCACAATTATTGAACATATTCAATTAATAGATCCTAATGATGGGTCACAGTATAATCGAATAAATTGATGCAAAAATTTACACACTCAAATCTAAAAGTCGAAGCAAGAAACTGTATAGACTGTGGAAAGTTGATATCATTCATTAATAGATCCTCTCCTCTCCCCTGATTAAAAAGCTTCAATAAATATTTTCTCTTGCCCTGTTTAAATCACCCAAAATTGTTTTTACATGTATAACACAACTGTGACTACATTCTAGACTAGAATTATTACCTGGTTATAGATAAAGATGATCTCTGTGGGAGTCTACCTCAGCTGGGTTTATACCCTGTTATCATTATTGGTTTTAGTGGAAATAATATCTTGTCAAAATTGTGGGTGTTCCAGTGATGTCTGTTGTAGCCAGAATGGATACTGTGGAAACACCAAAGACTACTGTGGAGAAGGTTGCAGGGAAGGTCCATGTACTGCTCAGACTTCCAATACCTCCTCAGACGATCACTGAGTATCCCTGCGCTGATGGAAGGAGTTATCATGCGCGTAGTCCATTACAATTAAGTTGGCAAGTTCTCTTGCACTTGCAGTTCATTGATCTATTTTAATTAGTTGCCAATATTACTACAAAATTAAATTAGTTGTGAAAGTAATGAACTTATAATCTATAGAACTTTCAAAAGGTAAAAATCTACTCAATTTGATCTATAATCTCAAGTTTAAAGGGAAACAAACACTGTCTATGCATAGAAAGTGTCGTCCAACATAGTTTGCTCAGTTATATTTAGGACTTAAATTGCTGAATTAATTCGTTAGAACTTTAAATTAGGTTTAAATGTAAATCCATACCAAAAGACCAAATTGGTTTACAAGGAGGTATGCACACGGAACTGTGGGAATTTGAATTTGGATCCTGATACATATCAGACAGGATTGAAAGGCTCCAACTCTTGTAATATTAACCATATAAGTGATTATTTATCTTTGTACAGGAACTACATGTATGGACGTGCAGGGTCTTACCTCAATTTGGACTTACTAAAACAACCAGACCTTGTATCCACCAAGTCTACAATCTCCTTCAAGGCTTCCCTCTGGTTATGGATGATCAGTTCTGACTGTCACACTGCCATTGTTTCTGGACGGGGCTTCATAAAAACTTTTACAAGTCTAGATATGGCGGCATGTGATAGCCCTCAGGATGTTTCCTTGAGGGTTAACAGCTACAAATATTACTGTCAGCTACTTGGAGTAGACCCTGGAGCAAATCTAACATGTGACATAACATCAATATCCACTGGAGGAGGAAGAAAATCTAAAAAACTGATACCCATATTTTTGGGAAGCATAGGAGGAGCAAGTCTCCTATGTTTCTTGTTCTTTTTCTTCTTCAGGTTTCGCATTAGACAGCTAAGAAGACATAAATCAGGTACAGGTCTAGGTATGTACACATTTGAAAAAATATCAGTTCATTAGTTAGTTACAGTTGCCATTTCTGTCAGCTCTAACGTTTTGAAAGTGAAAATTTAGGTGGTGCTTGCGAAATAGAACCTGTAATTATTAATTTCAATTACAATTATGAAGTTCTTCAAGAAGCAACTGAAGGCTTCTATGCTGCAAACAATCTATGCTGCAAACAAACTTGGGCAAGGAGGTTTTGCTGAAGTTTATAGGGTAAAACTTTAAGCAGTCGGTAGATATATCTGGAATATGTTTCCACCACTTTTCTAAGTTGTGTGCAAATAACACCTTAGTGCATACACCATGAAAGTACATAGAACTATGTAAAACATGAAAACCAAATGATTTTTTATTATTCAATTCTTACTAGCCATTTGGAAGGCAGGTTCAGTAGACTACCTAAACAGTTCATTTTGTTTTTCCTTCTGCTTGCTATGGTTGTACTCTTCTTAGTGTGATTCCCCATTAGTTAACTACTCAAGTTAATGTAAATCAGTCCTATCTCTTCCTTATTCTGTAGTTTTGATATCGCATTGACCTATTTCAATTACTTGTGGAAATTAATACAGTTTCCTTCTTTCTTGCCTTCCAGAGAAGTAATTCTCGAGTGTTTTACGTTCACACTAGTCCTTGGCTACATAGCTTACACATAAATCACCAAAATTCCATGATATTCTAATTTTCTATGTTCGTATATCTGCTTCTTCAGATTGCTAGATAAATCGTAGGAGCAGGTAGTGCTAAATTTTCAAGTAAACAATGATATTTAGAAGATGTTTTACTGAATGAACCATGAACTTATTTGCAGGGGACACTCAAAGATGGAAAAGAGATTGCTATTAAGAATCTCTTTGTAACACAATCAACACAAGCAATGGAGGAATTCCTTATAGAAATTAAGATTTTTAGTGGTTTTCTTCATAGAAATCTCATCCGTTTGCTTGGGTTTTGCAGTAAGGGGCAGGAGCGATTCCTAGTTTATGAGTTTATGCCAAACAGGAGCCTTGATCAGCATTTGTTTGGTAACGTGTTCAACTCGCTTATTTAAAAAATTGATTTCCAAGTATAATATATCATACTCTCATTCCATGATGACTGAAACTCTGGAAACAAACAGGGGAGGGGGGAATTCATCTCAAATGGATAGATCGTTTCAAGATAATAACAGGCACAGCTCGTGGTCTTCTATATTTGCATGAACAATCTCACTTTCCCATTGTACACAGAGATATCAAAACTCCCAACATCCTTCTTGATGAAAACCTGCAACCTAAAATAGCAGATTTTGGACTAGCCAAATTTTTCCCAGAAGATAAGACACATCTTACAACTAGGGTGGTGTTGTGACGTTTTCACACATCGCCCCATTGCAAATGGGGACCCTTGCTTTTTTTTGCTTTTTAGGGTTTGTTCTTTAGGTTTTTTAGGGTTTTGTTAGTTAGCCTTTGCTTTTTGAGTGCTGTCGGGGAGATCAATAGGGTAGCAAGTCCGGCTTGAGTAAGGTCCTGATCCTGAAATTTGGCTAAGTCTGGAATGTCCTGATCCTGAAATTTGACTAAGTCTGGAAACTGAAAAACCTCAAAAAACTAGATTTTGCAATATAACTCCTGGAGGTCTGAAACCACTCTCAAACATCCTGAAAGTATATATGGAATATAACTTAAAGTTCTTATACTTAAATGTTATATTCCATAAAAGTTATCCTGATAGAGAGTTCGAAAAGTCAAATTTCGCTCCTGTCCTTTACTGAGGATCCAGAGCGAATTTCGCTCCTGTCCCTCACCAAGGGACCAGGGCGATAATACTTATTTGAGCCATTCCTGACCGTGTTTGGACGAATTGAGACATCAAAGGCATGGTGAAGGACGAAATGAGCATGATAGAGCATCCAGACTTGATCAAAAACAATGAAATGATGAAGTTTTTGCCTAAAAGGTCAAATTCGCTCCTATCCCTCACTGAAGGACCAGAGCGATTTTCTTTATATGCACATTTTTAGACCTTTTTTGGACATTAACTTTTATTCATAGCATGAGGCAGGATGATATCTTCCCTAGCAAAGACATTTCATGGTGAAAAGTGAAGCATTTGGGCCTGGAGGACAAAAATCGCTCCTGTCCCTCAGTGGAGGACCGGAGCTCAAAATCAAACATTGCCTTGTCCTTGCAAGATTTTAACAACTTGACGATTTGAAGAGGTCTAAAGAAGTGCATTTTACGAGATGAATATAATTTGAAAGCACAAGCATGAAGAAAAGTGACTCAAAATGCAAAATCGCTCCTGTCCCTCAGTAAGGGACCAGGGCGAAGTCTATTATAGCTCCCATCCCTCTCCCAGGGACCAGAGCGAAATTCTTCATAAGGTACGATCTGGGCAAAGATCAAGCAAGTTTTATGTTTGAAGGCAAGAAAGGAGATGAAACGAACCCGTTGAAGACAAATTGAAGATTATAAAACATCAACAAAGGACCTAAATGCCCAAGTTCGCTCCTGTCCCTCAGTCAGGGACCAGAGCGATTTTTACCTTTGACAAATTTCTTGCCAAGTTACAATGAATCTCAAGGCATGGATGAATGAAAAGGTACATTACGAATCCGTTGAAGATAATTTTTGAAGGTGGAAAAATGAGATGAAGCCTACAAGAGCAAGATCGCTCCTGTCCCTCAGCCAGGGACCAGGGCGATATGATGATTATGTTGCCTTTTCGCTAAGTTCAAACCTCTCCAAGTCAAGGTGAAGAGTGGCAAGGACGTTTCGAAGCGTCTCAATCAAGTACAAAGTTACGAAGACCATCAAATTGAAGGATTTGCACTAGAATACACCTAATTCGCTCCTGTCCCTCAGGCAGGGACCAGAGCGAAATTTGCATAAGGGCCTAGATTTTGAAAGTTTAACAAGTATCAAGTGTCCAAAGGGATCAAAAGGGCTTCATTTTACACGATGAAAGATATGGCAAGTTGAAGAGGGCAAGCATAAGTTCAAAACCTTGAAGTTCGCTCCTGTCCCTCTCCAAGGGACCAGAGCGATATCTACTATAATTGCCAAATCTCCCAAAAATCACGTTAAGTCAAGGTTTTGCAAGGTGGTAAAGGGTCCAAGGCATGATTAGAAGATGATATACAAAGGCTTCAAATGTTGAACGATCATCAAATCGAACAAAGAGGCTATATCGCTCCTGTCCCTCTCCAAGGGACCAGGGCGATTTGCATAGGATCCTTCATTTTCCTTCAAATGCATGTCAAGGCAAGTTCACACAAGATCAAGGACGTCCTTTAAGTGGCAATGAACAAGGAACCAAGGTTGAAAGATGTCGCATTTTGGCTAGAGCTTCAAGATCGCTCATGTCCCTCTCCAAGGGACCAAGGCGATATCACATTTAAAGACATTCCTTCGCACAAACAAGTCAATCAAGCTCGAAGGACCCAGCTAAAATGTCAATCTGAACGTAAGGATGAAGACTTTGAACGTCAAAAATGCAAGGATCGAGACCAAAATGATGGATCGCTCTTGTCCCTCAGTCAGGGACCAGGGCGATAAGGTTTGCATTTTTCATTTTTAAATTTTGGTGCTCAAACACATTTTTTGAATTTATTTAAATGCTAGGAAAATCGATATTTAATTAAAAGCATTTAAATAGCGCATGGTATTCATTTATTAATTATTTTTGCCTTTGTAAAAAATCGAATTTATTAATAAAAAAGGATGGCATTTAATAATTAATTATTAATTAATTTAAAAAATTAAAAGGAGCGCTTGGTTTATGAAAGTCGGCTTTGTTATTTATTTAAAAAATCATTTTTAATTGCCTAATTTTACCAAGGTCGGCCTAGTGGTAATTGAGGTGTGAGCGCTTATAAAGGGAGGTGAAGATTTTCATTTTCACATTGTCATTTTACCATCATCTTTACATGCGATTTGAGGAAGACAAAAGGAAGTGCGAATTGTGTTTGAAAAGTGCGAATTTCATTTCAAAGCAAAGGAAGGCGCTAGTATTATCAAAGGAGTTCGAGTTTCAAGTTAGGCGAACTTGCCAAAGACCAAAGACATCCCCAAGGGTGGCAAATTGATAAAGAGGACGTTCCTTATCCTTGAAGATCACGTTGAAGGCTTCTAACGTTAATTTTGCCTAGGCAATCCTCATTTTTGTATTCTAGAGTTAGCTCTCAAGTGAGGTATGGCGATATGAATTTATTGTTTTGATTTTGAACGTTGATCGTCATAGCTTAAATTTTGAATTTTGAAATTTTGAATTCCAATAGCTCAATCTTTTTTTAGGAAATGATAATTCAAGGACTTATCATGAGGTTTCCTAAAATTAATTTAATCTATGCTATTCATTGCAAAATCATGTTACTAATTTTGAAATGTTGTGTAGGCATCAAATGGAGATCTCATCAAGGAAAATCAAGCCGGATCAAGGACGGTCTTCGCCGGGACGATCAAGCCAGGACATGGGCGACCTCTTTCAATCCAACGTTCCAAGGCGAGGTACATCATCATCCTGCACATCAAGGACACAGGGAGTTAGAACAAGGGCTCGTTGAAGAAGTAAATAGTTCCAGATGAATTAATTAAAGCAAGCTTCTCAACAACATCAAGTTGAATATCTACCAAGTTACAAGTGTCAAATGAGGTGGCATCCTAGTCATCATTTCTCCAATCAGTGAGGTCCACCTCAGCATGTCCAGATTCAATGTACTTAACTCATGGAAGGTGGCACAAACTCCGATGTACCTACCCTGGCTATCCATTGGTCGATTTTTCTAAAGAGGACATGTGTCCAAGCAATACAATTTTATCATTGGTCAAGCATTAAATGTTATGTAATGGTTGTAACAAACCCTAATTAGGGTTTTCATTGTAAAATCTTGGCCATTGATCTCGAATTGATCTAAGCCATCAAATTGTATTGTGGGCACTATATATAAGCCCTGGCATTTCATTTTGTAAGGAGTTAGAGAGAGAGTTGGAAATAATAGGAAGCAGTTAGCAAATAGAGAGTAGTTAGCTAGTTGATAGAATAGTAATTAGAATAGAGTAGAGAGAGAAGGCAAAGATTGTTGCCAAGATGTTGTTGTAAAAGACTTATAACTTCATTGAAGAAATGGTGAAATTTATGGGTCGATTCGACAATTTGCATGGTCTTTATACTTCTCATATTTGATTTCATGTTATTAGATGAATGGAAGAAATGTGCTTGATTGATGGTGAAATTCGTACATCCATACTACTAGCAGTTTGTTGATTGCAGACTTGCCTTGTGTAGTCAACTGGAATCGTTCAGCTTAAGCTCAATTTCAATTTGTCGCTTCTTCATTGATATGCATCAACTTGATGGTGTCTATGCCTGCGGTGATGATTTGAACATCATAAAGCTTCCCTTAGAAGATCGCACTAGCCTTGTGGAGATGGTCCATTGATGTCAAAACAAGACCTAGTTAGAGTTTCATCGAAAATCAATCATTGCTCCTACATTCTTAGTATTAGGATTAGATCCTCCCTTCGCCCTCATCTTTTTTTATTTTGTTTCAAATCTAAGCTAGTAAGAGCCTGTGTTCCAGCAAAGCAGATCAGAAGTTCAATCATCAAATGTAAGTCCCCTTGTGATTCCAGCAAATCACATCATACCATTGGAGCTTATCCACACGTAGAGACCCTACATCAAAGAACCTTGAAGTTTCTCCGATTGATCCTTTTCGCAATATCTTCAGCATTCGGAAACTTTATTCAAGAGAAGATAAGGTACCCTTGGGTATTTTATTCTGTGTTAGGCTGTGTACAAAATACACATCAACAGGTGGGTGGAACCATGTAAGTTATTAGCTAACTGATTTACTTTTCCTTTGGAAATGAGTTAAGTGCTCCTCTTGTCTATTCTAATCTAGCTGTATTTTCACAGTCCTTTGCGATTCTTTTACCATTTGCGGACTACAATATAATTTATTTCTTTCTTAGTTACTGACGTAAGTTTGCAAGTTAACACTCCAAGTACTATAGAATGTCGCAAACTCACACTTTTTTATTAAATACAGTGGATATACTGCTCCTGAATATGCTGTGCATGGCCATTTAACACAAAAAGCAGATGTTTATAGCTACGGAGTCATTGTCCTAGAGATTGTGAGTGGAAAGAAGTGCAGCAAAACTGGACTTCCGCATCCCAGGGAGCTTCTTTTGCAATGGGTATGTATGCTTCTTAAATTTATGCCGCAACATATGAAATGAGATGATGTTCAGCACTAATCTGGTGGACATGTTGTAGAATCTATCGGAATTTAAACTATACATACAATAATATAAATTATAATATTAGTTTCTATAATATAAAAATTTATACTGGTGTCCACAAATAAGTGAAATAGGCCAGAATGACCATACGAGTAATATATTACCGGACAAAAAATCACCTACAACATCGTGAAGTATCAAAACAGCTAACTAAAAAGTACAATCCGATGTTGATCATCATGAAACTAGCTAACTAAAAAGTACAATCCAATGTTGATCATCATTAAGTGTGAAATGTGTCCCAAAGATCGAGTCTAACAATGCCATTTAGAGAATGATCTGACGCGAAGGCAGACATTGATAGTATCCTTGGGGATGGAACATTGGCATTTGGAGTCGAACACGCGAAGCTGTAAGCTTGCTGAGCTTCAAGAGGGCAGATACTATTATGTGTTCTTTCTTTAAGTATAATTAAGTGTTTTAATTATTTTCATGTAAGTAGTTTCTCTCCTCAATCTACATTGTGTTTTATTGGTGGTTCCGAAAAAAGTCATATGACAATTTGATGTATTGTAGATACACGATGCACCACCAAATCTGGGACTAACTAAATGTCTCTTCCCATATTTTTAGTTTGGTTGAGAAAATGGGGAGGGGGAGGATGGTGAGGCAACAGTAGTGGTTAGAAACTGTCCTGTTTCTTTGGGAAAAATAAATAAATGTCGGTAGTCAGGTAGGTGGAAGAGACAAGCTGTGATAGATTTGTACAGAGAGGAGCTAGAAAAGGGGTTTTTGTAAGTTGTTACTCAAGCAGTTCATATAGAGGTATTTTGGCAGACTTAGCAGGGACAAATAAAATGGTTTCTGTAGTTTTTATTTTCGGATAATAGGAGTTCTTTGTAATTTCTGATAATTGTTTGGTATTGCTTATTTTCAATGTATTTTCATTTTTGATTCTGCTATTCTCAATTTCTGTTTGGTATTGCTTACCTATATTTCTCTTCTACTCTGTTGTGTTCAACTCTATACCTGGAACAGGATTATTTAATTTCCCGCAATAGATGTTATTTGCATCAACTTGCATCTATCAAACAAAAATGACCCAAAGGGGAATCCATCTGAACTGAGGAGGAAGATGAAGAAGGAATGCAGGGTCACAGATAAATAGCGGTGAAGAATGTCTTAGGACTTTAGAAGCCATTGAAGCCAAACTACATTCAGATGACTCAAATGCATCTAGGGCAGTAGAACGTTCATTGAAGCTATGTCCAAAAAAGGATCTAAAGTAAAGGTTGAAATTTCAGATTTTAAAGGTTAATTCACCTCAGATTTATGCACAGACTAGGTCCAAGAGTTGGAAGAGGTATTTTGAGATGGAAAACATTGATAAAGATAATTATAAAAGGGTGAAAATTGCAGCTTCAAAATTGAAGTCTCATGATGCTCTGTGCTGGGAGAATTTGTTAAGTACTAGGAAAGAGAGGGAAAGCACAAATCAGGCTGTAGCCCAAGATTTTGAAGCACCTTAAGAGCTAGATTCTTGCCTTCCAAACTATTAGCAAAAACTGTTTAGAGAATTTCAAAACTTAAGACAGAGAGGTCAATTAGTAAAAAGTTATATAGAACAATTCATGATGTTGCAAATCCAAACTAATTTAAAAGAGAAGGCAGAGCAAGAAGCAGATAGGTATGGTAATGTCTTAATGTTTTAGCTTTAAGATTAACTAGCCTTAGTCAAGGTGCCTTGGATGAGGCATATGAACATGCCTTAAAAGCAGAGGGAAAACTAAATTGGAAGAGCAAATGGCAAATAAGATGGGTGATCGCAGATTGAATAAAGAAAAGAAAGTTCCTCCAAAGGAGAAGAGCCCAAGGGAAATGTGAAACCTGACTTTGGAGGAAGGGAGGACTGTAGAGGTAGGGGGTGATGATGAGAATCTTTTGGAGATTGGAAGCCCTTAAGATCTCTCATATACAATGAAGCTCACAAAGCCCAAGACTTTCCAATAAATCATAAAAATTCAAAAGGAGCAATGTCAATAGAAGAAGAGGAGCCACAAGCCATTGAACTAGAGGCTGAAACTGAAGAAGATATGATGCTATGAAGGACCTTGGTGGAAGGAAACAAAACACCTACAAACAATAACTGGATAATAACATATTTTAGACTAGATGCAAAGTGTCAAGGAAAGGTACACAAAAGTGCTAATAGATGGTGGATCAATAGAAAATTCACAGATACTTAAATGGTACAAAGGTTGAATCTTTCTTGTACTCATAAATCAAAGACCATATAAGATTTCTTGGTCGAAAAAAGATAGAAGTGCGCTCATGGACAAGTCTGGTTTAGTTGCCTTTTATAACAAGCCCTGGGAAGATAAGGTACTCCGTGATGTAGTACCTGTGGATGTTTGCCACTTGTTACTGGGCGAGCCCCGACAATGTGACAGAAACATAGTCCACCATGGCAGAGAAAATACTAATGAGATGCAAAATGAGGGGAAACAACATATTTTAAAACCCTGTAAAGAATGCTCAACTAAAACATTAGCTCTATCCTTGTTTACGGTGGGCTAGGAGTGAGTTTTCAGTTTCTAAAGGAGATATTTGATCTTTCAAAGAAAAAGCAACATCTAGTCAGCAAGAGGTCCCATTAAAAGTGCAGAAATTGCTAAGTCAATATTCAGATTTGACTCGTCAAATTTACCAACTGATTTGCCTCCTCCATAGGGCATCGCCCATCAAATTCATTTAATTCCACTTGCCAATCTCCCAAATTAAATTGTTAATAGCTTGACTCCTCTAGAGAATGGGGAAATTAGGTACCAAATTACTGAATTATCGAACAAGGGATTTGTCAGGGAAAGCTAAGTTCATGTGTGGTAGCTTCTTTTCTCTCCCTGAAGAAAAGAGTGAAATGGAGGTTATGTATAGATTCTACAGCCTTTAAAGATCGCTGTGAAGTACCAATATCCATTGCCAAGAATGGAAGATATATTAGATTGCATCTCAAGTGTCAATATCCATTGCCAAGAATGGAAGATATATTAGATTGCATCTCAAGTGTCAATATCTTCTCCAAAATTGGCCTCAAACACAATTATCAATTATCGTTGAATTCAAATTCGTAAAGGAGCTGAGTGGAAGACTAGCTTCAAAACCAAGGATGGTTTATATAAGTGGATGGTGATGCTATTTGGCTTGTCCAATGATATGGCTACTTTCATGTGAACAATTAATTCAAGTATTTTCACCTAATTATACCAGGCTTTGAGAAAAAAATTGCAGTAGAGTGTGATGCATCAAGCTGCCAATCTCCCAAATCAAGTTGCTTATAGATTCGCTCCTCTAGAGAATGAGGAAATGAAGTAGCAAATTACTGAAATATTGGACAAGGGATTTGTAAGAGAAAGCATGAGTCAATGTGACACACCTACTTTTCTCTCCCCTGAGAAAGGAGGGGTTATTTATGGACTCTAGAGCCTTTAAAACGTGAAAAAGTTCATTGTGAAGCACCAATATCCATTGCCAAGAATGAATGACATATTAGATTGCTTGTCAAGTACCAAGATCTTCTCCAAAGTTGTCCTCGAATGTGATTATCATCAAATTTAGATTCATGGACATAAGTGGAAGACCACCTTCAAAACCAAGGATGGTTTGTATAAGTGGGTAGCGATGCCGCTTGGCTTGTCCAATGCTCTGTCTACCTTCATGTAAACAATGAACCAATTATTTACACTAGATTATACTAAACATTGAGAAAAAAATTATAATAGAATCTAATGCATCTGGGGTAGTGTTGACGTGTATTTTGTACATCATCATACACAGAATAAAATACCTAAAGGCATCTTATCCTCTCTTGAAAAAAGTCTCTAACTGCTGAAGATTCGCATGAAGGATCAGTTAGGATGACTCCAATGTTCTGGTTAGTAGGGTCTCTACGTGTGGATAAGCTTCCAGCGGTATGATGTGATTTGCTGTGTCCTCGAGGGAATCTTACACTCCGAAATTCCGAAATTTTACTAAACTAAAGAAGCTTTCAAAAATAACAAAAGGATAGGGCTTGCAAGAGATCTAATCTAGTCTAATCCTAAGAATGACTTCATGTGGACAAGACTTGGCAAGATTCTACCAACTCCAATTTTGCCATAAAATAACAACTCAATTGAAATTGATGCGATCTTCTAAGGTAACAAAATGATTTTCAACACATCAAAGATCAAAGACACTACCACGAAGGTACATATCCAAGATACGATAATGATTGAAGGTTAAGTGATTCAAGTATATCCAGTTGACCACGCAAGGCGTTCCTACAATCAGCAAGAAGCTAGTGGTTTGGATTTCGAATCCTACCAAAGATCAAGTCTCACACTTTGTCCTTCAAATTAACACACTACTCTGATTGAGCATCATTCAAGTAAATTGAACAACCATGAAGATAACCAAGAAAATTGCAACAAAACACCATAACTTCAATATTTCATTGATTTCAAAGTCATCATGTACAACAATTGCTTGAATTCCTTTCCTCAAACTCAATCTTGCTACAAAGTAAAATTGCTTCTAACTCTAATCTCTCTAATACAACAAACTCTCTGATATCTAACTATTACCAAATGAAATGGAAAATGAGGGTATAAATAGCATCCTCAATTACAATGAAAGGTCCAGATTGAAAGTAGATCAACGGTCAAAATCATGACACCTAAACCCTAATTAGGGTTTGTTACAAATGGCCTCCCTTTTACTGAACAATATTAAATACATAGCCAAATATTAAATTTGGCACAAAAACCTAGGAGACATAAACCAATGACACTTAAGGTGCCATGTCATCTATAACAACCTTTCATCTAGAATCTTATTCCCTTTCCAATTCTCTTTTTTAGCATATGTAATGAATCTTGATACGATTCCTTCGATCTCAGCAATTGGAATCTCGGGAAGATTCTTCATACTTTCTTCCAAGTGGATGACCTGATCGAATGCATCTAGAAGAGCTGCATCCCATGAAGATTCAAGTTCCTTTGTTCTTTCAATCAGGAGCATGGTGGCAAACATCTGATCATATTGCTCGTCTGTGACATTAGCGTCTTTACAAAAGATGACCTTGATTCTATCCTCTAATTCTTGCATATCCACATCTGTCTCGACCTCGATCCTCCTGCCAAGAATGGTACGAAGTACCTCAAATACTCTGTCCTGGATCGGATTGATCACCTCCTCAACTTGGCTACATTTAACACTGATGTCCTCGAAGAGAACACTCTTCATATGGAGTAAGGTTGACCACTGAAGCAAACTGTGAGGTCCTCCATCCATGATCTTTTCTTGCGTTAAGACCTTCCTTGATGTATGTCTAATTACTTTCAAGACAGGAATGATAACATCTTTGGTATGAGCAAATGCGGCTACTGTTATCATCAAATTGTGGATTATCTCAAGAACCTGGATAGCTTGGTGAATAGTCTTCATCATCCTTGTTACAAATTCTACGGCAACTGTATTAGATTTATCCATCCAAATACTCGTACGCTGGACCATATTCCTGAATCTTTCTGCCTCATTAATTGATTGAAGGGGAAGTGCCTGCATTGGTGATCTAACTGGATCCTGACGTCCCAAAGGTTCATTGATATGACTGAAATATGTCCTCCATGCACCGACCTCTCTCTCAAGCTTTCTATTCTTCTCCATTTCTTCTCTAAGCTTGTCTTTCAATGCCTCAAATGAGTCGGTGGCATCATCCAATGTCTGCTCTATTGTGGATGGTCCTAACTCAAAAGTCTGTATATCATATTCTTTTGCTAGGATCTCACCTTCATATTTGTCTACTGCCGGTGTAGCTATCTGCAGTTTTCTGGATCCAGTCTCATCTCGAATCATCTTGGACATCTTGGTAGCCTTCCTCTTCTCTATTACTTCGTGAGAACGTCCAACAAGGCTTTCCAAATCAATTGCATTGTCCTCGTCCTCTACTACGATCACCTTGGTTAATCTTTCCTTCAACCAATCTGGGATAGCTGATCTTGTTTCCTGAACTTGAATTTCTTTATGTACTACCTCTTCTTCTCTGGGAGGAGATGTCATCTCATTGTCTTCATCTAGCTCATAATCTTGGAGAGATCCATCTGGTGACCCTTGCTGTGCCTGTCCTTCTTCCTGCCTATCGTTCTGTACCATCGACTCCATGGATTCTTCCACTTGAAGTTTCCTCTTCTCTGGTCTAGAAGATGTACCTGATGAACGATCTCGATTGGCCCCTTGTTTCTTCTTGGAAGATTCTTTCTTTTCTGACCTTTCTTTCCTCTTCGAACCTCTTGGATGGAGATTGCCCTCACTGGCACATCGAAGGTTGCCTTCTCCTGAATTTCTAGGATTAGGATTGCCTTCACTCACACTAGCTCCACCTTCGGTTGGCTTTTCTTCCAAAGTGAAAGTCATAGCTATGCCTTGCTCTCTCAACTTCTGATGTTGTACGTCAACCCATCTGCGAGTACAAGACAAGACTGGAGCCATCAAAGCATCTAAATCCACAACCTCGGGCTCATTCCAATCTAACCTTATTGATTTGCTTTCTCGATCATAGGATGACTGGATATGTCTGCCACTGTCCTGTGCTCGGTCGGCCACTCTGTAAATCTTGCATTTCCTGATGAAATCCAAAGGCAATCTAGAATGCATTTTTCGTTTCACTTCAAGATCATCTAAGAGATTCATCATAAAATCTTCAATTTGGTACTCGTGCTTAAACTTTCTACCGACTGTCTCCTCTAAATGTCCATGTGGATCAAAGCTTTCTCTCAAAGCAAAGGATGAAAAAGAATACAAGGCTAACTCCTTCTCTGCGTCATCCATAGCTAAAGCATTAGGACATACCTCAACTGAATTGCCCAAAATGATAGGTACTGGAACTCCATTCCCATGTCTGTGTCTGAATGCCTTCGCATATGCTGCCAACTGTCTTGTTACTTCAAGTAACACAATTCTGTCTGTCAGATATCTCGGCAACATGTATGGAGGTAAAGGACATCCATGCACTCTAATATAAGTGAACTTCGGAAACTGAATAAACCAAGCACCGTACCTCTTTATTAACTCTTGTGCATCCTGAGATAATCTGTTGTGAATCCCACCTTGCAACGTCCTTGTGATGTTCATCGTGAAGGTATCATTAACTAACTTGTAGTTGCTCCCTGGCGGATGATGCAAGTAGGCATAGGAATCACAAGCTCTGACCTCGCCGGGTCCTCTTCCAATCACTCCTCTGTGAGGTAGTCCTGCGTACTCAAAACTCCTGATCAAGGCATAGATGACATATGAACTCATGTGGAAGGACTTGGTAGCCTTGAGTCTCCTCAACTGTACGTCCAAGCAATGGCTAATCATTCTAGCCCAATGTATTGTTCCTTTCCCTTGAACGATCACCTGGATGAAGTAGAACATCCACTTCTCAAAATAGAAGGCGTGAGGGGCTCCTGTAACTCGGTTGAGCATTGTGATCAAATCTCTGTACTCCTCCTGGAAATCAATCCTGTGCGGTGTGTTCGGGATCTTGCTCAGGCGAGGACGACTCTTGAGTAACCAGTTCTTGTTGATAATGCTTAGACAAGCATCTGGATCATCTTCGTACATTGACCTGGCTCCTTCTATGCTCTTGTATATCATGTCTCTATGCTCTGGAAGATGGAAAGCTTCACTTATAGCTTCCTCTGAAAGGTACGCCAAAGTGTTTCCTTCATTAGACACGATCGTTCTAGACTGAGGATCATAGTGACGAACACAGTCGATCATCAACTCATGGCACTGAACAGCTGGAGGAAAGCCGGCCGCCTTAATGATGCCACTCTCGATTATTCTCCGGGCGACAGGTGATGGCTTGCCAATGTAGGGGACCTCTCGAAACTTCTTCGTGCTGAAGTTACCCAAGTTAGTATCTCCAATGTTGCTCCACTTTGACACGATCTTGGTCTCCACTTCTTCGGTCTTTTGATCTTCCTTCATGAGAGCTGGACGACTGGTGGATGCTCCCGCCTTCGGGGTCGCCATACCTACACAACATTTCATAATGAGAAACTAGACTTTGCAATAAATAACATAGATTAGAGAATAAATTTTTTAAGAAACTTCATGATTAGTCTTTGAGTTATCATTTCCTAAAAAATGATCGAGCTACTGGAATTCAAAACTTCAAAATTCAAAATTTAAGCTATGACGATCAACGTACAAAATTTAGAATAATAAAGCAATATCGCCATACCTTAGAAGAGAGCTAACTCTAGAATGCAAAGTAGAAGAATTCGCCTAGGCAAAAACGATATTAGATGGCTTCAACGTGATCTCCTCTTCAAGTTATCAACTTCGCCCCCTTTCAAGTCCTTGACGTAGTCTCCAATATCTTTGACAAGCTCGCACAAATAAAAACTAAGTTCGCACCTCCTTGGATTGATATTAGCGCCACCTTTGGATATAAATTCGCACCACCTTGCTTGAAATGAAATTCGCACCTTAAAACACAACTCGCACTTCTCCCTTTGTCTTCCTCAAATCGCATGTGAAATGAAAAAATGGTAATGTGAAAATAACGATTTTCACCTCTCCTTTATAAGCGCTCACACCACAATTACCTTGAGGCCGACTTTGGTAATTAAAACGATTTTTTTTTAAAAAACAAAGGCCGACGTTGTAAAACAAATTAATACCAAGCGCTCCATTCGATTTTTTATTAAATTAATAATTAATTATTAAATGCCATTGTATTTTAAATTAATAAATTCGATCTTTTTACAAGGCAAAAATAATTAATTAATACCAAGCGCAAATTTTAAATGCCATTAAATTGAATTTTCAAAACCCATTGAACTTAGCATTTAAAATAAATTTAAAAATGTTTGTTTAGCGCCAAAAATTTTGAAGATGGAAAATACATACCTCATCGCCCTGGTCCCTTGGAGAGGGACAGGAGCGATCCATCAACTTGGTCTTAATTCTTGCACTTTTGACGTTCAAAGTCTCCATTCTTACGTTGAAATTGCCATTTTCACTAGGAATTTTGAACTTGAGTGTCTTGTTTGTGTGAACGAGTGCCCTTTAGATATGATATCGCCCTGGTCCCTTGGAGAGGGACAGGAGCGATCTCCATAGTTTCTCCTTGATCTTGCTTTTTAAATCTCAAATCTCCATCATAAGGTGAACAATAGTGTCATTTCTTCCTTCCACGCCCGTCTCACTTGACTCCTACAAGGCGTATTCAATGTTTGGAGGATTATCACCCTGGTCCCTTGGTGAGGGACAGGAGCGATCCTTGTGTCCTAGCTCAAATTAGCAAACTTTTGATCTTTGCCTCTTGTTCATAGTCTTCCAAATGGCGTCCTTGACCTTGTGCGACCCTGCCTTGACATGCATTTGAAGGAAAATGAAGGTTTTAATAAAAATCGCTTTGGTCCTTGTCCAAAGGACAGGAGCGATATAGGTTCCCTGACTCAATTGATAGTCTTTTGACGTTCGAAACCTTTGCATGTCATCTTCTAATGACAGCTTAGACCCTTTACCACCTCGCATGATCTTGTCTTAACGTGATTTTGGAAAGATTTGGCAAATATAATAGATATCGCTCTGGTCCCTTGGAGAGGGACAGGAGCGAACCTAGGTACTTAAGTGCAAATCCTTCATTTTGGCGGTCCTTGTAACTTTGTGCTTCATCAAGATGCCTTAAAACGTCCTCACCACCCTTCTCATTGACTTGGAGAGGTTTGAACCTGGCGAAAAGGCAACATAATCATCATATCGCCCTGGTCCCTGACTGAGGGACAGGAGCGAACTTGGTCCTGTAGGCTTCATTTCACTTTATCACCTTCAAAAATCATCTTCAACGGATTCGTAATGTACCTTTTCACTCATCCACGCCTTGGAATTCATTGTAACTTGGCAAGAAATTTGTCTAAGACAAAAATCGCTCTGGTCCCTGACTGAGGGACAGGAGCGAACTTGGGCATTTGGGTCCCTTATTGACGTTTTATAATCTTCAATTTATCTTCAATGGGTTCGATTGACCTCCTTTCTTGCCTTCAAACCTAAAACTTGCTCGATCATCGTCCAGAACATGCCTTATGAAGGATTTCTCTCTGGTCCCTGGGAGAGGGACGGGAGCTACAATAGACTTCGCCCTGGTCCTTGACTGAGGGACAGGAGCGATTTTTGCATTTTGGGTCATTCTCCTTCACGACGGCACTTCAAGTTATATTCATTTGATAAAACACATCTCCTTGGACCTCTTCAAACCATCAAGTCGTTAAAATCCTGCAAGGACAAGGCAATATTTGATTTTGAGCTCCGGTCCTTCACTAAGGGACAGGAGCGATTTTGCTCCCTGAGGCATTTCCGTGTTCGTGAAATTCTTCAATTTATATTCAACGGAAAGATCACGCCTTTCTTTATTACCTCCAATTCGAAATTCATCTCGATCCTGCAGAGACAGTGAGATTTTTGAAAACGAGCTCCGGTCCTTCACTGAGGGACAGGAGCGATTTTGCTCCTACAGGCCAAAATATCAAGATTTCACAAGTTTAATCACTTCACGAGGCAAAAACAAATCATTCTCAATGCCCAGGATTAAAAATCAAAAAAACTCAAAATTTGGTCAAAAATACTCAATTGAATAAAATTCACATTTCATCATCAACACTTAGACAAATTTAAGCTCTGCACTCAAAATTCCAATTGAAAATAGACCATTCTGGCGAATTCACTCCATTCAAAATTGCATCCTACGAAAGGAAGCTCAAAAAGCTCTCAAGACTGACTGGATTCTGGCCCGAAAAGACGGTAACTAAAACCTTAAGGTTTGACCCTAAATCCAGACAACTGACAGACTACCAAAACCCTAAAAAGCAAAGCGAAAAACGAGCGAAAAACGAGCAAAAAGAGGGGGTCCCCATTTCAAATGGGGCGATGTGTGAAATGGTCACAACAGGTAGTTATTTGAAGAGTGTTAAGCCAAGAAGATATACTTGTGATCTTTTTCGGTGAGAAATTGAATGAAGCATTAAAATATTTGAGGCATTGTCTTTTTGATGATTGATAATCAAGCTCTAAAATGCATAAATTCACAAGCTAAGTTGCATGGTATTCCAAACACCATAACTAACGACATGGATACTAAATTTCTAAGAGACTTTTGGAGTAGCTTCTAGAAGAAAGTGAATGGTAGATTGCAATATAGTTCAAGATACCCACCCCAAATGAATAGCCAAGCATAGGTGGTATATAGGAGCCTACGTATCCTATTGAGATGTTTGGTTGATGACAACCCCAAGAAATGCCATTTGGTTCTACCCATAGTTCCATGGAATTTCCTGATGGGGAAACACAGGGATGGGTTTCAGGGATGGGGGACCAAGGACCTAAATTTGGGGATGACGAGGAGAGGGAAGGGGAGTGGCAGTTGGGGGGGTGTGGCACTAATACAAATTGAGGTGAATCGAAATCTTCAAGGCAAAACCTGCACTATAACACCTCTGCAAGTGCCCTATGATAGGCAAACTAGTTTTCACAAAGTTAAAGGTTGCAATCAGTATGCAAACGCATTTGCCAAGCAAGCAACTAGGTGGCATCCTAGTAGAGGTGGCAGAGGTGGTGGTGCTATGAGGGGATGTCTCCCCTAAGTCCCCAAGTCTTAGAAATGTCCCCATATAAAAAGGGTTTTTTTTGGTGGAGGAGGGGGGGTGTGGTCGAGGGGTGTGTCCCCATGGAACACTAGTTCTATCCCTAATTGAATTTTCTTATAACTCCTACAATAATAGGTTTAGAGGTAAATGTACATTTCGAACCATGCATGTTGTAAATCTTAAAGGAATTGTGGACTTAATTAGATCTACCAGTAAGCCCACAAGTAAACTGAAACGCTACAAATTTTGTAAGGAGCATTCAAGAGATAAATCAACAGGTTTGGCACAAATCATAGGCAATGAATGAATAATATATGAAAAATATTGATTTGCATAAGAGGGGGAAAATATTCTTGGAAAGAGATATAGTTGGAGTATATTTGCAAAAGAAGAGGTATTCTCAAGGCACTTACAACAATATAAAGCCCAAGGAAATCAGGCCTTGCATGATTTTGAAGAGGATAAATAACAATTCTTATGTGATTTGACTTTCTTGAGGATTTGGAAATCAGTCCTCTCTTTAATATGACCGACATTTCTTCACACACTACTAAGACGATTGAATCAACATGACAGGACAAGAACTGGACCTAGTAACTGCTGTAAAGCGGAAAAATCGAACCCTAGTTGCTCTCCCCTCTTCCAACTCCAAGGAGAGAGAAGGGAGGTCACTAGGGTTGGTGGTTTTCACTTAGGGGAGGCTTTACATTCAAAAGAGGGGTTGAAACCCACAAGATCCAATCCCACACAATGCGAGATTGGATTCTAAATGAGTTTCAAGGGCTAAGACAGCAAGGCTACCCTCTTTTGTAAAGAATGTAGATAGAAAGATTAAGCTAGGAATGCATAGAAAGTGAGAAAGATTCGCTTATAAACTGAGATAGGGATATAGGATGAAGCTGCGGACCTGGAATTAGCAGTAAAATGTCGAGACGGCACTGTCCTGCAAATTTGAGCAAAAGTTGACGGGACGATGGCGCCCGGCGTGCACACGGTCCTCCGAAAAATCCGCGAAACGAAGGGGTATCTGTTCGTCTCTGCACAAGGATTCCAAATCTTCAATTTCAGCCGCGTACCTGCAACCTACACACAGAAAAGCGAAGACGATTGAGGGGTTAGGGATTAGGGGTTTGCCCTTAGGTCAAACCCCGGTTTTGGAATTAACCAAGAAATGAGAAATTGCTGTAAATGTAAATGATTGTAATGTAAAACAAGTACTAGTACCTTGTTGTAAGGATGTTTGTATCCTTATATGCGAAGGTATAGATGTTGTTGTATGTTGTATGTTGTATGTAGTAAGTGATCTCCTCTTCAATGGTTGAATCCTTGTCTTGAATGCAACACTTAGCCTTGAATGGAGACTTGGAATGATCAATTGCTTGAAGGAATGCTTGAATGCTTGAGTATCGTTTCCACGCTTTTTCCATCTTACCAAATGAGAGAGGAAAATGTAGTTTATATACTTGTCAATTAGGGTTAAAAGACTGATTTTTCCGACCTTGGGCCGACAAGGAAATGTTATTTTTCCAATTTGCAAACAAAAAGACCCGAAGTCCCAAAGGAGACCGGGCCCAAAATAGGGCCAGGGACCAGGGCGCTGGGCGCTCTAGTCCCACCTCCCGGGACAGCAGGGTGCAAGGAGGATCAGGCCAGGGTGCTGAAAAAAATACAGTTTTTGATGTCGTGGACAAGTTTCAGGGTCTCCATTTAAGTTCCGTGTTGCATCGCCATCGTGAAGACCCAAATGCGGTCGAAATTGCAAGTGTCGCAATTTTAGGACGCTACAACTGCCAAAGAAGAAAAGACAACAAATTGAAAGAGTGTTCGAAACAAAATTGGCTTCTACAAAGACTAGGGTATATAAAATATATTTCGTTAAATGGGAAGGCTTACTGGATTCCTATAATACCTGGATCAGTGAAGCTGTGATGTCCCCTTTTTGTTGACATCAGTTCTTTAGTGAGGATTAGTCTATTACCCTGACCCTCGTAGGCTAATGGGATTGGTTAGAGGGTCTTTTGAGGATTGGTATCATCCCCAATGTTCAGAGTGCTTCAGTTTGGTCTTCGTTTGGTATCATTCGGACATCATTTTCTCTACTTACTATTTTTAGTAAGTCTTGGGATGTTAGAGATGGACCCCTGTTATTTTTAGTAAAGGGGGTATGGTCATATGCAGTCTCCTCATGTTAGCTCCCAGTTCAGACGGCGTTCGAAAATACAGAGTATTCATGAAGATATTAATGTTTAATTGACTCAATTAAACATTAATTATTTGGAGATTATATTATTAAGTTATAAAATGACTTTATGTTATAAAGCACTTAAATGAGGGTCTATTTATCATGAGAAGGGGGCCAAGTTTATTAATAATTTATGAGCACATAACCCAAGGTTTAATTACATTATTGATGCCAATGAAATATTATAACATTTTAATGTTAATTAAGAGCTTGTTGAAGAAGTTTGAACTTCTTGAGGAAATATAAGTGTGCAAAAGGAATCGAACTTCATTATGTGATTGGAATTTTTGATTGAAGTTTCTCTGGAGCATTGAAGTGTAGAATACCAAGGGTTTCTGCGGGATTCAAGGCTTGTTGGCATTGGAGAGCGTGGCTTCTTCATTGTAACAGCATATAGAGGTGTGCAATATCATCTGATTATGCTTGTGAGAGTTGGCTTCATTCAGGAGTCAATATTGAGCTGATTGGAGGGTTTATTTCAAAGTTTGTTTGTAGATTGAAAGAGACTACAGTGCGCTACAGTGTCGTGAATAGTGCGCATGAACAGTGCGCTACAGTGTCATGAACAGTGCGCGAGAACAATGCACTGGAGTAGTTCGAATTCTATAGAAGGGTATTTAGAAAGGTGAACAACTATATATATTTGACAAGGGCTTTGCATATGAGGAGAATCAAACCAATATATCAAGGCAGCCATTGAAATTCCAAGTTTTCTATCTATGGTCATTGTACTAGATAATAATTACTTCATTGCATCATTTGCTATTATGATTATATCATGAAATACTTGGAGGTTGCATATGTTTAAGGGAGATATAAGTTGCATATTCCACATTCATGGTAACATTTAACATTGATCAGCCACTTAGCTTTCATGCCAACTATTTGCTTAAATGCCTAATGGCTGTAGATATACATTGGGATGCATGACAAGTGTTTGTCTTAATGTCAACTAGTTGTACTAGTTAATTTCAGTCATTACATGTGTGTAAAGGTCTAAAATAGCTAGTATATCATGTCTATAACAACCTTGCATTGTTAGAAGCTTTCCATAACTTCATTTGCAGCCTACAAGCTCAAAGAAGACAATTAAAAAATTCATAACAGCAGCTTCAAACATTGTATGTCAAGTGTTTGACAATATTTCTTCTGATTCAAATAAGCGAAACGGGGTCAGACTAGCCAAGGGATACTACAAAAGCTGAGTTAATTAAATACAACAAAATAACCCCACAATATGACTCTGCGCAAGGAAATTCAAAATTTTAGAATGTGGGATGGATGATGCACAACTGAATCTGGGAGTAACTAGATATTTTTTCCCGTATTGTTAGTTTGGTTTAGTTTGGTTGAGAAATTGGGGTATATTGGAGGAGAGAGTGGCGATGGGGACGTTTTTATCAATATTAGTAGTAGAAAGTACCCTGTTTTTCGGAGAAAAACAAACAAGCATCAATACTTTGGTAGATGGTAGAAACTAGCTGTGATAGACCTGTAGAGAGAGGAGCTAAAAGAGAGGTTTTTTATCTGTTGCTAGGCCCATTTAGAGCTACTTTGGACAATTTAGCTAGGAGACAAAAAAAGCCTTTTGTTGTTTTCATTTTTTGATAATAAAAGTTTTGTGTTTTTTCCTGATAGTTGTTCAGGTATTGCTTATCATTACTGTATTTCATTTCTGATACTGGACTGCTTGACTTTTGTTTGGTATTGCTCATCTACACTGTATTTGTCTTCTATTCTGCTGTTTTCAATCCTGTACGTGCAATAGGGTTATCTAACTTGCAGCAATAGAGGTTGTCTGCATCGAGACAGTACATATAAAAATGGAAGAGCTAATGAGCTGCATAACAATCGGTTTATAAGACAACACTTTCTAAAGGTTTTGGAAATGGATTGGCAAGCTAAGGGGTTTGATTGTGAGTGAAATTCTATAATTCAGTCACTTAATAGGTATTCTTCTGGGAAATTTTGGTGCTTAATCCTTGTAGACATGATACTTGATGGTAATGAGAGCTAAGAGGAAGATTCTTTTTAACCAGTACTCATAAAAGCTAAGAGGAAGATTCTTTTGAACCAGTACTCATAAAAGCTAAATCAATGCATTCAACTAGAAAAGCTTAAAAGGCACACCTAAATCCACCTTTTCTTGATCAACAGGTAAAACACAGAATTTGATCACATTCTGCTGAACCTGATTTCCAAGAAAATAGTCGAGTCGCAGGTTTTTAGGACTAAGGAATTAAATTTCAGCTCTTAAAGTTGAAATCTGCAAATGGAAATTTTTGTATGTAATTTTTTGCCCCGCCAATAATCTTCCTATATAGTTTACCTGGGAAATAACAAAATAAACTATTTGATTTCATTTGCAACACTCCCTGATGATGTTAATCTATTTTTGATTGATGCAGGCTTGGAATTCATATGAAACAAACAAGAGCTTGAGCATTGCTGATCCAAAACTGGAGTTAGGGACTCTATCTGAAAACGAGCAAAGAGAAATATTAAGAGTTATACATATTGCTCTTCTTTGCACTCAAGGCTCTCCTACTAAGCGACCATCCATGTCTAATGTTGTGTCAATATTAACGAGTGATTTAGAGATTTCAGATGTACCCACTCCACCGGCTTTCAACTGCAACTCCAGAAGCTTCTCCCTTAACGTCACATGGATCCATTAGTTTATCTCTCTTTCCACGCTAAGAGTTATAATTGATCTCCCTAATGATTGGATTAAATTTGGATGCCACTAAATGAAACATTCCATGTATGGTTGATGGACTCATCAGATTCACTGTACAAAGTTTTTTAAACACAATAACACAAACACCTGCACATTTACAGTAAAACAAATGTGAATACATTGGTCACTACGAAATCGAATGGACGCGGAAGGAAGAACTCTTACAAAGTAAAGGATTTGTTTTTAAATTTCAGTATTTCAATATTGATAGTTTCTTTCTTTGTGAACTTAAGATAGTTTCTTTCTTCTGTAAATTTAAGGTCTACTCCGGTTTTCTCTCTTGGAGCTTAACACTTAGTCCTTATGCAATGTGGAATTCGTATGATGGTTTAATAAAAAAAATTGAAGAATGGAAGAAGGTTGAAAAACTCACAGAAAAATCGCGAGTAGTCGCGAGCCAGAAATGGTCGTGAGTCACTCGCGGAAGAGTTTTGGGTTTCAAACGCAGGGATTTGTACCCTAAAAATCGCAAAAAAATCGCAAAAAAATGCCTAAACTCGGTAAAAAAAAATCGAACGGAAGACTGAAAACAAATCAATAACGTATCGGTGAAATTAGGTCCGATTCCTCCCCCGATCTGAATGGAGCAGCCGGTGGCCAAAAATTAGCAGCACTGCAAGTGACTAGAATAACAGCCTCCCCTTCATTCTCCAAAAAAAAATTCTGCCAATATAAACCCTGGGTTGCAGACCTAGATCAATCAGTTCAACAATAAAGTAAATTGATTGGGTGAGAATTGAACCTTGGATTTACATAGAAGAATTCAAAACTTTAAGAAAGGGTTCATTTTTATTTTTTTGTAATATTAAATAATGCTTTTGAGATTTGAACTTAAGACTTTTCATGTGGCTTGGAATTAATCACTGTAGTGTGGGGTTATCCCCATAAAGGTTCATCTTAGGAGTGAATCCTTTTTTGTATCAGCGAATAATTGATTTATTGGTACTTGGAATATAAAAATAGAATAATTTGTATTTTTTAATGTAATATTGTTTCAAAAATTGAGGGGCTTTTATGTCGCCAAATTTGTTAAGGGTGTGATCCCATCTCATTTGTTGAAGGTCTATGAGGTATACCTTCAACAAAACTTAAGCTAGAATCAAGATTTCTAGCCTTACCTCTTTGAGGTATTAGTGAAATACACTCAACGAGACCTCTTAATGATTTGTTGCGAGCTATTCAACTTCACTGATAGTTTGATTTTAGAACCTTCGTATAAAAATCCAACCATGAGAGAACTACTTTTACAAGATAACATCAACGTGTACACATACAATAACATATTTGAATAGTAGTAAATTGGTTAAGTTCATTGAACCACACTACCATGAAATTAAACACCAAAATGATGAATCATAACTTTGGATACTTGACGAAGAATGTGAATTGGAAAGATCATGTGTACCATCTTGGTTGCCAAGGTTCCCTTTTTAGCATCCTTGTGGGATGCAACAAACCCAATCGAGTGAACCAATGCCATGTCTACCCAAAGCAAGTGGGCCAACAAGTTATCCTAGGAAAAATCCTAGAAGGGTCCAAGTCGTAAGCTTAAATGGTAATTGGTTTAATCAAGGCTCAATTGTGAAGAGGATTGGGTGTATTCCATACTACATCAAGGTTCATCCTCAACACAATAGGTTTAAGTACAAGGAGTGCCCAATCCATATCAAGAGAGGGACTCACTCCCACCCCATTCTAATGCATCTCAATAGAAAAGGAATGTCGATGTATTGTACATTACATCATGATTCCATATGTTTCTTGGTCTTTTGCGTTGATCAGGATGAAAGTAACTACTAGGGTCAAGTACACATTGTTCGATTGGGTAGAGGATTCATTGTATCTCATACCACATTGAGGATACACCCTCCATTCCAAAAGTCATATGGGATCAAGAGAGAATTCTTAAGTAGTGAACCTCCCTAGTCTGATGGATTCCAACTTTAACTACCTATAGGTCACTGAGGACAAGTTTATCCGCCCAAGAAGTAGCTTCTGACCTATACCATTCAGTGACCTTAGTGATATTGTCAACTATCTTCTTCACAATTTTAGGTAGCACTTGGCATCATTCACCTCCATGCTTTAGTTGTTTCCCTACCAACCCTCCTAATATAATGGTTAGCTCTAGTTATCGTTAAATACACGGTAGATAACTACTTGTGCAATCATTACCATATCATATCCAAGTTAGAGCGCTTGACAAAATTCATGTTTATGAACTAGGTTAATGCCAACTAATCCGTAGCATAAACCCACACACCAATCATTGGCACAATCCAATGATTTTTTGTCACTTCTCAAATATCCTACAAGTTCACACTTGGGTCATATCCAGCCCAAGGCTTACTGGCATAATAAGTAGTAATTGACTCAACCCAACAATGATTCTAAGATGGATGGTGAATGATAATAGCTAAGTATTGTATACCCTTCTAGACACACATTGACCAAGAGAAATATTTAACCCATCCCTTACAAACTTGAGGTACAAGTGCACCCTTTGCCAAATGACTACCTATGTACTTTCTTTCAAATAAGATTGAAGTCACACAATTCTCCTCACAAGGTTTCTCAAAGGATGCATACACATAGGTTCCTATAACCAATGTTTTAGTAATTACTATGTCTTACTCCAATGGGATTCTCTTAAATGATTCTCAATCATTAATAGCGCTTAACGACAAGCGCAAAATTTTGACACTATTTCCAATTTAGCAAGCCTAAATTATAACACTTTCCTGTTGGAATCAAGGAACACTGAGAGGGCGGGTGGGGACGGGGGTGGGGGTGAATTAGTGTTCTATTTTTTAAGTTAACTTTAAACCACCGAAAGCATAAACATGAAACTGAAATGCAGAAACTCAAAACAACCAACCACAAAATCATAACACCGAGATATTTTACGTGGAAATCCAAATGGGAAAAACCACGGTGGGATTTGAACCCACGATATTATTTCACTATGACTAGTAGCAAAATAATATTACATGAGGGGGAATGCACAAGCATTTAGGCACATTGCCTAGAGCTCACTGCTCAATTACAATAAGGGCTACAACCCTAGAAGGCTCACTACCTTTAATAAATTGCAACAATGAAATACAGTGAAAGAACTCTAAAATAGCATCTAACAATGTCTAAATGAGTTCCGGTTAAGTGCCAAATCACTGACTGTATCACCTTTGTTGTTCTACCCTATTCTCTGTCTCAGTTAGCTATCGGATCAAGAATGTGCAACTGCACTACAAAGGATTCTTGATCACCACTTGCTCGCATATCAATCATACCACACACCAAAAAGATCTTATGCACCAGTCTTATATAGCCACAATCACAAAATAATCATTTATCAAGTCGGCCTGATGATGTAACATGTAATCATAAGTCGGATTGACTGAATCACCAAAAATAAATGTGGATCACCAAATCGATGATAAAATGATGTATCTATGTCAGCCCAATCATCCCATGCATGATTCATAACACCACAATCATCAGAAGGCTTCCAAATCAAAATTGTTCTGCTCAACCTAAATTATTGGCTAACTGGTTGACATCTACTTCCGGATATCAAGATCTGTGATTACCAGATACAAATCTCAAGATTATTTTCCATCAATGACAACCCTAAACCATTAATCAAGCATCGATATCCACCGAATGAGTGTCAACTGCCAACAATCTCCCCATTTGGCATTGATGACAACACTCGTGAAAGATGACTAAGTGTTGAAACCAACCTGTACACTGGATCAAAATAGCTAAGGCTCTCCCTTAGACAAAGAATTTTGAAACCTGTAACATGCAATATACATTGCACTCTTCTACTGTACATTTTTCACCTTTACTCTCCCCCTTTAACAATAATGTCAAAGATGGGGTGTTGTCAAAAAACTTATATACAAGGATATCTACTAGAGATTTTACAAATACTTGAAGATATCAGCAAAAATGTTCTTCAAAAATCTTAGGTGAGTGTCCCACCCACTCTTCAAGTTATCCAAAACTATAACGAATGCATTGAAAACATATGCATGAATCTCCGCATCCTTCAGTTCAGATGGAACAGGTTGTCCCATAGCCTTCATATATTAGTCAACCTTATTGCTCAATATGGTGTCCAGTCGGGGGGGAATCAAATTCCGAAGTTCACCAACTCTCCTCAAAAATCTATACTTATCTACATTTGGCCTCGAGATCTGATCGTTTAGAGCCAATACCTGCCCTTCTACACTGCTGGTCAGAGCTACATTAGGATCAAAAGACTATGAAATACCAACTAGTTTACACTGACAAATTGATGCCCTGCAAAATCGACAAGGTTAGTCTGAGATAAACAACACACAAGACACAAGAAATTATTAGTGTTAGTCAATCAAAAACTAATCTAAACAGGCATACCAAAAGAGACACTAAAATCATGCTAATGTATCTAACAAACGAAACAAAGATAATGAAGCATCTCCAAATGCCTCTTAGCATGGTCTTAGCTCCTTCTCCCTTGTTCCTCTCCTCTCCAAGTTCCAAAATAGTGTAGCTTTCAGCAGCTTTTTGCACTATGGATGCTTATGGAGGATTGAGATTGTAGTATTGTGCTCCAAATGTGAAATGAAAAGCTAATACCATGTTATTGATACTAAAAATGATTTATTTTATCCAAAATGACAAGATATTAGTTGATTATGCTAAAATGCTCTCTTAAAATGCCTATAGCTTAAATGCATACAAGTTTTCAAGATCCGGATTATGAAGAAATGGGCTCTATTTATAGGAAAAATGGAGCAATGGATGGTTGAGATTTTGCAATCTCAACAAGGGTCAGGATTGAATGATTTCAAATCTATGTGAGGGCTTTCAACCCAATCCCAGGATGACAAGTGTCAATGTGAGATAGGTTGAGAGGAGAGGGAATAAACATTTAATGCTTGACATGACCTTGGGAGTTTAAAGTCAAGGTTGGTTGAATGAATAAACTCTTTATTCAAAGAATAAAGCTTTTATCCAATGGATAAACTCTTGTGCAAATGTGAAATGGATGAATATGGCCAAAACAATAAATGGTTATGTAAGAGCCATAAATGGTCATATAAAAGCCATTAGTGGTCTTGGAAGACTTTGGGGGTTAATTTGTTGAACACACAAAGCATTAAATGCTTTTCAAAGACTTTTGAAGTCTTTGAGAAATGACTCCATTTTGCTTAGGAATGTGACAATAATTAGAGGATTAATTAGGCTAATTAGGAAGGGGTTAGAAGAATCTAGAAGGGGATTAGATTTTGCAAGTGGATTTGGTGGGTGAGGAAAAATAAGATTTTATTAAAATAAAAATTCATTTATTTCAATAAATGTGTGCAAGTTGCATTTGTAGGAAAATGCAAGTGGGGGGGGGGATAATGATTTAAATAAATGTTTTATTTAATTTATTTAAAAGAGGAGAAAAAAGGGGATTTAATTAAATAAATAGATTTTATTTATTTAATTGATTGTGGATTTGATTTAATGAATTAATTAAAATAAATTGAATAATTTATTTAATTAATAGGAGAATATTTGGAGATGAATTAATTAAATATTAATTTAATTAACTGATGGCTAGTGGATTTTTAATCAAATAAATAATGAATATTTATTTAATTAAGCTGGACAGATTTGTGTGACTACATTTGCCCCTCTTTGAGACGGTGCGGTTTATCGCGTCGTTTCAAAGAAAGAAAAACTGGTGTGAAAAAATACCCCATAAAATGTAAATTTAATGGGTGGTATGCCCCCTCGAGAGATAGGCCAAAAAACTTTGAAAAATCAGGCGATCTCTCGAAAAATGATGAAAATTGGCAGGGTGTTAGAAGAGAAGAAGTTAGCCATACGGGTGAAAAATAGAAGAAATCAATGGAAAAGTGGAGAAATAGGGGGCTCAGGAATTTTGCAGGGACCACGACGGTGAGCGAGGGGAAGTTACAGGGATGGCGAAGGGTATAAATGGGGTGAAAGGGGTGAAAACAGGATCATTTGTGACAGCGACCAGTGTGAAACAAGAGCTTTAATAGTGACATTTGGAAGAGCGAGTAGTAGTCAAGATGCCGATACCGATTGCAGAGCACAGATTTGAGCGAGTCCAACGGTTCCAGCGCCCAGACGACTACGGACCAGCGGTACGCAAATTCGAATTTTTATTTTTTAAGCATTTTTGATACATTTTTAGCTAAGTCCAAGTCGGGTCGGAGCAAGAGCGCTGGAACTACGGTTTTGGCGCTTGTGCTCCATGAACTAGCGCTACTATGCCACAATGGCGCTATTGCACCATTGTTTGAGCGCTTTTATTTTTTTGTAGCACTATTGTATGCAAGTTTCGACGCTATTGATTAATAAGTGCTATTGAGAGCTTATTTGAGCGCTATTGAGCTTGATTAGCGCTACTGTGTAGTTTTTCTAGCGCATTTGTGGTTTGAGCGCTATGGGATAGCTGATTGAGCACTTTTGTTAGGGTTGTAGCACTTTTGTTGGAAACTAGCGTTTTTGCTGGTAAAATAGCGCTTTTGCTTTAGGATAAAGATATGCCCTAGTTTGGATGAAGAGAATCTCCTGATGCCAATGATGGGGGGATGGCGAGGTGAAGTGGGAGTTGTTTTGAAGCATAGCAGCCTGATGAGACTTAGGTCATTTGTTTAGGACAAATGTCCGTTGAAGTCTAGGTGGCCATGATTGCTTACCTGTTGAGACCCGAAGATACTTCATCAAAGTATCTGATGATAGTCTAAGTTTAAACTTAAGAAAGTTTGAAAATAAAACAACTGATGGTGATTGATGAATGTCCATGTGCAGGAGGAGCTAGGCGTGTTGCAGTTACATGAGCGCCATCCTGCGACACAGGGGTTGCGGGATCGATTGACAGAGGCAGAGATTGATTGCATTGCGGCGACTGGACTATATGAGGTGATGCACATGCCCGTGATTCGTATGAATCATGGATTGATCACAGCATTAGAGAGATTGATCACAGCATGAAAGGAGATAATTCTTATCTGTTCCGCAAGCAATACTCTGGTCGACTTGACCCTTATATCAAGTCGTTTGTATTAACTTGTTATATCAAATCCATGTAAGAAATACTCTGGTCATCTTGAATCTTTATGTCAAGTTGCTTGTATTTTCTTACAACATTTTAAAGCTCAATGATGAAAATAGAGCACTATGGATCGTCATTTCATCTCATCTGTATATATTACATTTCGTTGCATTCCACCCATCCATACATTCATAATAGTTGCATATCATGCATACATAGTCATAATAATGCATACTCTATTTTCCTCTTCTTCCATAGGAATGAGTCATAGGTTCTCCATTTCTTCTATTTAACATCGAACCCCCCCCCCCCTCTCACCCTCCCCATCTCGATAATCACCATCACATACCCTACATCGTTTCCCAATCAACCCAATCAAGCCACGTTCATCACCATCCATCTCTAAATAGGAGGGATTGTCTTTCCTATGCTAAGTCATCCAATAAGCCAAGCAAGTTACTCTCTTTGCACAGGTACCTCGACTCACACACACCTAGACTATCAACAGATACTCTGATCAAGTATCTTCGGGTCTCAACAGGTAATCGATTATGGTAATCCTAGACTACATCAGGCATTTATCACAATGACCTAATCTCAATGGGGTTGCCATGATTCCCCACAACCATCACACACACACACACACACACACACACACACACACACACACACACACACTATCAATTGATCAACCAATCAATCACAATCCAACAGACAATTACATCAATTGTCTACGTCTCAACTTGTATTTTGCTTCATATACCTTGACTTCATCGAGCAATTACATCAATTGTCTAAGTCACATCAGGTCACTTTGATTCACTTACTCAGACTTTATCATGTCCAAGCGACCAACTGACATCAACTGTCACGCTTTGACTTGACTAGGGCAATTAAACCGATTGCACCAGATTGTCCAACCAATTTTGATCAATTGTATAGCATCAATCCAAACCCCACACTACATCTGCTATGTGTCTCTTGCATGACCTCAGGGTACTCGTTGGCTTGTTGTTTCTCTATATTCACTCTATTTTTCTTCCATTCTTTCACCGTTGTTGTTAATTTCTTCTATTCTACCTCCCCTCCACTTTTCATTCTTTTTCGAGAGATCGCCTGATTTTTCAAAAAAAATTGGCCCATCTCTCGAGGGGGCATACCACCCATTAAATTTATATTTTATGGGGCATATTTCTTCATACCTATTTTTCTTTCTTTGAAACGATGCGATAAAACCGCACCGTCTCAAAGAGGGGCAAATGTAGTCACATAAATCTGTCCACTTAATTAAATGAATATTTAGTATTTATTTGATTATTTAACCATCAATCAATAATTAATTAAATTAATATATTTAATTAATTCATCTTAACCCTCTTCTCCTATTAATTAAATAAATTATTCAATTTATTTGATTTAATTCACTTAACCAAATTCAGACCATTAATTAAATAAATAAATCATATTTATTTAATTAAATTTTCTCTCACATTTAAATAAATTAATATTTATTTAAATTCCCCCAAAATCTCACCTCTCACATTTAAATAAATAAATTATTTATTTAAATCACCTTTATCCTCCACCCACTTGTATTTTCCTACAAATGCAAGTTGCACAACTATTTTAAATAAATTATTTATTTAAATCACCTTTATCCTCCACCCACTTGCATTTTCCTACAAATGCAAGTTGCACAACTATTTTAAATAAATTATTTATTTAAAATCTTATTTATCCTCACCCACTTGAAACCTTTAATGGTTTCCCTTAAAGTCTTCAAACTTAATGGCTTCCCTTAAAGTCTTCTTAAAACTTTAATGGTTTCCCTTAAAGTCTTCAAATTTAATGGCTTCCTTCTAGAGTCTTCTCAAACCTTTAATGGTTTCCCTTAAAGTCTTCAAGCATTTAATGCTTTATCTTCCTTTTTCTCATTTAAATAAATTAATATTTATTTGAATATTTATCCAAATGCAAATTACACCATTTAATTGAAATAAATGATTTTATTTTAATTGAAAATACCAAAATTCCTCCCACTTGCATTTTCCTACAAAATCCACTTGCATGCCTAAACCCCTTCTAGATTCTTCTAAACCTTTCTTAATTAACCTAATCCATCCCCTAAATATTGTCACATTCCTAAGCAAATTGGAGTCACTTCTCAAAGACTCCAAAGTCTTTGAAAAGCAATTAATGCTTTGTGTGTTCAACAAATTAATCTCTAAAGTCTTCCAAACCACTTATGGCTCTTACATGACCATTAATGGTTAATTCCACTTGCACCCATGGTTAAGGACTTTGACCCCTAACTTAACCCTCATGTAACCCATGTGTCTCTTCAAAGCATTTATTTCTTTGACTAGGGTAACCATCATGTCCCCTCAAGCATTTAATGCTTCTTATCTCTCCTTTCAAGCCTCCTCATGGTGACACTTGTCAACATGGGATTGGGTTGAAAGTCTCACATGAATTGAATATCTTTCAATCCTAACCCTTGTTAAGATTACTCAATCTTAACCCTTCATTTCCCCATTTCTTCTATAAATAGAACCCTTCTCCTCAAGCAAAAAAAAGAAGCATTAGAGTATTGTTGTTATACTGGTATTAGCATAGAGTTTTTTCATAGCATCACTATCTACACTTGCATAGCATTTGTTTATCATATTCAACCATCTTGAATCTCCATATGGCATCCATGGCTAGTGCTAAAAGCTGAGAGCTACACTCATTTGGGACTTGGAGAGGGGAGAAACAAGGGAGAAGCATCAAAAGGCATCATGGAAGCATCTTAGGGAGGCTTTTCTCCTTTCTTTTATTTCGTTAAACTTCTTTCATGCTTTTTGAAATCTCTTTTGATATGTTTGGAATGGTTTTTAGTTCTTTGTTTTGTTTTTATGGTTGAAACTAACTTATTAACATTGAACTTTGTTGTTGCCTTGTCCCCATTTTCATGACATCATTTGGTGAACCTGACGTGAATCGAAACACCAAAAATATCATCTTTTTTAACAAACTAACATGTCTGAATGTTGAAAGTGTCACACAGGTTGCGCTTTGGTGCTATTGAACACATTCTAGCGCTACCGATACTTATGGTTTTAGCGTTATTGTTCTTACAATAGCGCTATTGTCTCAAGTTCAACGTTTTTGGAACTATTTTGGCGCTTTTGACTTTGTTTTGGTGCTATTAACCATTTTTTAGCTCTTTTGTCTCTTTGTCTTTCCCCTTCTTTAAGCGCTTTTGTGTTAAATAGCGCCTCTGTTCAAACGCAGACTAGCGCTATTGTAACAGAATGTCGTAAAAATCACCTTGTAACCGAAAAAAAAAGTGAAAATTTTAGGCTTGTGGAAGCCCCCCTTAGACATAAAATTTTACTAACAATTTGTTGTTTGTGCAAGTTTAAAACTCACCATAAAAAAATCACAAACTTGTCTTTTGGTGCTTTTAAAACTTGAACAAAAACAAAATTTCATTGCTTTCTAGTTAGCGTCACTCGTCTTTTGGTGCATTAAAACCGAACAAAACAACTTTATTTTTTTGCAAGTTAGGAAACAAACTTCGTTTTGGTGCTTAAAATCAACAAAACAAAATTTATATTCTTGCATCAACTTAAAGAAATTTACAATCAACACTTTGTTTTGGGCAATCTAAAAAGAACAAGCTATTTTTTTCTTCAAAGCTCAAAAACAATTTTACTTCAAGCAAAGACGTGTTTTTCATTAAGTTGACCAGGATTTCCAAATTCTAGATTACAAAACACATTGCCTTTGAAATTAAAAAGAACACCATGGCTATTGGAGCAACATCTCCAAATAGTTAGATCACATTGCAATGGTGGATTAAAAAGAACAAGTGTTTTTCGTGCTTGGCACACTTGTGCAAAAAGTTGGTCGAGTGGTCCTACCTCTAACACACACTATCCTCTCCCTTGGCTTTCGTGGTTCTAGGTGCAAAAGAAAAGTGTTAGTAACACTCAAAAATTTTATCTTTTTAAGAGAGGCCTGCCAAGAGACACATCACTCTTGGGAACGACCTCGCGCGGTAAATCTTTCGAGCCGCTATAGAAATCAGGTGAGAGCGAAAGTTGTAGCCTTGGGTATAACTGTTCTTACAGTGTAACTGGCCGAAAGGACAAATGGGCCACACCACTAGTTACAAGGCTCTTAAGTGAGTCACTGCAGAATGAACTTATGTCCAAAAACATCGAACATGACTAAACACATTTAAGTAGTAGCCCACCCGTTCTATTGATTGAGGATATTTGCGATATAATTTAGTGCAAGAGCATAGATGATTTTTCTCCCAAGATACTCACCATACATATTTCCTTGAGTAGAAACATAGCTTTTTGCAAAGTCACTTGTGGCTTCATAAAAGTGGTGACTCCCCCATCATAGGGATCATCTATTTTTTATGCTCGTGCAAGACTTAGTATATCACATCCTTACCTACCAAGGCAGGATTCATTAGGTATGTAGTACCAAAGTCGAAGAAATATCAAGATGTGGGCTAAATTTATCACAACTGGCCATTTGACCTTAGGGATAAAGAGTGTTTGGAGTGTGTTTGTTTTAGTCAAAACCAAGTGCAAATTGAGCCAACTTTAGGCTTTGGAAATACACCTTAAAATACATCTAAAGGAAGGGTCATATACAAGTCCAAGGATTGGGTTGATCTAGACCCATACTCATTTGTGCCTTTTAGGCAACATTGTTGTGTTTGAGTGCTTGCTTTGTTTTCTTGTCAAAGAAAAAAAAAAAAAAATCAATCCCAAATACAAAGTATTCATCCAACCAAAACACATCAAAAACAAAGTGCAAAACAACAAAAGTCAAATTTTATGACCATTCTTCACATCTTGCGAAAGAAGAAGCGTCATCAGAATATCAACTTGAAAAGAAGACCATTAAGCTCAAAGGCTTTGATCAAAAGGAGGAAATTCTTCTATATAAATAGACAAATCTTTGTCTCACATAGAGTCTTTCTGCGTCACATGCATCTCTATCTTCAAGGCAAAACAAACGAATTTGATTCAGAATCGTTGAACCATAGAGCTTTTATGCAATATAGAGCTCTGAGTTATCACAAAAATCAAGGTGGTAAGATTAATCCCAACTTTTTCCCAAACGTCTGTATCACATACAACACAACTAGAGAAACACCACCAACACCCGAAAGGGAAGAGGTAGAATTTGTCCCATTTGTAACACAAAGTTTTTATTGAAAGTTGAAAACATTTTCATCCATCATCTTATTCATACATCATCACTTCATCATCCAATCTGTTCTAACTCTCAAAACATTAAGAGGTTCTTGTCCCAAGATTCCTTTTTAGATATTGCTTGAATCAAACACATCACATCACTTTTTAGATTGTTTCTACATCTAGGATAAGCTCATCCTAAGAGACACATCTACGCAGGTTAAAACTAGTTCATGAGTGAATCCTCTCATTACTAGGTAGTTAAATCTGTAACACATCTTAGATTTCTCTACACCTTATCACATCAAACTTATGAAACAAACAAGCAATTCAAAGAAGAAATTTCGGTTACATCTACCTTAAAAGTGCTAGAGATCCACGTGCAACATAATTCACCAACCATTAATCTTTCATTTCATAAAAAAACTCATCATTTTCACTCAACTTCAACAAAGACTCATAAAGCAAAATGGCTCAAACCCGATCACAGTCGAGACAACAAGAAATAGAAATGGAAGAGGAAGAAGAGGAAAATCTCAATGAATTTCAAGAAGCATTTGGAGGAAATGCGAATGACGAAAACCCAAGTACTTCTACTCTTGCAACAATAGAAAGAGCCTAGCATAACCCTCTCTTTAATAGACTGTTTGACGAAATACTCAGGAGCAATGCGGATGCTCACTTCTTAAGACTCGCTCAAGAAGGAGCAAAACTCCCCTCTGACTTTGATCTTGCCCAATTAAGACAAGCATCAGAAAGACAAAGTCGCCATGAAGAGGAAAGAGGTAGAGATCCCATCAAATATAACATTCCTCTAGGTAACCCACCACCTCCTCCTCCAAATTAAATGGAGATGTTGCGGCAACAAGTCGAGAATCTCGCCCAACAACTTCATAGTGGTGTCAAAACTAACCAATTCTCACTCAATGACATCTGTCCCTATCATTTTGATAGGAATCTTTATATGCCACCCTTTCCATGAGGATTCGAAACACCCAAATTCGAAAAATATAGAGGAAAGGGAGATCCCCGTGATCATGTCAGAGAATTTCATTCCGCTTGTCTTGAAGTGGCATATGAAGACACCTACCTAATGTGCCTTTTTTCCCCAAAGCTTGGGAGGAACAACCACATCATGGTTTTCCCAACTATCAGGTGGCATTAGAATATTTGAGGAACTCATCCAAAAGTTCCTAGCTCATTACTCTCATAACATTGAACGCGACATCATCATGGCTGATCTGTGCAACACCAAACAAAAACCAGGTGAACTATTCTCAGTATTCCTGCAACGATGGCACCAAATGTCTAGCAGACGTTCTCTTCAGTTACCTGAACGAGAACTAGTGGAAATATTCATTTCCAACTTAAACGAAGAAATAGAATTTCACCTGGATGTCAAAGACACAGACTCTTTTAATGATATGATCACCAAGGGTTTGAAATGTGAGCGGGCCCTCATCAAGAAATGACTCATCAAAATATTTAATGAAACAAAAGATGGTCCTCGCCCACGCTTCAATAGTGATAAACCAAGCTTCTGGAATAAAAACAAGAATATCGTCAACAATGGGGTTGTGGATGCCTGGACTATCCAAAACGCACAACCTATGGTTTGGTTTGTAGGACAAAATCCTCCACCTCAGAATAACACAAATATTCCTTCCAATCAAGGTCACATCACATCTCACGATGAACCTAGACCTCGTCAGCAAAAACAGAAACGCACATACACTCCCTTAGGGGAACCCATTGAAATAGTATTGTGACAACTCATTTCTCAAAATTTGGTCACTCTACCTAAACTATCAAACTACGACCCTCAAATCAAACCAGCATGGTGGAGAGATACTGAACACTGTGAGTTCCACCAAGGAAGAGGACACAAGACAAGTAATTGTCACCGATTGAAAGATCTCATTTAGGATCTTATTGATCGAGGAGAAATTGAAATAGAAGGACATGACCCAAAAACAACCAATAATGATCATCTGATGTTCAAAAACCCACTTCCATCACAAGATCAAAAGGGTCCTTCCACTTCCAGGCGAGGCACTGATACCACTGATTATACACAGGCTGCGTATAATTACACTGTAAATCATTTGTATGATGTCAGTGAACAAGTTGCAACTATAACCTTCAAAAATCCCAACTCAAATTGCAATGTTGTTACATGTCATGGCAAGGTCACCATAAAGGCGGCTCCACAAGGCACCACCTCCATCCCAAAGTAGTACAATCTTGTGGAACAATTAAACAAAACGCCTGCACTTATATCCATTTTAGAGCTATTGTGTCTATCACCATCCCATAAAACAATCTTGGATCAAGCACTCCAAGAGGCGTCAGTCCCTGCAAACCTGAATACAGACTAATTTCAAGCCATGGTTGGAAGTCTGAAGTCATCACCTTGTCTCACTTTTTCTGAAAGTGACAACTCTTCCTTCCAGCAACCTCATAACGCTTCGCTACACATTGAAGGCTTTATTAACCAGCATAGAATCAAGTGAGTCTTGATCGATAATGGAGCAGGCCTGAATATTTGTACACTACAGTTGGTCACCACATTGGGATATGCGGTAGAATCAGTGGATCCTCGTAAGAAGATCACAATCAAAGCCTATGACAATGCAGAGCGTTCATCCAAAGGAGTTGTGGTACTACCAATCTGAGTGGGCCCTGTGGTAAAGCACATCATCTGTCAGGTTCTGGACCTTCCTCTGCCATACAATCTATTGTTAGGAAGACCTTGGATACATGCCATGCAAGCCGTACCATCTACCTACCATCAATGTATCAAGTTCCCACATAACGGTGTAGAAATCACAATCCTAGGCAATGCAAATCCCTTTGCGTTTTGCCATAATATCAGCCATCAACCAGAGATTACTGTTCCTAATAATAGAGAAGCCATTTCCTCCACATCATATATAAGTCTCGCCTCTCTTGCCAGTTCGAACACCACTATACCAAAGCAAGAAAAGCTTAAGATGAAAGTAGCAGAGGAAGGTCCTGGAGAATACAACTTGAGTCAACTCTTTTGTGTGGGACAGATGCCCACTTCTCCTAAAACACATGGTAAACCACAATAGTTACTCCAGCAACCACTAACCACACCAGCATGTTCTTTGACACCTTTCATCCTTGGAAAGATTCAAGAGGAAGAAACCCAAGATGAGGACCTAGCGGAATGGATCTATAAAGATCCCATCACCAATGATATCCCGCCAGTTAAACTTCCTACGGATCAGTATGGCAAAGGTCTCCTCATTATGCAACGAATGGGATATGATGGTCAGAGTGCTTTGGGATATTGCAAACAAGGACGACATGAACCTCTGTTGCCAGAATTTAAACCCAAAGGTAATACAGGCCTAGGCTTTGAGAAAGAAATCTTTCCTAAACTCAGATTCAAAGGAAAACCCAACAAACCATTATGTCAGCCTACTGCAAAAAGGACACCTTTCATCATTAAAGCAGCCTCAAGCACCATCCCAACTGCCCCATCGAGGCTCACAACCCCAACGCCACCATCACCAATGCCATTCATTCCACCAAATGGACCCGTAATCCCATCAGTAGCACCAGCTGTATCGAAACCCGCAGCAATATCTATGGTACCAGCAGTTCCAGCAGAAGCCACTGAGTCAACACTGCCGGTACTTCTTGTACCAGATTCTTTTATCCCCATCAAACTTCCTGCAGCACCGATCACTACAAAGGTACATAAACCAATCACACCTTCAATGTTTAACTCAAAGGACATCCCAGTATGGTATATTAATCGGATGCTGGAAAGCGATTCAGAGACCGACTCACATGAATGGGAATTTGATTCTGTGCAGTTTAATACTTCAGATGAGGAAGCCACATCACCACCTCCGCCACGCAAAGACATCCCTATTTATGGAGAAGCACAGATAAAGACTTCTTGGGTTTCTGAGCTGGAAACGTCTTCCACAGACCCTACGTCTCATCCTATGCCTGATTCTGACAGGGAGAGTACCATCAACGACCTTCACCATAACGTCTTAACCCTCGCTGATACATCTAACACACTCAACCTAATCGATGAAGTAATGCCCATTATCCACCCTAAACTCATTGAATGGAACCAACCAAATCCCCCATGTCTTGACTTCTTCCAAAATGATGAGGCCATCATTGACTTTTTGGAATTATGGGATAACCTACCAAGCGGGGATCACAAAGCTGGATTCGCCATCAAACTTAATAACGTGGCATACTTTGAGGCGGATGCCAAACCTTTTAGCTGCAAAAATATAGCTATAAAACATGGATCTTCCAATGAAAACCACACTGTGGCACTGCTTGATCCCACAAAAGTAAAAAGAAAGAGTGTATCCAATGGTGAAAACCTCTCTAAGGCGCCTGAGGATGAAGGGTTTGACCTTCTCCTTGCTAATGCACAACAGGAACGATCAACGATTCTCATCGAGGAAACCAAAGAATACAATGTGGGTACTCCTGAAAATCCTCATCTCATACATCTGGCATCTCTTCTCACTCCAGAGGAATAGCCTAAATTTATAGAGTTCTTCCAGAAGCGTCAGATCAACTTTGCATGGTCATATGCAGACATGCCTGGGCTTGATCCTGATTTAGTCATGCATCACCTCACAGTAGCAGAAGGAGCCAAACCTGTCAAGTAGAAGCTTCGCAAGATGCATCCCCAGATTGCAGTACTAGTCAAAACAGAACTCAAGAAACTCCTAGATGTTGGTTTCATTAGACCAATTGATTATGTAGAATGGATATCCAACATTGTTCCTGTCGACAAACCAAAAGGGGGCATCCGCATTTGTACTGACTTCAGAGATCTAAACAAGGCATGTCCTAAGGATGACTTCCCCCTACCAAATATCGACATCATAGTAGATCTGACAGTAGGACATGCCATGCTTTCACTCATGGATGGCTTTTCAGGATACAATCAAATAAAAATCACACCAGAGGATCAACATAAGACAGCCTTCACATGTCCATGGGGCACATATTGCTGGAATGTAATGCCTTTTGGTCTCAAGAATGCAGGAGCGACCTATCAAAGAGCAATGACCACCATCTTCCATGACATGATGCATACTATGATGGAAGATTATGTTGATGACTTACTAGCAAAATCACTCACTAGAAAAGGGCATCTCCACATCTTAGATAAAATCTTTGATAGACTGGAACAATACCATGTTCGACTTAACCCAAAGAAATGTGTCTTTGGAGTAACCTCCGAGAAGCTTCTAGGATACATTGTCTCAAGCAAAGGTATTGAGGTCAATCTTGCAAAGGTAAAGGCCATCATGGACATGCCACCACCAAAGAATATCAGTCAGCTACGGACATTACAAGGGCGGCTTCAATCCATCCAAAGATTCATTGCACAGTTGGCAGATAAATGTCACCCATTCACACACCTGCTACACAAGAACATCCGCCTTCAGTGGGATGCCCGATGCCAACAAGCATTTCAGACGCTTAAAGACTATCTCATAAATCCACCATTGTTGATGCCACCAGATCCAAGTAGACCATTGTTACTCTATATCTCAGCAACAAGTACAGCATTGGGTGTACTACTGGCACAACATAATACAGAAGGAAAAGAGTGTGCTGTTTACTATATCTCTCGCACACTGGTGGGCTATGAACTCAATTACACACCTATTGAGCGAGCTTGCCTAGCAGTAATCCTGGCAGCCACTAAACTAAGGCACTATCTATTAACACACAAAGTACAACTCATTGCAAAGATTGATCCACTCAAGTATTTACCTAGCAAAGCAGCATTGACAGGCCGCTTGGCCAAATGGGTGATGATTTTAAGTGAATTTGACATTGAGTATGTGGATCGTAAAGCTATCAAAGGTCAAGTTATTGTGGATCAGTTGGCCGATGCACCCCTCATAGGCGATCATCCTCTCATTTCCAATTTTCCAGATGAAGAGATATTCATGATCACAACAACACAACCATGGAAACTATACTTTGATGGTTCGTACACTAGGCACGACTCAGGGGTAGGCATTCTGTTTATCACACCTCAAAGTGACAGCATCCCAAAGTCTTATAGGCTCACATTTCCATGCACCAACAACATAGCAGAGTATGAGGCCTTGATCACAGGACTCAGGCTAGCAGTACAATGGAAATTACAAGAACTGCAAGTATATGGCGACTCACAACTCGTCATTCGACAAGCAACCGATGAGTATCAGACCAAGGATGATAAACTCATGCCATATAAGCAAATGGTGGACAATCTAAAAACATCATTTACTACTATCACTTTTGAGCAGATACCACAAGATTAGAATCGAGCTGCTGACGCTATGGCTACCATCGCATCTCTCCTAGATCTTTCACAGAATTCAACACGCTACGAGTTCTTGATAGAACAGCTTTGGATTCTTGCTTGTGATATCCCCGAATCCGAAATGATATGTCGCCTTGTCGGTTTTGAATCCCCATGGTACGGTGAGTTCTACACCTATCTCTGCGATCACACCCTTCCTCCCAACCAATCGAATAACCAATGTAAAACCTTCATTCGCCAAACTGCTCGATATACCATTATTGCTGAAACCCTATACCGACGGAGTCTTGATGGTACTCTCCTTCGATGTCTGGAACAAGGTGAGATAACAAAGGCTTTGGAAGAGGTACATGAAGGAATTTGCGGGACTCACTCAAGTGGTCCATCACTAGCCAAGAAACTCATGCGAGCTTGATACTATTGGCCATCTATGGAAAAAGATTTCTACTACTTTGTCAGAAAATGCAAGAAATGTCAAGTTCATGGCGACCTGATACACGCACCAGCCCAAGAACTACAACCAATCACAACACCATGGCCTTTTTGTCAATGGGGCCTTGACCTTGTGGGTAAGATTCATCCATCTTCATCTAACGGCCATAAATTCATTATTACCACCACCGAATATTTCACAAAGTGGATCGAAGCTGTTCCACTTACCCAAGTCACCGACAAGCAGATCGCCTCATTCATCCTCAACTACATCATCTGCCGGTATGGTGTGCCCATGTCCATCATCATAGATAATGATCTTCCTTTCAAAAATCAGTATGTCCATGAACTTTGTGAGAAATTTCATATCTAACATCGCTTTTCCACCCCCTATTACCCACAAGGCAATGGTCAGGCCGAAGCATCCAATAAAAACATATTAAGAATCCTAAAGAAGACAGTCAATGATGCCGACCGTGATTGGCATGTTCAATTGAATCCAGCGCTATGGGCATATCGAACTAGCATTTGAACCCCTACAGGTGCAACTCCTTATTCATTGGTCTATGGTGTTGAAGCTATCTTACCTATTGAGGTCGAGATACCATCCTTATGGGTTTCCTTGCATAATCTCATCGATGATGAAGCATACAGAGTATCTTGTCTTCAAGACTTAGAGTTACTTGATGAGAAACGACAAGCTGCATACAATCACCTCAAAGCCTATCAGCAGCGCATGAGCAGAAGCTACAATCACCGAGTTAGATCTCGTACATTTTAGGTAGGTGATCTTGTTCTACGAGAGAATCCTCGCAACCAACCACACAGAGAACATCGGGGCAAGTTTGAATCAAACTGGCTAGGCCCATATGTTGTCACTACTGTATTCGGGTCCGGGGCATATCAGTTGGCTACATCAAAAAGAGAACTGCTCGCAGATCCAATCAACAGCATGCACCTCAAACGGTTTTATACCTAAGCTATACAAAGCATCAGGCTCCCCTGCATATCAGAAAATACCAAAAACATTTAGAAAATGTCCTAAAGAAATACAAAAACATTCAAAAGAGTAAAGAAAAATCATGCATCCAAATGGTGAACAACCACTCCAGTGGCACCTTGGGTAAGTGCGATGGTGAAACCCTGGCAAACAGGCGCTACTCGTAAAAACAATGGCTCCAGTATCTTTCAAGCTCATTGCGATCACATTCATACATACACACATCCATCCATTCAAATCATGGCTTGTTATTTGATCTGTAATCAGAGATAGTACTTCATGCATCTTGCATCCCACTTTTTTTCATAGTCATTTCTAAACTTGGGGGCAATACCTCTCAATCTAGATGATGGAAGTGGATTCTACATTACTAGTGATTTCATTGGCAAAACATTCAAAAAAATGTCTCACAAAATCCAAAAACATTCAAAAAGGTTTCACAAAATCCAAAAACATCGAAAAACCCTTGAAAATCAAACAAAAACATGGCAACACATTGTACATATTCATCCGAGCAGATACAAAACAAACATTGACACAATACTCACATGATGACCATTTATCAATCAAACCACACGATCAACATCAACAATCAAACTGTCTTCAACAAGGATGCATCCTTCCTTACCAAAACAAAGACAAAGTGACATTTTCTTTGACAAGAAAATTATGTTAAGCTATCAAATACTTGGTTGATTTATGAGTACAATCATTTGTTTATTTGTATCGGGATCTTGCAACATTGTTTGTGTATCTTTGGCACATTATTTCCGATGAAGTTCTAGGGCATGTACTAATGGTGTCTACGTGGGAAGTTCACCAGGCTATGTGATCTTATGCCAAATGCAGTCATAGATCATTGCAGCTTGCTGACTACAGCGTATACCTCGACCATATGAGCATGAACCATTACCAAGGATCCATATTCTTTATTCTTTATGTATATACTATTTGTTTGTAGGTACAATGCTCATTCTTTGGTTCCTCCTCATCCAAATTGGATAAAGGTTTTATTTCCTAGTACGGTATGCACTTGTCTCAGGATATGATCAGCCTAAGATCAAGGAGGACGATCCAAGTCATGCATAAACGGAGATAATCCTTGTCTGTTCTGCAAGCAATACTCTAGTCGACTTGACCCTTATATCAAGTCGTTTGTATTAACTTGCTATATAAAATCCATGTAAGGAATACTCAGGTCATCTTTAATCATTATGTCAAGATGCTTGTATTCTCTTCCAACATTTTTAAAGCTCAATGATGAAAATAGAGCACTATGGATCATCATTTCATCTCATATGTTTATATCTTGCATTCCGTTGCATATCACCCACCCATCCATTCATTCATATATAGGCTTTATATGCAAAAGTGACCATTAAAAGCTAGTCTTGGATACAATCACGACCGAGTACTCTGATACATCATCAATGCATCATGCAAAGTCTCAAAAACCTTGCATTCCTCATGGTCATATCATCATCGCATTTAGGTGCATCTTGCATTAAGTCCATTCATGTCATTTTTAACTTAAATATTGCATATAGTTCATCATTTTGGACATTAGTTTTCATTAATCATTTGCATCATTGCATCAATCATAAATAATTAGATTCATTCATGGGATCAAATTGTCTTTGATTGTGTTTTAAATCATTTACTATGCATTCATTTAGTGTCAAATTATCCATCATCATTTCATCATCCTTTATCATTTATCATTGCATACATTTATAATTAAAAAGTGCATTCATTCATCCAATTATTAAAGTATCTTATTAGGCTCATTTTAGGATTCATTTCACATTACATTCATTATCTGTTTTTACTTGCATTAAGGTACAGTTATCATAAACCCATTTGTTTCCAAACATTGGCTCATCCCATTATATATATCCATTATACATATGCATTTGTTTAGGCATTATCATATAAACATTTGTACTTTACATTTTGTTTATCCATATTGCATCCATCTAAAAACATCTAGATGCATATCCATACATAAAAACAATCATTCAACCATTGCATTAACATAATCACATAAATCATCTCATCATTATATCGCAATAGGAAACACCAAAATCTTGTTCATACAGCATCATAAGCATACATCATCATCATGGCATTACATACATAAAGCATTACATCAAAAATCAAACAAATCATACATATATAAACCTGCATTCATATGTCAGTATCCCACATCATAAATCTTCATAAAAACATGCATATAGGAAACATCTCATCAAATGCATACATGTACACATATCCATCTAAGCAATAACTCATCATCTTGCATAAATATCCATACATATCAATTGCATATCATCAAAATATGGGATCTCCTCATATATCTCATCTCATATATCAGAGTACAATGAAGTCTACAAAATTGGCTACCAAGAGCCATCCAAGATACAGTCCAAAAAATAAACAATGATACAATACATATATGCAAAAATGCTCTCTCAAATGCCACTCTGGCCAGATGTTGTACCACCACCACCATCGCCACCTGCTCGCCCACTGGTGCCTGCACCACCTGATCCATCTCTCCGTGGAGGCCTCATCAAACCACCACTCCCTCCTACATCCCCTGATCTCTCCCTCTGTAGAGGACCCATCACACCCCCACTGCTCTGCACCCTCTATGATTGCTTTGATCTGGCCTACAGCATCTGAGAATAGCTAAGAGCTCATTGACTAACTGGCACCACCTGCTCATATAAACCCCGCCAGTAGTCTATCTCTGCCTGTGCTCGCCGCATCTCCCTCATCACCTCCCCTGTAGGTCCCTGTGCTCCTACTCCCATCCGGACTCTCTCCTGCAGCTCGACCAATCTCTCCACTGCACTATCCCTCTCCCGCAACACCACCGCCAGCTCTGCCTCCCATGCAAATAGCTACACATCCCTAGCTGCCACCTCCTCCTCCAAATCCTCTATCTGGGTTTGCAAGTGTGCTATCATATGATCCCGCAAATCTCCAGTGGCTCCCTCCCTGGTATCCATCGCCACCTCACCTATACCACCCTCTCCAGAAGTCCCCTCCCCTCTGTCCATCGGGATCTCTCTCTCCATCCCCCTCCCACTTAGCTGAACTCCCCCTGGTATCAATGGTCCCTGTGATATCTGTAGAGGCAGTCCACCTCTCCCTCTCCGCTGACTCTGCATCCCCAACCCACCACCACCTCGTCCTCCTCCACCACCTCCTCCACCTCCACCTCCACCTCCACCCCCTCCTCCTCCTCCTCCACCTGCCCTAGGTCCTCGACCTCCTGCTCTCCTCCGTCTCCGTCCCCTCTCATCCTCAAAATCTGGGATTGGCTCGGCTAGATCCGATATCCGTAGGATCGGGTGCGCTGCCCGGTACTGCGTGTACTCATCTGTAACACCTACATCCACGACCCTCGGTCGTATATCCCATAGTCTCGCCTGCAGTGTCTGGAACTCTGCCAGTGCCTGATCATATGGTAGCACTGGCCCCCATGCGTACCTCTCCTGAATAACCGGAGCATACTCTCTTAATCCACTGGGCAGTCCCTGTTGTCGTCCAAACTATCTCAGTACTCTCCCGGGCACCTGTCTCTCCACATGGTACGAGGTCCTCCCAATGAGTAATCGAGTCATAAAAACATACGGCAGTGCCTCTGCATTATCATCCCATGGCTCACACTCCAGGTAGGGACGCCATATCACTGCATCCAAATCGTCTAATGCCCGCCGCCACCACTCTAACTTCCCCAGGTGGGGCTGACTCATCATGCCGCTATACATGAACATATACGGTTGGTCTACTGCACGGAATCTCAGACTCACCGGTCGAGTCACTAGTAGGTGCTCCCAGGCCCAAATATGTAGCAGTGTCATGCCCACTGCTAAGGAACCCCTCTCCCGATAAACCACCTCATGGAGCTCCTGGTACAGGTGCGCCAGCACGCACGACCCCCACGCAAATCGATTCCCCTCGGTAACCATCATCTCGATCACTTGCCCCCACCCCACGGCCAAACCATGTGATCGCCTGTCCGGAAAAAAAAGTCCTCCCACGATACTTGATAAAACTGCTGGTAGAGGCTCATATAAAGCAGCTACCTCCTCCCAAGCAATGGAGCCATCATCAATAAACACGTCCTCATAAAAAATCCTCTGCACTGCAAGAGTCCCCCAGGATCTGTCGTATGTGACCAGCTCCCCCCGAATCGAAATCCGTAGGATGTATCACACATCCTCTAGGGTCATTGTCATCTCCCCCTGTGCCAGATGGAAGGTGCACGTCTCGCTGTGCCACCGCTCTGCTAATGTTGTGATCAATCTGTGATTCATACGAATCACGGGCATGTGCATCACCTCATATAGTCCAGTCACGACAATGCAATCAATCTCTGCCTCTGTCAATCGATCCCGCAACCCCTATGTTGCAGGATGGCGCTTGCCTAACTGCAACACGCCTAGCTCCTCCTGCACATGGACATTCATCAATCACCATCAGTTGTTTTATTTTCAAACTTTTTTAAGTTTAAATCTAGACTATCATCAGATATTTTGATCAAGTATCTTCGGGTCTCAACATGTAAGCAATCATGGCCACCTAGACTTTAACGGGCATTTATCCTAAACAAATGATCTAAGTCTCATCAGGCTACTATGGTTCAAAACAACTCCCACATTACCAAATGATGCCCTGCAAAATGGACAAGTTTAGTCTGAGATAAACAACACATAAGACACAAGAAATTATTAGTGTTAGTCAATCAAAAACTAATCTAAATAGGCATACCAAGAGAGACACTAAAATCATGCTAATATATCTAACAAACGAAACAAAGATAATGAAGCATCTCCAAATGCCTCTTAGCATGGTCTTAGCTCCTTCTCCCTTGTTCCTCTCCTCTCCAAGTTCCAAAATAGTGTAGCTCTCAGCAACTTTTTGCACTATGGATGCTTATGGAGGATTGAGATTGTAGTATTGTGCTCCAAATGTGAAATGAAAAGCTAATACTATGCTATTGACACTAAAAATGATTTATTTTATCCAAAATGACAAAATATTAGTTGATTATGCTAAAATGCTCTCTTAAAATGCCTATAGCTTAAATGCATACAAGTTTTCAAGATCCGGATTATGAAGAAATGGGCTCTATTTATAGGAAAAATGGAGCAATGGATGGTTGAGATTGAACAATCTCAACAAAGGTCAGGATTGAATGATTTCAAATCCATGTGAGGGTTTTCAAACCAATCCCAGGATGACAAGTGTCAATGTGAGATAGGTTGAGAGGAGAGGGAATAAGCATTTAATGCTTGACATGACCTTGGGAGTTTAAAGTCAAGGTTGGTTGAATGAATAAACTCTTTATTCAAAGAATAAAGCTTTTATCCAATGGATAAACTCTTGTGCAAATGTGAAATGGATGAATATGGTCAAAACAATAAATATTTGGGAAGACAAGTTTGAAATAACCATAAATGGTTATGTAAGAGCCATAAATGGTCATGTAAGAGCCATTAGTGGTCTTGGAAGACTTTGGGGGTTAATTTGTTGAACACACAAAGTATTAAATGTTTTTCAAAGACTTTTGAAGTCTTTGAGAAGTGACTCCATTTTGCTTAGGAATGTGACAATAATTAGGGGATGAATTAGGCTAATTAGGAAGGGGTTAGAAGAATCTAGAAGGGGATTAGATTTTGCAAGTGGATTTGGTGGGTGAGAAAAAATAGGATTTTATTAAAATAAAAATTCATTTATTTCAATAAATGTGTGCAAGTTGCATTTGTAGGAAAATGCAAGTGGGGGGGGGATAATGATTTAAATAAATATTTTATTTAATTTATTTAAAAGAGGAAAAAAAAGGGGATTTAATTAAATAAATAGATTTTATTTATTTAATTGATTGTGGATTTGATTTAATGAATTAATTAAAATAAATTGAATAATTTATTTAATTAATAGGAGAATGTTTGGAGATGAATTAATTAAATATTAATTTAATTAACTGATGGCTAGTGGATTTTTAATCAAATAAATAACGAATATTTATTTAATTAAGTTGGACAGATTTGTGTGACTACAGGAATATTTATTTGCTTGTCTATATCTAATGTGAATTTTGGCAAAATAAGACAAGACATATATATTTTACCACCTTCTGTCAATGCCTTTAAAATAGTTTGCATGCCTTTATTTAATCTTACTTTGTCATCTTCTATTATTTTCTGGAATGTTTGTGATGCTCTGCGAAAAGGATTAGAAAATTTGTTTGATGGCAACACACACAAGAGCACAAGAAACAAACGTTAGTGTTAGCAACAAAAGATTATCCTAAACAGGTATATCAAGAGAGATATTAAGCATATAAACATAGAATAAAATAGCTAATCAAGATGCTCATAGTTGCTCCTCTTTTGTTCCTCTCCTCTCCAAGTTCCACATGAGTGTAGCTCTCAGCTTTTAGCACTAGCCATGGATGCCATATGGAGATTCAAGATGGTTGAAAATGATAAATAAATGCCATGCAAGTGTAGATAGTGATGCTATGAAAAAACTCTATGCCAATACCAGTATAACAACAATACTCTAATGCTTCCTTCTTTGTTTGAGGAGAAGGGTTCTATTTATAGAAGAAATGGGGAAATGAAGGGTTAAGATTGAACAATCTTAACAAGGGTTAGGATTGAAAGATATTCAATCCATGTGAGACTTTCAACCCAATCCCATGTTGACAAGTGTCACCATGAGGAGGCTTGAGAGGAGAGATAAGGAGCATTAAATGTTTGAGGGGACATAATGGCTACCCTAGTCAAATAAATAAATGTTTTGAAGAGACCCATGAGTCAAAAGGATGGTTAAGTTAGAAGAAAGTCTCTAACCAAAGGTAAAAGGTGAGTTAACCATAAATGGTTATGTAAGAGCCTTTAATGGTTTGGAAGACTTTAGAGGTTAACCGTTTGAAGACTTAAAGCCTTAAATGTCTTTCAAAGACTTTGAGGGCCTTGAGAAGTGACTCCAAGTTGCTTAGGAATGTGACAATATTTAGGAGATGGATTAGGCTAATTAGGAAGGGGTTAGAAGAATCTAGAAGGGGGTTAGGATTGCAAGTGAGAGGAATTTTGGGATTTTCAATTAAAATAAAATCATTTATTTCAATTAAATGGTGTAATTTGCATTTGGATATATATTTAAATAAATATTAATTTATTTAAATGTGAATGTGGATTTTGGATTTAAATAAATCTTAATTTATTTACATGAGAAAAAGGAAGATAAAGCATTTAAATGCTTGAAGACTTTGAGGGAAACCATTAAAGGCTTGAGAAGACTCTAGAAATAAGCCATTAAGTTTGAAGACTTTAAGGGAAACTATTAAAGTCTTAAGAAGACTTTAAGGGAAGCCATTAAGTTTGAAGACTTTAAGGGAAACCATTAAAGGTTTCAAGTGGGTGAGGATAAATAGGATTTTAAATAAATAATTTATTTAAAATAGTTGTGCAACTTGCATTTGTAGGAAAATGCGAGTGGGTGGAGGATAAAGGTGATTTAAATAAATAATTTATTTAAAATAGTTGTGCAACTTGCATTTGTAGGAAAATGCAAGTGGGTGGAGGATAAAGGTGATTTAAATAAATAATTTATTTAAATGTGAGAGAAGATTTAATTAAATAAATATGATTTATTTATTTAATTAATGGTCTGAATTTGGTTAAGTGAATTAAATCAAATAAATTGAATGATTTATTTAATTAATAGGAGAAGAGGGTTAAGATGAATTAATTAAATATATTAATTTAATTAATTATTGATTGATGGTTAAATAATCAAATAAATACTAAATATTCATTTAATTAAGTGGACAGATTTATGTGACTACATTTGCCTCTCTTTGAGACGATGCGGTTTTATCGCATCGTTTCAAAGAAAGAAAAATAGCTGTGAAGAAATATGCCCCATAAATGTTAATTTAGTGGGTGGTATGCCCCCTCGAGAGATGGGCCGAAAAATTTCAAAAAATCGGGCAATCTCTCGAAAAAGAAAGAGAAGTGGAGGGGAAGTAGAATAGAAGAAATTAGCAATAACGGTGAAAGAATGGAAGAAAATAGAGTGAATACGGAGAAATGGCAAGCTAGTGAGTACCCGTAGGTTATGCACGAGATACGGTGCAAATGTGGTGTTGTGCTTTTGAATGATGTTATATAATTGATCAAAATGGTTGGACAATCTGATGCAATTGGTTAAATTGCCCCGATCAAGTCAAAGCGTGACAGTTGATGTCAGTTGTTTGCTTGGAAAAGATAAAGTCTGAGTAAGTGAATCAAAGTGACCTGTTGTGACTTAGACAATTGATGTAATTGTCTAATGAAGTCAAGGTATTTGAAGCAAAATACTCGTTGAGACTTAGAGAATTGATGTAATTGTCTGTTGGATTGTGTTTGATTGGTTGATCAATTGATAGTGTGTGCATGTGATGGATGGTTGTGGTTAATCGTAACAGCCCTGTTGAGACTAGGTCATTGTGATAAATGTCTGATGTAGTCTAAGATTACCATGATCAATTACCTATTGAGACCCAAAGATACTTGATCAGAGTATCTATTGATAGTCTAAGTGGGCATGAGTCGAGGTACCTGTGCAGATAGAGTAACTTGCGTGGCTTATTGGATGACTTAGGATAGGAAACACAAACCCTCCTATTTAGAGATGGATGGTGATGAACGTGGCTTGATTAGGTTGATTGGGACACGATGTAGGGTATGTGATGTTGATTATCAAGATGGGGAGGGTGAGGCGGGGTTCGATGTTAGATAGAAGAAAGGGAGGACCTATGACTCATTCTTATGGAAGAAGAGGAAAATAGAGTATGCACCCATTGTCATTACTATGTATGAATGATTTGCAACTATTATGAATGTATGGATGGATAGAATGCAACGGAATGCGATTTATACAGATGAGATGAAATGACGATCCATAGTGCTTTATTTTTCATCATTGAGCTATTAAATGTTGTAAGAAAATACAAGCAACTTGACATAATGATTCAAGATGACCTGGGTATTCCTTACATGGATTTTGATATAGAAAGTTAATACAAGCAACTTGATATAATGGATCAAATTGACTTGAGTATTGCTTGTGGAATAGACAAGGATCATCTCCTCTCATGCATGACTTGGAATGTCCTCCTTGATCTTGGGTTGATCATATCCTAAGACAAGTTCATGCCATAATAAGAGATAAAACCTTTATCCAGTTTGGATGAGGTAGGAAAAACCAAAGAAAGAGCATTGTACCTGTAAGCAAACATCATATATAAAGAACAAAGAATATGGATCCTCGATAATGGTTCATGCTCATATGGTCGAGGTATACGCTGTATTTAGCAAGCCGTAGTGATCTATGACTGTATTTCGCATAAGATCATGTAACTTAGTGAGCTTCCCACGTAGACACCATTAGTACATGCCCCAGAATTTCATCGGAATAATTCGCAGAATACATACAAACAATGTCGTAGGGACCATTTTGGCAACTCTAATCACTTGTGGATATCTCAGAGTAGCATAGGAACTTGATATATATACATGAATGAATAACCTTCAAAACAACCAAGTATTTGCTAGCTTAAACATAATTTTCTTGTCAAAGAAAATGTTATTTTGTCATTGTTTTGGTAAGGAAGGATGCATCCTTGTTGAAGACAGTTTGAGTGTTGATGTTGATTGTTTGGTTGATTGATAAGTGGGCATTTTGTGGAGTATATCACAATCTTTGCATGGTATCTGCCCAAATGAGTATGTACAATGTGGTTCCATGTTTTTGTTTGATTTTGATGTTTTCTATTGTTTTTGGATTTTGTGATTTTGAATGTTTTTGGTATTTTGATGATTGCTTTGAATGTTTTTTGGATTTTTGTGAGATAGTTTTGAATGACAAACCTAACGAATCACAAGTAATGTAGAATCCACTTCCATCAAAAGAGGGTAAGGGCATTGCCCCCAGTTTAGACATGACTATGAAAAAGTAGGATGCAAGACGCATGAAGTACTTTCTTTTTAGTGCAGATCAATAACAAGTAATGATTCAGATGGATGGATGTGTGTATGTAATGAATGTGATTGCAACAAGCCTGAAAGATAATGGAGCCATAGTTGTTACGAGTGGCGCCTGTTTGCCAGGTTTTTACCATCGCACTTATCCAAGGTGTCACCAGAGTGGTTGTTCACCGTTTGGATGTATGATCTTTCTTTTTTTGTTTTTATCATTTTGATGTATTTCTTCAGGACATTTTTCTGAATGTTTTTGGTATTTTTCTGGTATGTATGTGAGCCTGATGCTATGTGCAACTCATGTATAAAATCGTTTGAGGTGCATGTTGTTGATCGGATCTGCTAGCGGTTCTCCTTCTGAAGTAGCCAACTGATATGCCCCAGACCCAAATACAGCAGTGATATCATATGGACCCAGCCAATTTGATTCGAACTTTCCCTAATGTTCTTGGTTGGGTTGGTTACGAGGATTTTCTCAGAGAACAAGATCACCTACCTCAAATGTACGAGGTCTAACTCGATGATTATAGATTCTGCTCATGCGTTGCTGATAGGCTTTGAGGTGATTTTATGCAGCTTGTCATTTCTCATCGAGTAATTCTAAGTCCTGAAGACGGGATACTTTGTAGGCTTCGTCATCTATAATATTATGTAAGGAAACCCATAGAGATGGTATCTCGATCTCAATAGGAAGGATAGCTTCCGCACCATAGACCAGTGAGTAAGGAGTTGTGCCTGTAGGGGTTTGAATGCTAGTTCGATATGCCCATAGTGTTGGATTCAGTTGAACATGCCAATCACGACCGACATCATTGACTGTCTTCTTGAGGATTCTCAATATGTTTTTATTTGATGCTTCAACTTGACCATTGCCTTGTGGGTAATAGGGAGTGGAAAAGCAGTGTTGAATGTGAAATTTTTCACAAAGTTCACAGACATCTTGATTCTTGAAAGGAAGTCCGTTATCTGTGATGAAGGACATGGGTACACCATACTGTAAAATGATGTAATTAAGGATGAATGAGGCGATCTGCTTTCCGATGACTTGGGTAAGTGGAACAACTTCGATCCACTTTGTGAAGTATTCAGTGGCGGTAATAATGAATTTGTGGCCGTTGGATGAAGATGATGGATTTTACCCACAAGGTCAAGTCCCCATTGACAAAAAGGCCATGGTGTTGTGATTGGTTGCAATTCCTATGCTAGTGCATGTATCAGGTCTCCATGAACTTGGCATTTCTTGCATTTTCTAACAAAGTAGTAGGAGTCTTTTTCCATGGATGGCCAATAGTATCCAGCTCGTATGATCTCTTGGCTAGTGACGGGCCACTTGAGTGAGTCCCACAAATTCCTTCATGTACCTCTTCCAAGGCCTTTGTTATCTCATCTTGTTCCAGACATCGAAGGAGAGTACCATCAAGACTACGTCGATATAGGGTTTCAGCAATGATGGTATATCGAGCAGTTTGGCGAATGAAGGTTTTACGTTGGTTATTCGATTGGTTAGGAGGAAGTGTGTGATCGTGGAGATAGGTGTAGAATTCATCATACCATGGGGATTCAAAACTGACAAGGCAACATATCATCTTGGATTCGGGGATATCATAAGCAGGAATCCAAAGCTGTTCGACCAAGAACTCACAGCGTGTTGAATTTTTCGGAAGATCTAGGAGAGATGCAATAGTAGCCATAGTGTCAGCGGCTCGATTCTGATCTCTAGGTATCTGCTCAAAGGTGATAGTAGTAAATGATGCCTTTAGAGTATCCACCATTTGCTTGTATGGCATGAGCTTGTCATCCTTGGTCTGATATTCATCGGTTGCTTGTCGAATGACTAGTTGGGAGTCACCATATACTTGGAGTTCTTGTAACTTCCATTGTATGGCTAGCCTGAGTCCTGTGATCAAAGCTTCATATTTAGTTATGTTGTTTGTGCATGGAAATGTGAGCCTGTAAGACTTCGAGATGCTGTCACCTTGAGAGGTGTGATAAACAGAATGCCTGCCCTCGAGCCATGCCTAGTGTATGAACCATCAAAGTATAGCTTCCATGGTTGTACCTTTGTGATCATGAATATCTCTTCATCTAGAAAATTGGAAATGAGGGGATGATCACCTATGAGGGGTGCATCGGCCAACTGATCTGTAATAACTTGCCCTTTGATAGCCTTACGGTCCACATACTCGATGTCAAATTCACCTAGAATCATCACCCATTTGGCCAAGCGGCCAGTCATTGCGGCTTTACTGAGTAAGTACTTTAGTGGATCGATCTTTGCAATGAGTTGTACCTTGTGTGTTAACAGATAGTGCCTCAATTTAGTGGCTACCAAGATTACTGCTAGGCAAGCTCGCTCAGTAGGGGTGTTATTGAGTTCATAGCCAACCAGTGTGCGAGAAATGTAGTAAACTGCACACTCTTTCCCTTCTGCATTGTGTTGTGCCAATAGTACTCCCAAAGTTGTATTAGTTGCTAAAATATAGAGTAGTAGAGGCCTACTTGGATCTAGTGGGATCAGTAATGGTGTATTCATGAGATAATCTTTGAGCATCTGGAATGCTTGCTGGCACCTGACATCCCACTGGAAGCGGATATTCTTGTGTAGCAAGTGTGCAAATGGATGACACTTATCTGCTAGTTGTACGATGAATCTACGGATAGATTGGAGCCACCCTTGCAGTGTCCTGAGCTGACTGATATTCTTTGGAGGTGGCATGTCCATGATTGCCTTGACTTTTGCTGGATCGACCTCAATACCTTTGCTTGAGATAATGTATCCTAAAAGTTTCCCTGAGGTTACTCCAAAGACACATTTCTTTGGGTTGAGTCGAACATGATATTGTTCTAGCCTATCAAATATTTTCTCTAATATGTCCAGATGACCTTCTCTTGTGAGTGATTTTGCTAGTAAGTCATCAACATAATCTTCCATTATGGTATGCATCATATCATGGAAGATAGTAGTCATTGCTTGTTGATAGGTCACTCCTGCATTTTTTAGACCAAAAGGCATTACATTCCAGCAGTATGTGCCCCATGGACATGTAAAGGCTATCTTGTGTTGATCTTCTGGTGCAATTGTTATCTTATTGTACCTTGAAAAGCCATCCATGAGTGAAAGCATGGCATGTCCTGCTGTTAGGTCTACTATGATGTCAATATTTGGTAGGGGGAAGTCATCCTTAGGACATGCTTTGTTCAGATCTCTGGAGTCAGTACAAATACAGATGCCCCCATTTGGTTTGTCGACAGGCACAATATTGTATATCCAATCTGCATAATCAATGGGTCTAATGAAGCCGACATCCAGGAGTTTCTTAAGTTCTACTTTGACTAGGATGACAATCTGAGGATGCATCTTGCGAAGCTTCTGCTTGACAGGTTTAGCTCCTTCTGCTATAGTGAGGTGATGCATGACTAAATCCGGATCAAGACCAGGCATGTCTTCATATGACCATGCAAAGTTGATCTAGAGTTTTTGGAAGAATTCGACAAACTTGGGCTGTTCCTCTAGAGTCAAAAGAGATGCCAAATGTATGAGGTGAGGAGTTTCAGGAGTCCCTATGTTGTATTCTTGTGTTTCCTCGATCGGAATCATTGATCTTTCCTGCTATGTACTAGAGGGAAGGATGTCAAACCTTTCATCATCGGGTGCCTTAGAGAGGTTTTCACCGTTGGATATGCTCTTTCTTTTTTACTTTTGTGGGATCAAACAGTGCCACAGTGTGGTTTTCACTGGAATATCCATGTTTTATTGTTATATTTTTGCAACTGAAAGGTTTGGCATCCGCCCCAAAGTATGTTGCGCTATTAAGTTCTATGGCGAATCCAGCTTTATGATCCCCGCTTGGTATGTTATCCTGCAATTCCAAGAAGTCAATGATTGCCTCATCATTTTGGAAAAGGTCAAGACATGGGGGATTAGGTTGGTTCCATTCGATGAGTTCAGGATGGATAATGGGCATTACCTCATTGATTAGGTTAATTTTGTTCGATGTGTCAATGAGGGTTAAGACATTGTGGTGAAGGTCATTGATGGTACTCTCCCTGTCAGAATCAGGCGTAGGATGTGACGTGGGGTCTGTGGAAGAAATTTCCAGTTCAAGAACCCAAGAGGTCTTTATCTGTGCTTCTCCATAAACAGGGATGTCTTTGCGAGGTGGAGGTAGTGATGTGTCCTCCTCATCTGAAGTGTTAAGCTATACTAAATCAAATTCCCACTCATGTGAGTCAGTTTCTGAGTCACTTTCCAGTAACTGATTATTGTACCATGCTGGGATATCTTTTGAGTTAAATACTGCAGGTGTAATCGGTTGATCTATCTTTGTGGATGAAATGATCAGTGTTGCAGGAAGAATTATAGGGATCAACGAATCTGATACAGGAAGTGTTGGTAGTGTTGAATCCACTGCTTCTGTTGGAACTGTTGGTGTTGTAGATACTGCTAGGAATTCAAATAGAGTTGCTGCTGCTAAGGGGACTATTGATGTTATCACTGCTGCTGACGGTGTTGCTGGGTCAATTGATGGGACGAATGGCGTTGCAGATGGTTTTGTTGGGATTTTTAGCTTCAATGGGGTAGTTGTTATGTTTTGGGGTGCTGCTTTTATAATCAATGGTGGCCTCTTTGTAGTAGGTTGATATAAGGGTTTGCTAGGTTTCCCTTTGAATCTGAGCTTAGGAAAGATCTCCTTTTGAAAGCCTAGGCCTGTGTTATCTTTAGGCTTCATTTCTATCTGCAGTGGCTCATGTCGTCCTTTCTTACAATACCCTAAATCACTTTGACCATCATATACCATTCTTTGCATAATGAGAAGACCTTTTCCATATTGATATGTGGGAAGTTTAACTTGCGGAATGTCAGTGGAGATAGGATCCTTATAGATCCATTCTGTTATGTCTTCATCATTGGTTTCCTCTTCTTGACTCTTTCCAAGGATGAAAGGCGTTAATATACAAGCTGGTGTGACCAATGACATCTGAAGCACTTGTTGAGGTTTGCCATGTGTTTTAGGAGAAGTGGGTATTTGTCCAACACAAAAAAGTTGGATTAGATTGTATTCCTCATGACCTTCCTCTACAATTTTCATTTTGAGCTTCTCTTGCTTGGGTATAAGAGTGTTTCAACTGAAAAGAGAGGCGGGACTTATGTATAACGTGGAGGAGATGGCTTCTCTATTGTTGGGAACAATTATCTCTGGCTAATGATTTTTGTTATGACAATATGCAAAGGGGTTGGCATCGCCCGGGATTGTGATTTGTGCACCATTATGTGGGAACTTGATACACTGATGGTAAGTGGATGGAACGACTTGCATGGCATGTATCCAAGGTCTTCCCAACAACAAATTGTATGGCAGAGGAAAGTCCAAAACCTGACATATGATGTGCTTCACCACAGGGCCCACTCGAATTGGTAGTACAACAGCTCCTTTGGATGAACGCTCTGCATCATCATAAGCTTTGATTGTGATCTTCTTGCGGGGATCTACTGATTCAATTGCATATCCCAATGCAGTGACTAATTGGAGTGTACAAATATTCAGGCTTGCTCCATTATCGATCAAGACTCGCTTGATCTTATGTTGATTGATAAATCCTTCAATGTGTAGTGAGGTGTTATGAGGTTGCTGGAAGGATGAGTTGTCACTTTCAGAGAAAGCGAGACAAGGTGATGATCGTAGACTTCCAACCATGGCTTGGAACTAATCTGTATTCAAGTTAGCAAGGACTGACGCCTCTTGGAGAGCTTGATCCAAGATTATTTTATGAGATGGAGATAGGTGCAATAGCTCTAAGATAGATATCAGTGCAGGCGTTTTGTCTAGCTGGTCCACAAGGTTATACTATTTTGGGATAGATGGGGTGCCTTGTGGAGCTGCTTTTATGGTAATCTTGCTGTGACGTGTAACAACATTGCAAGTGGAGCTGGGATTTTCGATGGTAATAATTGCAATTTGTTCACTGGCATCATATAGGTGATTCACAGTGTAATTATATGCTGCTTGCGTATAATCAGTGGTGTCTGTGTTTCTCCCTGAAGTAGAAGGACCCCTTTGATCTTGTGATGGAAGTGGATTTTTGAACATTAGATGATCATTGTTTGTTGTCTTTGGGTCGTGTCCTTCAATTTCAATTTCCCCTCGGTCAATAAGATCCTAAATAAGATCTTTCAATCTGTGACAATTACTTGTCTTATGTCCTTTTCCTTGATGAAAATCACAGTGATCAGTATCTCTCCACCATGCAGGTTTGACTTGAGGTTCATAATTTGATGTTCTGGGTAAGGTGACCAGATTCTAAGAAACCAACTGACGTAACACAATTTTGATGGGTTCCCCTAAGGGAGTGTATGTTCGTTTTGGTTTTTGTTGACGTGGTCTGGGTTCATCTTGAGATGTGATGCGTCCTTGATTTGGAGGAGTAACTGTGTTAGTCTTGGGTGGAGGATTCTGTCCTGCAAATCTAACCACAGGTTGGGCACTTTTGATAGTTCTTGCATCCACAACCCCGTCGTTGACGATATTTTTGTTTTTGTTCCAAAAGTTTGGTTTGTCACTATTGAAGTGTGGATGAGGTTCATCCTTTGGCTCATTGTAGATTTTGATTAGCCCTTTTTTGATGAGAACCCGTTCACGCTTTTAAACCTTTTGTGATCATGTCATTGAAGGAATCTGTGTCTTTGAGATCCAAGTGAAATTCCATTTCGTCGTTTAAGTTGGAAATAAAAATTTCCACTAATTCCTGTTTTGGTAATTGAAGTGAATGTCTGCTAGACATTTGACGCCATCGTTGCAGAAAGACCGAAAATAGCTCACCTGGTTTCTGTTTAGTGTTACATAGATCCGCCATTGTGATATCTTGTTCAATATTGTGTGAGTAATGTGATAGGAATTTCTGGATTAGTTCTTCAAAGGTCCTAATGCCACTTGGTAATCGGGAAAACCATGATGTGGTTGTTCCTCCCAAACTCTGGGGAAAGAGTCGCATTAGGTATGTATCCTCGTATGCCACTTCTAGGCATGCTGAATGGAACTCTCTAACATGATCACGAGGATCTCCTTTTCCTCGGTACTTTTTGAACTTGGGTGTTTCAAACCCTCATGGAAAAGGTGGCATATAAAGATTCCTATCAAAGGGATAGGGACAAATGTCATTAAGTGAAAACTGATTTGTTTTCACGCCACTATGAAGTTGTTGGGCGAGATTTTCAACTTGTCGCATTAACATCTCTATTTCATTTGGAGGAGGAGGAGGTGGTGGATTACCTCGATGAAAGTTGTGTCTGATGGGATCTCTACCTCTTTCTTCCTCATTGTGACTTTGTCATTCTGATGCTTGTCTTAGTTGTGCAAGATCAAAGTCAGAGGGGAGTTTGGCTCCTTCTTGAGCAAGTCTTAAAAAGTGAGCATCTGCATTGCTCCTGAGTATTTCATCAAAAATTCTGTTAAAGAGAGGGTTGTGTTGTGCCCTTTCTATTGTTGTTGGGGTAGGAGTACTTGGGTTTTCATCATTTGCATTTCCTCCAAGGGCTTCTTGGAATTCATTGATATTTTCCTCTTCTTCTTCCTCAATTTCTTGTTGTCTAGTTCTAGATCTGGTTTGAGCCATTTTGTTTATAAGTTTTTGTTGAAGTTGGGTAAAAATGATGACGAGTTGTTGATGAAATGAGAGATTTATGGTTGGTGTGGTGTGTTGCATATGGATCTCTAGAACTTTTAAAGGTAGATATTACCAAAGTTCTTTCTTGAATTGTTTGTTGTGTTTTGACAAAGTTTGATGTGATAAGGTTCAAAGAAATCTGAGATGTGTTACAGATTTAACCACCTAGTAATGAGAGGATTCACTCATAAACTAGTTTTAACCTGCGTAGATATGTCTCTTAGGATGAGTTTATCCTAGATGTAGAAACAATCTAAAAAGTGATTTGTTGCGTTTGATTTAAGCAATATCTAAAGAGAACTTAGGACAAGAGCCTCTTAATGTTTTGAGAGTTGAAAATGAAGTGACGATTTGAATGTGAGAAATGGATGAAATGTTTAACTTCAATAGAAACTTTATGTTACATATGGGACAAATTCTATCTCTTCTCTTTCAGGTGTTGGTGGCATCTCTTGAGCTACGTTGTATGTGATACAAATGTCTGGAAACAAGTCAGGATTGATCTTGCCTCCTTGGTTTTTGTGATAACTTAAGGCTCTATAATGCATAAAAGCTCTGTGGTTCAATGACTCTTGATCAAATTCGTTGATTTTCCTTGAAGGTAAAGACGCATGTGACGTAAGAAGGTTCTATTAGAAACAAAGATTTGTCTATTAAGATAGAAGAATTTCCTCCTTTTGATAAGAGCCTTTGAGCCCAATGGTCTTTTTTTCAAGTTGATGTGTTGATGAAGATTCTTCTTTCTCAAGATGTGAAGAATGGTCATATAGTTTGATACTTTTGCTCTTTGATTTGGATCCTTTGTTGGTGTTCTAAAAATGTTTTGTGTTCAATGAATACTTGTTTTTGGAATTGATTTTTTATTTTTCTTTGACAAGAAAACAAAGCAAGCACACAAACACAAGAATGTTGCCTCAAAAGGCACAAATAAGTATGGGTCTAGATCAACCCAATCCTTGGACTTTTTATGACCCTTTCCTTTAGATGTATTTTAAGGTGTATTTCCAAAGCCTGAAGTCGACTCAATTTGTACTTGGTCTTGACTAAAACGAAAACACTTCAAACACTTTTTATCCCTAAGGTCAAATGGCCAGTTGCGATAAATTCAGTCCACATCTTGATATTTCTTCGACTTTGGTACTACATACCTTATGAATCCCGCTGTGGCAAGTAAGGATGTGATATACTAAGTCTTGCACGAGCATAACAAATAGATGATCCCTATGATGGGGGAGTCACCACTTTCATCAAGCCACAAGTGACTTTTCAAAAAGCTATGTTTCTACTCAAGGAAATATGTATGGTGAGTATCTAGGGAGCAAAATCATCTATGCTCTTGCACTGAATTGTATCACAAATATCCTCAATCAATAGAATGGGTGGGCTACTACTTAAAGGTGTTTAGTAATGTTCGATGTCTTTGAATATAAGTTCATTCTGCAGTGACTCACTTAAGAGCCTTGTAACTTGTGGTGGGGCCCATTTGTCCTTTCGGCAAGTTACACTATAGGAACAACTATATCCAAGGCTACAACTTTTGCTCTCACCTAATTTCTATAGCGGCTCGAAGGATTTACTGCGCAAGGTCATTCCCAAGAGTAAACGATCCCTTAGCAGGCCTCTCTTAAAAAGATAAAACTTGAGTGTTACTGACACTTTTCTCTTGCACCTAGGACCACGAGAGCCAAGGGAGAGGATAGTGTGTGTTAGAAGTAGGACCACTCGACAAACTCTTTTTGCACAAGTGTGCCAAACACGAAATGCATTTGTTCTTTTTAACTTGTCATTGCAATGATGTTCTATCTAATTGGAGATGTTGCTCCAACAATCATGGTGTTCTTTTTATCCTTCAATGGCAAAATGTGTTGTAATCTAGGAATTGGAAATCTTGGTCAACTGAATTAAGAGCACGTTTTGCTTGAAGTAAATCGATTTGAGAACAACTGTGACAAATTGGGGATTCTTTTTAACTTGCACAAAAATGAAGTGTTGATTGTGAATTTTAGTTTGATGCAAGAAATAAAATTTGCCTTGTTGATTTTAAGCACCAAAAGAATTTGTTCCTAACTTTGCAAAAAATAATTTTGTGTGTTTGTTTTTGTGATTCTTTTTAACTTTGAACAAGTGTGATTCTTTTTAGAGCTCTAAATGAAAGATGTGGTTCTTTTTAAAACTCCAAATGAAAGTGTAGTTGATTTTAACCCAAAAGGAAAATGAATTTATTTTATCCTAACTTGAAAGATAAAGTTAGCAATATGAACAAATTTATTTCCTAAGCTAAAATTGCTAAAAATAATCCTATTGTAGGGGTTAGTTAAAACCTGCACAAAAGATAATTAGTTAGAAAAATCTGCATGTTTTGGTGGGCTTCTACAAGCCTAAAAATTTTGGTTTTTGGTTACAAGGAATTTTCTTACAACTCTCTATTACAATAGCGCTACTCTGTGTGAAAACAAAAGCGCTATTTAACACGAAAGACCAACAATATAGACAATAGCGTTAAAGTATCAATTTGTGAGGGCGCTAAACTGAGAACAAAAGCGCAAGAGAATGACCTGTGAGTCAAGCTAAATAATCAAAAAGTTAGTAAAAAGTTGTTGGATTCACGTCGGGTTCAACAAATGATGCTCTGCAAAAAAGATTAGAAAATCTGTTTGATGGCAACACACACAAGAGCACAAGAAACAAACGTTAGTGTTAGCAACAAAAGATTATTCTAAACAGACATATCAAGAGAGATATTAAGCATGAAATAGAAAGCATATAAACATAGAATAAAATAGCTAATCAAGATGCTCATAGTTGCTCCTCTCTTGTTCCTCTCCTCTCCAAGTTCCACATGAGTGTAGCTCTCAGCTTTTAGCACTAGCCATGGATGCCATATGGAGATTCAAGATGGTTGAAAATGATAAATAAATACTATGCAAGTGTAGATAGTGATGCTATGAAAAAGCTATATGCTAATACCAGTATAACAACAATACTCTAATGCTTCCTTCTTTGTTCGAGGAGAAGGGTTCTATTTATAGAAGAAATGGGGAAATGAAGGGTTAAGATTGAGCAATCTTAACAAGGGTTAGGATTAAAAGATATTCAATCCATGTGAGACTTTCAACCCAATACCATGTTGACAAGTGTCACCATGAGGAGGCTTGAGAGGAGAGATAAGGAGCATTAAATGTTTGAGGGGACATGATCTGGCTACCCTAGTCAAAGAAATAAACGTTTTGAAGAGACCCATGAGTCAAAATGATGGTTAAGTTAGAGGAAAGTCTCTAACCAAAGGTAAAAGGTGAGTTAACCATAAATGGTTATGTAAAAGCCTTTAATGGTTTGGAAGACTTTAGAGGTTAACCATTTGAAGACTTAAAGCCTTAAATGTCTTTCAAAGACTTTGAGGGCCTTGAGAAGTGACTCCAAGTTGCTTAGGAATGTGACAATATTTAGGGGATGGATTAGGCTAATTAGGAAGGGGTTAGAAGAATCTAGAAAGGGGTTAGGATTGCAAGTGGGAGGAATTTTGGGATTTTCAATTAAAATAAAATCATTTATTTCAATTAAATGGTGTAATTTGCATTTGAATAGATATTTAAATAAATATTAATTTATTCAAATGTAAATGTGAATTTTGGATTTAAATAAATCTTAATTTATTTACATGAGAAAAAGGAAGATAAAACATTTAAATGCTTGAAGACTTTGAGGGAAACCATTAAAGACTTAAGAAGACTCTAGAAATAAGCCATTAAGTTTGAAGACTTTAAGGGAAACCATTAAAGTCTTGAGAAGACTTTAAGGGAAGCCATTAAGTTTGAAGACTTTAAGGGAAACCATTAAAGGTTTCAAGTGGGTCAGGATAAATAGGATTTTAAATAGTTGTGCAACTTGCATTTGTAGGAAAATGCAAGTGGGTGGAGGATAAAGGTGATTTAAATAAATAATTTATTTAAAATAGTTGTGCAACTTGCATTTGTAGGAAAATTCAAGTGGGTGGAGGATAAAGGTGATTTAAATAAATAATTTATTTAAATGTGAGAGAAGATTTAATTAAATAAATATGATTTATTTATTTAATTAATGGTCTGAATTTGGTTAAGTGAATTAAATCAAATAAATTGAATAATTTATTTAATTAATAGGAGAAGAGGGTTAAGATAAATTAATTAAATATATTAATTTAATTAATTATTGATTGATGGTTAAATAATCAAATAAATATTAAATATTCATTTAATTAAGTGGACAGATTTATGTGACTACAGTTTGCATACGAACCTCTTTAAATTTGTCTAATACTCACTTAGTGGTACACTTCTCCAAATAATCAAAATTGGTATTTACATTGTTAATCAATTGTAATAATTTACCGAAGGGGCTAGAACTGGGATCTAGCTGCAAACCTGGTACCACTTTCTGCAATATATCAACAGACATCAAAATAAGCTTTTTGTCTTCGGATTTTGATTTCAGCAAATCTTGATTGGCCTAAGCCTGTACTGCTGCTACAAGCATCAATTTTTCAACAAGAGACATTTATCCAAGATCTAGAGGACCATCAATATTGATAGAGATCTGGGATAGGGTCCTTGTGACTGGAGGAGTGTCAATTGTCAGATCAACAACTCCCTTTCCTTTAGCTGCCTCTGCATCTCATACCTTTGACTACTCAGGCTCCTTCACCTCAACATCATTCCCTTTATCATGTGCACCGGTGTTGCCACTTGGTGCAGCATCATCCTTTTGAATCTCGGGAACTTCACCAGTACTATCTACGACCGAAAGATTTGTATTGATCTCAGCATCAAGTGTTTCATTGGCTTAGTCTTTTGGATGCTCCTCGATCTAAGTTTCACCCTTTTGATCATCAGAGTGTTGAACACAATGTACCATTGAGAGGGGGGGGGGGTGAATTAGCAATTTCCAATTTCTTAACCTCTTAATACTAAAAGTGCTTACCAGTTATAAATCATAATGCCAAGCTATCCTACGGGTAAGATAAAACAAGACAACACAATGTAACCACACAAAGGCACATCACATAACACCAATATATACGAGGAAAACCCAAGATGGGAAAAACCTCGGTGAAACACATGTGCACACACACCTAGAGTCATGATACTTGTGATTCCAAACACTTGAGACCTATCCAACTCCTCAATCCTTTTATCGATTTGGGTTGAGGCTTCTATTATGACCATTCTATCATGGTTATGCATAGAAATTTGCATATTTGAATTTACAAAGGGTGCAAAACTATAAATATAACCCAATGAAGAATTACTAGGATATATGCTAGTATGACAATACCCAAGATTCGAATTATAAACAAATGAAGGAACCGTGGGATAAATAAACCCATGACAACCATCCATAACTAACAAATCTTAGAATATTGGACAAATTTTTTAAGTATAACAACAATCACTTTCAACATAGTAGGAGCGAGAAGAAAACTATATATTCTTTTCATCTCCAATTGATGCAACTTTGAATGGGGAAATTTCTTCTGAGATGCAAATAAAACTCTCTGAGTTCTTCCAGCAGAGTCTTCAAACTTTGTGCAAACCAAATAATGATGAAAATCACCATTGACAACTCAAGATATTTGGGACATAAATCTTCTTTGATCTACAACAACTTTGCGGCATACTGCTTCCATCATTTCTTGGGTCTTGAGATGTTACAAATCAATATTTTCAGTCTTGGAACTTCTTCAACATCTAGAAGCTCATTTGCAACTTTTATCAAGTTCATTTTAGGATATAGTCACCACCTCCTTGCAGAGGAACATTCTTTGAACAACAGGGAGCTATTCAAAACATCTTATCATTCTGGGTCTTCTCTTCAACAACAGAGTCACTTGAATCTCTTTTATGTATGTTGCTACAAAACTTCTTCCAAGCTGAAATTTTTTCTAACCAGAGACTCATGGGTAACTTGAAATAACTTTCATGGATTTGTTCCCCAACAGAGTGTTGGTATTTTGGATATGTTGATATGGTTTTGTCATTGATGTCAACACTTATAATACTGATTGGCAATGTTCACCAGCAAGCAAGTGACTTATGCACAGTCACCGGTATCTGGTTCACCGACAGGATATATTGTTCACCGACACTTGGAATGACATGGAAAATACTTGGTTATGTCGAAAACATCATTTGGACACTTTGTCTTGGAGAATTTTTCATTGGTATATTCGAGTTTGCATATTTGTTGTTACCGGCAAATAGGTCTAGGATAAGAACCGACAGGCTTATCTATTCCAGATCAACACGACACGCTGTGGAGATGATTTATTATTATTGTAAATGCATTAAGCCAACATGTTATATCGGATATTGCATCGATTATTGATTTACTTGTAAATTGTTTTTATTGTAATATCTTTTGTAAAGCCAACCTACACATTTTGGTCCTAGGCTTCGGTATATATGTAAGATCTTATTTGATTGGAAGAGGAAGTAAGGAATGTGAATGCAAAAAGGATTGTATTAAGGTATATGCGAGAATAAGCAGAGATATACACGTAGACATTATTTGAAGGTTGAAGGAAGGTTTTGTGAAGGCATATCAGAGTTTAACCAGTATTGAATCCAGCATATGGAGATGCTATTTTGAGCAGTACATTATTATTAGATTTAACCATCCAATTGTAGTCAGTGTGACTCCCATTTGTGATTGAGCAGTGAGCTCTAGGCACTTGGGCTTTCTGCATGTGCAGACCCCCTATTGTATACACATACTATCTGCAGTAGTATCATCTAATTATGGGTACTGTTTCCCACTGTGGTTTTTCCCCTTACAGGGTTTCCACGTACAAACATTGGTGTTGTGTTGTGGATGTTATTGTCTTTCTGTTTCATGCATTAATCTTTACCGATACTGCAATTAACTGATAAACTATCTACTGGCATTAAGTTTGGTTTACCGGTATTAAGCATTAAGTTTTGGTTAAGTTAATTTTGGTTTGAATTTATTGGACAATTGATTCACCACCCCTCCCCCCCTTCCCCCCCTCTCAATTGTCTCTGGGACCTAACGATTGGTATCAAAGCCTAGACCTCTTTTTGCAGAAGTTTAACAGCTTGAGGAGATCCAATGTCTTCTAACTATTTCAGGAAGGACGATCCTAAACTTGATGGAACCAACTATGGCATATGGAAGATCAGGATGGAGACACATCTGAATTACATTGGTAAGGACATTTGGGATGTTACAAAGAATGGATATACTGCTCCTACTCAAGGTCAGCGCAATCCACCTACCTTGGCTAAAGATGAAGAAAATGATTGCAAAGCAAGAGAAGCACTTTTGAGGGCATTATCAGATCAACAAATCATGGGATTATCAGATAGATCTACTGCTAAAGCTATTTGGTACCATTTGGAAAAATTGAATGAATGAGATTCCACAATCAAAATTGCAAAACTTGAAAGCTTCCGGTCCAGGTATGAAAATCTGAAAATGGAAGAAGATGAAAGGATTTATGTTTTTATGGAAAGAGTAAATGAAATTGTTTTGGGTATTAAATGTTGTGGAGGAACCTTAAGCGAAGATAAAATTGTTTCAAAAGTTTTAAGAGGATTACCACCGGCATACAAAATGAAAGTTACTGCTATAAATGAGTTAAGAACAATGCCTAATACATCAGTAACTAGAGATACATTGATTGGAAAACTTTAAGCTTTTGAAATTGAGGAATTTGGTCCTGTTGCTACTATAAAGACATATTTAGCTTTTAAGGCATCAACATCATCTACATCATCATCATTTGACAAGTCTGATTAGAAATCCTTTTATGCAAGAGAAATTGAAGAAAGCAAGAGAGAAAATGAAGAACTTGAAGAACTTGAAGCACTATTTGCAAGGAAAATGCCTAAAGGTCCAGTTGGAAGTAAGTATGAAGGTAAAACACCCTTTAAATGTTTTAACTGTAATAAGATTGGTCATATGGCTTCTAGATGCCTTGATAGACATGCAAGATTGAAAGAAGAAGCTAGAAGAACATACAATCCTAACCCTGAATATCAAAGATACATATTTAAGAAGAATAGAGACAAATCTTGTTATCTTGCTGATGAAGGAGTCACTGATGATTCTGATGAGGATCCGACAAACAATGGATGGGTCTTGTTGCTATAACAGAAGATCAACCGGCACCTACTGTTCAACCGGTAGAGCAGGCCCTGGCAGCTAAAGTTGAAAATAAGGATTAATGGATCATTGATTCAGGATGTTCACATCATATAACTAGTGATAAAATTAAATTCTTGACTTTTCAAGAACATAATGGACGTCTAGTAAGATTCGGAGATGATAAAGCTTGTTTGATCAAAGGAAATGGTACTACATCTCTTGATGGTAAGCACAATAGTGACACTATTTACTATGTTGAAGGTTTAAAGCATAATCTTTTGAGTGTTGGTCAATTAGTTGAAAAAAGATTTTAGTTACAACTCAAGAATGGAAAATGCAAAATCATGAACAGAACTGGTTTGGAAATTGCAACCGGTAATCAGACTAGAGGTAATATCTTTCATTTGAACAATAGTGAAAAGACATGATTGATTGCACATATTGATGAAAGTTGGTTATGGCATAAGAGACTCTGTCATGTAAATTTTGATTGCATTGTGAAAATCAGTACTACTAAAGCAATTAGAGATTTACCTTGAATTGTCAAACCTCACAATCTAGTATGTGAGGAATGTCAATTTGGAAAACAAGTTAGAGCATCTTTTAAGAGTATTCCAATAATGCTCTTGACTTAATTCATACTGATTTATGTGGTCCAGCTAGAACTAAAAGCTTACAAGGAGATAGATATTTCATGCTAATCATTGATGACTATTCTAGAATGTGTTGGGTTACTTTTCTCAGAGAGAAATCAAAAGCACTTGGGAAATTCAAGCTATTCAAGGTGATGGTAGAGAATGAAACCGGTAAGAAAATCAAATGTCTGAGATCGGATCAAGGAGTTGAATTCACATCCAAGGAATTTAATACATTTTGTGAAGTGAATGGGATCAGAAGACAGTTATCAGCACCCCAAACACCCCAACAAAATGGAGTTGTAGAAAGGAAAAATAGAACTATCTTGGATGCAGCTAGAAGTCTGTTATCAAAAACAAATCTACCACATATATATTGGAGAGAGGCAATAAGTACAACAGTCTACACATTCAACAAAGTTCACATCAAAGGTGAAACTGGTAAGACCCCTCATGAACTATGGTTTGGTATTACTCCTACTCTTAAATATTTCAGAATATTTGGAAGCAAATGTTGGCATTATGTGAACCGGTATGAGGACATGATGACATTGTATGTTGTCATTGATGTCAATATGCTGAAGAAGAGAGAATCGGTATGTTACCAAGAACTAGTATATGTGAGAACCGGTATAACATTGTGAACCAGTATATGTGCCAAAGTGAAGCGGTGTGTTTGTTCAAGGTGAACCAGCATGTGGTTATGGGAACCGGTACATGGAAGCTTTGTATGACTACCAATTGGTAGTCTCAACTTCAAGGTTTCTAGTTGAAGTACCTCAAGCCTGTGTGACTCAATCGGTGACTTTGTGTGATGAGTTAGCATTGTAACAAAGAATAGATCGTGTTGCCACGTTAGCATTGTGCGCGTGAAAGATCTTGCATGAAGGAGATTGTTCCTATCTACCTCAGGAATGTGCAAAGTCTGTAAACAGTGAAAACGCGTGATGGGTTATCAGCTTGCATGAAATCGTTGGAAAATGAATGATGGAGAACGTCTTGAGATTGGTTCAAGGCTGTTGCATTTAATGCAATGTGCTCAACGGTCAGGATTGAACTGTTTGAATTGCTTAACCTAACAGGTTTAGGGTTTAGGGTTTATCCTACTGACCTATCTGTTTCCCATAAGGTCGATGTTGTGTTTCTTTCTGAGGTTGTTGGCAAAAGTTGTGTGTGTGTATCCAAGTGAAGGGATACATGATTCTTCCTAGACCAGAGGAGAGAAGTGATACTTGCAGAGTGTAAGTGTAGAAGGTGAAGAAGAGCTAAAGTGGATCTGCATTGGCATTGAGTGTTGTTACCAGATCATTGTAATACCTGTGGATCTCTAACCACTTCAACAACTGGGAAATCCCTTAACAGGGTAGCTTTAACTGGCTTACTATAAATCCTTTAACAGGGTGACTCAAAACCATTGAGTTCTTGAAATCCTCTAACAAGGTAACCTTTAACATGGTTTAACCCTTAATCGGGTATTCTAGCCATCCCTTAACCGAGTGATCTCTAACGGGATCGGTTCCTAACATAACCGATTGTATCAGTCTTTAACCGGACAAGGCTCCTAACAGAGCGGACTTCTAAAGAGTTCAAAAATAGCTTGTGGGTATTCATCCCCACCATGGTTTTTCCCAGTTGGGTTTCCACGTGAAAAAAATATGTGTGTCATGTGTGGTGTTATTCATGTGATGGTTTAAGTGATTTGTCTCTAAAGGTAAATCATGTTGATCTAGCTGTTTAGATATCTTTGATGATAGATTACCTGTTCATGCACTAGGGTGAAATGGAAATGAAGTATTAGATTGTATGAAAAGATAAGTGTCAACCGGTTTATGCTTGTCTCAGTTATTCTAGGTTTTGTCGGTTGTACTATGTTTAAGACCGGTACTGTTTGTCTGCCAATGCACAGTGTCTGCTGACAAACCGGTTTAGGATTGTGTTTTTGTCTGTATTGATTCAGCGCCCCCCCTCTCAATACCGGTTTGGTACTATTCATTCATCATTGGGTTATCAATTGGTATCAGAGCGTCCTCCAGGTCCTCTATGTTATAAGCTTAATTGCTTGAGGAAAAGATCTCAGTCTAATGATGAAGAGGGAAGGTCCAAAGTTCAACAGAGATAACTTCAGTATATGGAAAGATAGAATGAAGATATACATCAGAAGCATGGGTGCTCAACACTAGAGCTATGTTGAGAATGCTTATGTTGCCCCTACCGGTACTCTCACCGATGACCAGAAGAGAGAGATGCAAGAGAATGGGCAAGTCATGGAAGCCCTAATTAGTAGTTTATCTCACATTGAGTTTATTGATGTCCAAGATAAAGTAAATCCCAAAGAAGTATGAGATACTCTTGAAAATATCTATGGCGGTGATGAGCATGTTAAACAAGCTAAGGAAGAAAGCCTTAGAGGGAAGTTTGAAGACATGCGGATGGTTGAAGGTGAGACCATTCAACAGTATGGAATAAGAATCAAAACTATTGTCGGAGATATCAAGAGTGGAGGTGGTAAAATGGAAGATTCCACTATGGTAAGAAAAGTTCTGAGATCCTTATTACCAGTCTATGCAATAAGGGTTGTTGCTATTCAGGAGTTGAGATTAATAGACAAGACTAAGGTATCCCTAGACTCCATCATTGCAAAGTTGACAACCTATGAGCTAAATAGTTTTGATGGCAGTGTTCAAAAGATTGAATCAGTTTTTAAAGCTTCTGTTGTACCATCCAGAAAAGGAAAACAAGCTAGCACTAGTGGTGAACCAAGATAGAGCAAAGAAATGGATGATGAGGAGATTCTAATGGCATTTGAAGCTCTTCTTGCCAAGAAACTTCCTAAAGAAACTGGTAAATACAGAGGTAAGCTCCCTTTGAAGTGCTTTTCTTATAACTGGACAGGACATATTGTTGTGAACTGTCCTAATGGTGACAACAAGGAAAAACCGGAAAGGTTCAAGAAATTCAAAGGAGGAAACCGAAGAAACTGTTTTGTGGCAGTTGATGAAGGTGTCATAGATGAGGAGTTAGAAGATGAAGAAAATGAAGATATTGTGTTTGTTGCTATCAAGGAAGATGTGTCAGACAAGAAGGCTCTTGTCTCCCGCTTTGATAATTCTAATGATTGGATTATTGACAATGGTTGTTCTCATGATATGACTGGTGATTGGAGCAAGTTTCTATCCTTGGAAGAGTATGATGGTGGTGTGGTTCGCTTTGGTAATGATGCACCATGTATGGTCAAAGGCAGAGGGTCCATCTCTCTGAATGGAAAGAGTAGTGCTGACAATGTGTATTGGGTTGATGGTCTTAGACACAACCTTCTGAGTGTTGCCCACCTGAATGATAGTGGTCTCACTCTGGAATTCAATAATGGAGTGTGCAGAATCAAATGAAAGAATGGTGAATTGGTGGCCACCGGTATGCAGACAAAAGGTAACCTATTTCAGCTGAATGCAAATATAAGTACATGTCTTATGGTTAAATTTGATGATAGCTGGATATGGCATAGGAGACTCTACCATGTAAACTCTGATAACATTGTGAAGGCTAGTAAGTTCAAGGCAGTTAGAGGGTTGTCGGTGCTGAGCAAACCAGAAAATACCTTGTGCAGAGAGTGTCAACTGGGGAAAATGTCTTCCTCAACCTTTAAAGGTAAACCTTTTGTTGCTGACAATTTTCTTGATCTTGTGCATAATGATTTGTGTGGTCCTATGAAAACTAGGAGTGTGCAGGGTGATAGGTACTTCATGATTCTCACTGATGATTGCTCAAGAATGATGTGGGTCACATTCTTGAAATAAAAGTCTGAAACTTTTGTAAAGTTAAAAGCTTTCAGAGCATTAGTGAAGAAGGAAAGCGGTAAAAGGATCAAGTGCCTGAGAACTGATCAAGGAGGGGAATTTACTTCTGGTGAATTCAACAAGTACTGTGAAGAACATGGCATCAAGAGGCAACTGTCTGCCCCCCGGACTCCACAGCAAAATGACCTAGCAGAGAGGAATAATCAAACTGTGGTTGAAGCAACAAGAACAATGTTGATTCAAGGAAAGGTTGCTCACACCTTTTGGAGAGAAGCGGTGAGCACTGCAGTCTACACAATGAACCGAGTACTCATCAAGAAAGGTAAGGATAAAACTCCTTATGAGTATTGGACAAGTAAGACACATGTGGTTAGCTACTTTAGACTGTTTGGTAGCAAATGTTACATCAAGAGGAGCGAATACCAGAGTAAATTTGATGCGAAATGTGATGAGAGAATATTCTTAGGGTATTCCACCAAGAGCACAGCTCTCAAGAGTTTCAATAATAGGACTCAAAGAATTATGGAAAGCATCAATTTGAGTTGATGAAACCTCTGAGAAAACTAAGGAAACTGGTAGTGAGCAAGCAGTAAATGATCCGGTTGCAACCTTCTGGGAACCGGTTGCCAGTCAGCCAAGAACTGTGTTCCTACACCGGTAGATGTAGATGCTGATACTGATGGAGATGAGGATGAAGAAGAAAAGCAAGAGGAATCTATTAAGACGATTCCTCGATATGTCAAGTTGAATCATGATCCTAAGCAGATCATAGGAGATAAGGATGCAGGAATCCTTACAACAAGAAAGGTCAGAGAAAACTCTTGTATGATCTCTGAATTTGAGCCTAAATCATTCGAAGAGGCACATAAAGATGAAGACTGGTTCAAGGCAATGGAAGAGGAACTTGACCAGATAGAGAGAAATGGTACATGGTCTGTAGTACCCAGACCGGAGCATAAAAATGTCATCGGTACCAAATGGGTTTTCAAGATTAAGCTAAATGAGGATGGCACATCGATTAGAAACAAAGTCAGACTCGTGTGTAAAGGATATGCCCAAGAAGAAGGAGAAGGCTATGGAGAAACCTTTTCTCCTGTAGCCAGATTGGAAGGAGTTTGTATGCTTCTTGCATATGCATCTTTTAAAGGATTCAAAGTATATCAAATGGATGTAAAATCTACATTCCTAAATGGTGTACTTGAAGAGGAGGTGTATATAGAGCAACCATATGGGTTTTCCCTATCTGAAGACAGTGACATGGTGTGTAGGCTACATAAAGCCTTATATGGTCTAAAGCAGGCACCTAGAGCATGGTATGAATGCCTACACTCCCATCTTGTGAAGATTGGATTTGAGAGAACAAGTGAAGATAACAATATCTACTTGAAGTCTGAAGGAGATCAGATCCTGATCTATGAGGTATTTGTTGATGACATTATCTTTGGTGGAGATGACAAGATGAGTCATGAGTTTGCAGATGAGATGAAAAAAGAGTTTGAGATGTCACTCATAGGGGAGATTAAGTTCTTCATTGGACTGCAGATTCAACAGATGAAAGATGGAATCTTTATCACTCAGTCCAAGTATGTCAAAGAGGTGTTGAAGACCTTTGGCATGGAATATAGCAAACCGGTTGGTACACCGATGGTGACCGGTTGTAAACTATCCAAAGAGGATGACTCAGCATTGGTTAATGAGAAGGAATACCGATCAATGATTGGTAAGTTGCATTATATAGTGCATAGCAAACAAGATATTGCACATGCAGTTGGCATTACTGCAAGGTTCCAGAAAATTCCAAAAGAATCCCACTTGGTTGCAGTCAAGCGGATTCTTAGGTATCTGAAGGGAACTATTGATTATGGATTGTGGTATCCATATAGCAAGGATTTCAACTTGAAAGTATTCGCATATGCTGATTGGGCAGGTAATGTGGACGACCGGAAGAGCACAATCTGTGGTGCATTCTTTCTCAGTGGTAGACTGGTCTCATGGATGAGTAAGAAGCAGAGTCGTATCTCTCAGTCTACAATAGAAGCAGAGTATGTTGCAGCTTTCATGAACTGCACTCAGACAATTTGGATGAAGCATGTATTAAATGGCTTCAAAGTTCCTGTATCTGAACCTGTAAGTATATTTTGTGACAATACTAGTGCAATTAACATCTCCAAGAATCTGGTTTTACATTCAAGAACCAAGCACTTTGAGCTTAAGTATCATTTCTTGAGGGAAAAGGTTCAGAACAAAGAGATTGCATTGGAACATGTTTCCAGTAAGGAGCAGTTAGCAGACATATTCACCAAGCCTCTCCCAAAGGCTACATTTATGTACTTGAGGTGAATTAGGGGTGCTGCCCCTTCAGGAGGTAAACTAAAGGTATATGCTCCACATCAGTCAAGTATTGCATAGTCAAATTTTTATTCAGGATTGATGTGTTGAAGGATGCTACTCCTCGGGGGGAGCAACATAATGGAACAGGGAAGCTTGTGCCTCCACTTTGGCATTGTTGTCAAAGGGGGAGAAGAAGAAAGAAGTGAAGCGGAGAGATATCTGTAGAAATTGGGGGAGAAGAAGTGAAGCAGAGAGATATCTTTGTATATTGCCATCAATGCCAAAGGGGGAGATTGTTGGCATTATGTGAAATGGTATGAGGACATGATGACATTGTATGTTGTCATTGATGTCAATATGTTGAAGAAGAGAGACCCGGTATGTTACCAAGAACCAGTATATGTGAGAACCGATACATGGAAGCTTTGTATGACTACCGATTGGTAGTCTCAACTTCAGGGTTTCCGGTTGAAGTTGCTCAAGCCTGTGTGACTCAATCAGTGACTTTGTGTGATGAGTTAGCATTGTAATGAAGAACAGATCGTGTTGCCACGTCAACCTTGTGCATGTGAAGGATCTTGCATGAAGGAGATTGTTCCTATCTACCTCGGGAATGTGTGAAGTCTGTAAACGGTGAAAACGCGTGATGGGTTATCAATCGCCATGAAATCGATGGAAAACAAACGATGGAGAATGTCTTGAGATTGGTTCAAGGCTGTTGCATTTAATGCAATGTGCTCAATGGTCAGGATTGAACCATTTGAATTGCTTAACCTAACAGGTTTAGGGTTTAGGGTTTATCCTACCGACCTATCTGTTTCCTATAAGGTCGATGTTGTGTTTCTTTCTGAGGTTGTTGGCAAAAATTGTGTGTGTGTATCCAAGTGAAGGGATACATGATTCTTGCCAGACTAGAGGAGAGAAGTGATACCTGCTGAGTGTAAGTGCAGAAGATGAAGAGGAGCTAAAGCGGATCTGCATTGGCATTGAGTGTTGTTACTAGATCATTGTAATACTTGTTGATATCTAACCACTTCAACAGTTGGGAAATCCCTTAATAGGGTAGCTTTAACTGGCTTACTATAAATCCTTTAACAGGGTGACTCAAAACCATTGAGTTCTTGAAATCCTCTAACAAGGTAACCTTTAACAGGGTTTAACCCTTAATCGGGTATTCTAGCCATCCCTTAACTGAGTGATCCCTAACAGGATCGGTTCCTAACAGAACCTATTGTATTGGTCTTTAACCGAACAAGGCTCCTAACAGAGCGGACTTCTAAAGAGTTCAAAAACAGCTTGTGGGTATTCATCCCCACTGTGGTTTTTCCCAGTTGGGTTTCCACGTGAAAAAAATTTGTGTATCATGTGTGGTGTTATTCATGTGGTGGTTTAAGTGATTTGTGTCTGAAGGTAAATCATGTTGATCTAGCTTTTTAGATATCTTTGATGATAGATTACCTGTTCATGCACTAGGGTGAAATGGAAATGAAGTATTAGATTGTATGAAAAGATAAGTGTCAATCGGTTTATACTTGTCTTAGTTATTCTAGGTTTTGTCGGTTGTACTTTGTTTAAGACCGGTGTTACTGTTTGTCTGCCAAAGCACAGTGTCTACTGACAAACCAGTTTAGGATTGTGTTTTTGTCTGTACTGATTCACACCCCCCCCTCTCAGTATCGGTTTGGTACTATTCGTTCATCATTGAGTTATTAGCAAATGCTATATTAGAAGAGATGAGTATATTGGCAAATTTGATCCTAGAAGTGATGAAGGAATATTTCTTGGCTATTCATCTAAGAGCAAAGCATATAGATGTTTTAACAAGAGATTACAGAAAATTGTTGAGAGTACAAATGTGAAAATTGATGAACAGTTTAGAGGAACTTCAAGCTATATAGACTCTAAATCGGCAATAGAGATACTGACAAATGAATCTACAATGAACACATCGGCACAGAATGAAGATCCAGTTACACCGACATCATCTGAAAATTCCACAGTAACTGAAGAACTGCAGCAAACAAAGACACCCCGGTATGTAACATTGAACCACTCTGAAAGTCAGATAATTGGGAACAAGTATCAAGGAGTTATGACTAGAGGAAGACTGACAAATGAAGAGGTATGTCTTATTTCTCAAATTGAACCAACATTAATTAATGAGGCATGTGAAGATAAACATTGGATTAAAGCTATGGAAGAAGAGTTAGAACAAATTGAAAAGAATAACACATGGACATTAGTTCCCCGACCTAAAGACAAAAATGTAATTGGAAAAAAATAGGTATTCAGAAACAAACTTAATGAAGGTGGTAAGGTGATCAGAAATAAAGAAAGACAAGTGTGTAAGGGATATTCACAGAAAGAAGGAATTGATTACAATGAAACCTTTGCACCGGGGTGAACTCACAATACTGGTTCCCACTTTTTGACCAACTTTGACACTTAGATGAATATTTTGAAAAAATCCTTCACTTTCCAACACCTATAACTTTTAAACCGTTAAGAATTTGAAGATGATATAAACTAGTGATTTTTAGCATCTTGTTTATAGATTCTAAATATATTTTTTTCAAATTTGTTTGAATAAAATTTTATTGATTTTTTCATCTCCCTCAAATAGTAGTTTTTTTACAGCAAAAGACATTTTTTAAGAGTGACGTGTATCCTGAAATCCATAATTTTTTTTTCTATAAATGATAAAAAATTAATTCTTTTGAACTTTGGTTTGTAACATCAATACCCAGGGCATGCAGTTAGTTTGATAGTGACATGTTGAATATTTTTCATTTTATTAAGTTTTGAAGTTTGACTAATTATAATTTAGATATAGGTGTATGTTTGAACACATAACTTGTTCTATATATATCAAAATTCAATTTTATTTTTTTTGTTAGAAAGAAAACATCAATACGTAGTGCATAGATATTTTTCATAATTTTTTTGAATTAGTTTACTATTTTTCCCAATGCATTGAACAAAGAAGTTCATGTTCGGTGAAAAACCTACATTCATAAGAAATAAAATAAAAATATATTAATGAAATTAAATATATTAAAAGTTATACTATTTGGAAATCTTATAACAAGGACTAAATACTTTAAAAAAATAAAAATTAAATGAATTAATTTGACCCCCCAAAAGCTAATGTAAAATTGGTTTTTTATCAGCATTTGATAGATGCAAAGGAGACTCCATTGCAAGTATGATTTAGAAGTAGAGAGGTTCTATCTAGGAAATTTTGATCTAAGAGCCTTTGATTTAACTCTCTTCAATTAATTACTTCAAATGGGACCTCTTAACGCTTAAATCATTATATTTTCTAAAAAATATATGATTTCAGCAAAAATCAGGACTTACCAAAAAGTGGGAACCAGCTTTGTGAGTTCACCCACTAGTAGCTAGAGTTGAGGCAGTCAGATTATTCTTGGCTTTTGTAGCACACAAGAACTATAAAGTATATCAAATGGATATTAAATGTGCATTTCTGAATGGAGATCTTGAAGAAGAAGTTTATATTGAACAACCTGATGGATTTTCTTTGACAGATAACAAAGATATGGTTTGCAGGTTAAGGAAAGCTTTGTATGGGTTGAAGCAAGCTCCAAGAGCTTGGTATGCTAGATTGGACAAATATCTTTTGAAGATTGGTTTTTCTAAAGGTAATATTGACAACAACTTATACTATAAAGTGACTAATGATGACATCTTGGTTATAGAAGTTTTTGTTGATGACATAATCTTTGGTGGAGAAGATGGATTATGTAAATACTTTTCTAATGAAATGCAACAAGAATTTGAAATGTCTATGATTGGAGAGATAAAATTATTTTTAGGATTGCAGATTTCACAGGCTGATAATGGTATATTCTTAAGTCAATCTAAGTACTTGAAGGAGTTACTAAAGAAATTTGGCATGGAAAACTCTAAACCGGTAAGTACACCTATGACTACAACTGGTAAATTATCTTTGAAGGATGAATCAGAACCTGTTAATCCGACTACGTACAAGTCTATGATAGGAGGACTATTGTATTTAACACAAACAAGACCTGATATTATGAATGCAGTATGTATTGTTTCAATATTTCAGAGTAATCCTAAAGAAAATCATGAATCAACAGTAAAAAGGATTTTTGGCACTTACAAGGCACTACAAATCTTAGCTTATGGTATCCTAGAGATGAAAACTTTGAACTATGTGCATACACAGATGCAAATTGGGCAGGAGATGTAGATGACAAAAAAAGCACCACCGGCGGAGCATTTTTTCTTGGAAGAAGATTAATTTCTTGGTCGAGTAAGAAACAAAGTTGCACATCTTTATCAATAGCAAAATTAGAATATGTTGCAGCAGCAACTAATTGCACATAGGTATTATGGCTTAAGCAAATGTTGAAAGACATAAAGGTAAAATGCAAGGAACCTATAACTATCTATTGTGATAATACAATAGCAATTGATATATCTAAGAATCCAGTACTACATTCAAAAACTAAACATGTTTCTATCAAATTGAATTTTCTGAAAGAGAATGTTGAAGCAAAAGAAGTAAAATTGGTTTATGTGAATACTAAAGAGCAGATTGCAGATATTTTTACTAAGCCTTTGCCTAAGGAGACTTTTGAATATCTCAGAGATTAGCTTGGGGTCATACCCCCACCGGTAGAGACTTAGACAATTGTTGTTTGTCATCAACCAACAGAACTAACAGAGAAATCTTTTACTTCGGCTTTGATGAGGAGAGCTACTTCTCAGGGGGAGTAGTTGGTATAATGAATGAGTTGGTATTTTGTATCTTGAACCTGGTTTTTGTATTGCTTTGGCATTTGATGTTAAAGGGGGAGAGATTGATATGGAAAAACACATGTTACTCCTAGGGGGAGAGACTTTATCCCTTGGGGGAGAGATTGTTACTTTGGGGAGAGACTGTTTACTCTCTGTATCTATATTTTGATTTCTGGTTATGATCTCTTTTGGGAGATTGTTGGTTTTTGGTATTTGGCATTTCTATTTGGCACTTTGATGGTTTTTCCATCTTGTGTTGCCATCAATGCCAAAGGGGGAGATTGTTGGTATTTTGGATATGTTGATATGGTTTTGTCATTGATGTCAACACTTATCATACTGATTGACAATGTTCACCGGCAAGCGACTTATGCACAGTCACTGGTATTTGGTTCACTGGTAGGATATATTGTTCACCGACACTTGGAATGACATGGAAAATACTTGGTTATGTCGAAGACATCGTTTGGACACTTTGTCTTGGAGAATTGTTCATTGGTATATTCGAGTTTGCATATTTGCTATTACCGACAAATAGGTCCAGGATAAGCACCGACAAGCTTATCTATTCCAGATCAGCGCGACACACTATGGAGATGATTTATTATTATTATTGTAAATGCATTAAGCCGACATGTTATATCGGATATTTCATCGGTTATTGATTTACTTGTAAATTATTTTTATTGTAATATCTTTTGTAAAGCCGACCTACACATTTTGGTCCTAGGCTTTGGTATATATGTAAGATCTTATTTGATCGGAAGAGGAAGCAAGGAATGCGAATGCGAACAGGATTGTAGTAAGGTATATGTGAGAATAAGTAGAGCTATACACGCAGACATCATTTGAAGGTTGAAGGAAGGTTTTGTGAAGGCATATCAGAGCTTAACCGGTACTGAATCTAGCATATGGAGATGCTATTTTGAGCAATACATTATTATTGGATTTAACCATCCAATTGTAGTCAGTGTGACTCCCATTTGTGATTGAGCAGTGAGTTCTAGGCGCTTAGCCTTTCTGCATGTGCAGACCCCCTATTGTATACACATACTATCTATAGTAGTATCATCTGATTGTGGGTAAGGTTTCCCACCGTGGTTTTTCCCCTTATAGGGTTTCCACGTACAAGCATTGGTGTTATGTGTTGTGGATGTTATTGTCTTTTTGTTTCATGCATTAATCTTTATCGATACTGCAATTAACAGATAAACTGTCTACCAACATTAAGTTTGGTTTACCAGTATTAAGCATTAAGTTTTGTTTAAGTTAATTTTGGTTTGAATTTATTGGACAAATGATTCACCCCCCCCCCCCCCCCTCTCAGTTGTCTCCGGGACCTAACACAGAGTCGCCATTTTGTTGGTGTCTCCAACTGATTACTCCAAAATTCCTCTATGAGAGGCCAATCTCAAACTTCAAGGCCTTGGATCAGTGGACCAATTGAAAGAGTGATGACTAGGGATAAGGAACTAATCACACTCTCTACACTTTAGGTTCTGTAGAACCAAGATGGGTATCCATCATGGTAGTATTATTGATTCCTTCAGGTTTATGTAAATGCTACAACAAATATGTTCTCAGACTATTTTGTGAGTTAATGATCTTTAAATATCACGAGATATGGCCTTCATCCTTATGTAATTCTAATCACAATGAGAATTGGATTATCCTATGTACTTGAAAATGAAAAACTTAATAAAACATGATGGTTGTTGTATTGTTTAATATACTTTCCTCTTTGTCTCAATTAGCAACACAATATCATGATCAATGCCTTGTTCATTGGGCTAAACATTAGATGAACCATTATTACAATACAAAATATGTATTCTTTGCACTGTCTTTTGCCTAGTATAATTCCCAAATGGGAGAGTGTAAACACTTATCTCCCCTGCACTTCAGGTCCTACCAAACCTAGGGGGGTATTCCCTTATGACATTAACAATTGATATATCTTTCAATCAACAACGGGAAGATATGTTATTTTAGTATGTAATTAAGGTGTATAATTCACTTAAATTGGCAAGATTCTTGATTGTCTCACTTCTTAGATAAAATAACATGAAGATAATAAACTAATAAAACACTAAAACAAAATTGAAAGTAAAACTTGATCAGTTGATTTTGTTGTGATTCACTATTTGAATGGATCCTCATAACAAAAAATTTCTTAGACCGATGCTTGTTTTGGGTAGAAGAGTTATATATAAACTCATGTAAAGATTCGCTCATAATACCATAAATCCATATTCAAGGGGCATACTTATGTCACTACCTTGCAAAGACATACCCATAACTATCATTCCTATAGCTCTACTTTGAGATCCATAAGCATTCATGCATTTCCCATTCTCCACTTAAAACATTTTTAATTCATTCCTTAAATGAAATAAATGAGTGAATCATGCATTCCTGAAATGATAGACAAAAGCATCCTTGATCATCCTGCCTAAAAGAAAGTCATAAAGAACTCATGGACACAACTGCAAGAAATTTACACAATAGTTCTTCATTATGAGCAACTTGGATATAGAGATATTACTTTAGAAAACTCATTTATAATGGTTTGATATCCTTAATGCAAATCAAAACCAAAAACTAAATCTACAAATGACTCTTTTTCAAAATGTGAATGACTTTCATTCAAAAATTCAGAACAGAACAGGACAGAACTGACCAGACCCTCAAAATGAAAGGAAAAAGTATATATAGAAGAAACCCTAAATTTTGTTCTTTGTTGACACTTGGCTCCTTCAGCTTTCTGATAATATGATAAACAAAGCATCCTTTCTTGTGCAATTGATAGTTGTCCCTTTTATTTTGTTTGATCTTATCTACAAAATATCTTATCTTTGTTGATTTCATCACTTTATTACCTTGTTGATTTCAATAGAGGGATATGATTTTGCTTTTTATGTTTGCAACAACTCTCTATGTCTCTTCTTCATCTTCTATGCCCTAAATTCAATTTTCTTGTACATTTGGAAACCCTATTCAAACCTGTGAGTCATTCCTTGTGCTTCTTCATGGCCTACAGGTGTTAGGGAATAACATCATCCCCTTGTTCCATCTTATCCTACAAGTGTTTCTTGTGTTTATCAAAGATCATGTTGGATGCTAGGAGATAGTCGTTTGTATTTCATATTTGAATATTGGGGCTTATGTGCCATGCAAGCTTCCACATGGACCAACCATTGGTCTTCAACACAACGTGTCCATGCGGGTCAACCATCGTCAACACTTCATATTATGGTTTATCGGCAAGAGCAAGGTCTTCGGCATCCACTTAGAATCATCTTACCAAAATTGAATGTCACATCGAAAATCATGTTGTCGCCACGACCATCCAAGAGTCTCGTTGATAACAGTTCTATTGACAAGAGTTAAAGCTTTCGACATTCTCTTTGTTTCATCTTATCGAAATCAGATGTTACACCAAACACCCTATGTTGTTTGGAAACCCTCATTACATGGCTCAACCCTCCATGCATCCATGGTTTCATTGGTTCATACATTTTTCATAAGCCTTCGTGGGTCCTACATACCACATCCACAGTGACTTGGAGTTATCCTTTGGGTGTATCTTCGATCAATCATGCAATCATGCAATCACCCTAGTTGTTGATCGGATGGGAAGTGGTCGCATTATATTTGCATCTGGCCCACACGAGAGGTGACTTATTTGAGTGAGGCCCATGCGCTATTGAGCATCTTCCACTTGGAAATCTATAGACACTCAGACAAAGTGGGTCCGACTATTGGAGATTGGAGATCTACCAGAGGTAAAAATTGAGAGCAAAATAAGTTCAAATTTTTTAGTTGGATGCGATCACATGACATAAGACATGAGATGCTTGGCGAGGTCCACATTGATCGAATGTGACATAAAGATAACCCGTGACTACTCTCGAAGATCAGGCATGGGTTGGAAAAGATATTAGGAACAAGATGACTTCAAATCTTTCAATTAAGCGCGATAGCTTGATAATACAAAGAGACTAATAATGCAAAGGTTTCTTGTCATAGGGTTTCTCATCTAGAACAAAGGCATAATCAGACTCGATGGATTCAACCCATTATAAAGTCAATGTAGAACAATAATTCTGACACGTTACACATCTGCATTCCACCATTGATCTTGGCAAAGGTACACAATAAATATGGAGCCCATAGTAAAAGGTGAACTGGATGACTAACGCTAAGGGGCCAGTCATCGAGATGACATAAAGGGCTTAAAAGATAGCTTAAATGATAGGGAATGGATTGCCAAAGGCCACCGTTAAAATAGAACAAAAAGAGAATGCAACATGGTCAAGACTTAGGGTTTAGGGTTTCAGACTAAAACCTTTAAAACATAGAAGATAATCCCTAAACCTTATGGTAGGAAAATTTTAAAAAAGGTACCCCAACAAAGGCTTCCCTCTAAAATTTGGCATTAAAGATGAACTTCATTTGCTCAAAATTACATGGATCTTTTTTAACTAAATGCTTTCTTTAAAAAAAAATATTACAATGCATTGCAACATGAAAACCCATTTGAAATTTTAAAATGACACAAGCAGACCCTATACATAGGTTAATGACTGGAAGTAAAAATATATAACATTCTAAGAGGAGGAAAAACCACGAGGGTATCTACAATTCATTCATGCAAAAGGGCACTTGCATATTCAATCTCAAAGAAGGTGTGCATCTTCTCATCATTCCTCTATGGTCTTGAGGTTATGTTGAACATGAGTTTACTTTATTTTGTTCGTAGAAGCATATCTATTTTGAATGAATGAGATAAATAAAAACATAAAACCTTTGAGATTTTGAATAGCATATGAGAAATATTTTCATCAAGATTGTCCTCAAACCCTTATAGTGTTTATATCAAGCCATGAATGAATGATTGAATATAGCCCTGGACAATATAAGGCAAATCTCACAAGAATAGTGGTAAGAGAACAATGATCATCAAGGGTAAGGGTTTCAAGATGAAATAAAGAAAAATGACAGCTCAATAGAGAGGATAATGCATTGACCAAGAGGGTATAACATCTTTATAGGACATTACACAATGAGCTCAAATATTTAACAAACAAAAATGATATGATCGAGGCAAAAAACTGAAAACATTCGTTCTTTCAATACAGTGAAATGATAAAGACATGGAGATGGTTGCATAATGATAAAGTGACAAATAATAATAAGTGTTGTTCATACAAATAAGAGTCACAAACATATTATGAGAATGACCATCACAACCTCCTTCAGAGCACTCCTAGTGAATACATACTTGATACAATTTAAAGCCAAGAAGATATGTATGACAAAATATAGTTTGAAATTGACTATAGCAATCCATTATGCCAAACTATAGGGTATGCAAAAAGAACATTAATGCAGTCTTGAAGGCATGGACATTGAGAAAGGGGACAACATTAATAAGATAAAGCACACACGGGTTTGAGACAAGGGAAAATCATGAAGCTAATAGCCATTCATAGTAAAAGTCCAGTGTTTTGTAACAATGAGAGAGACATTTTTGAGAAATAAATCCTAGTTAGAGGCAATCATTCAAAGATCCCAAAAGAATAATAGACCCTATGATAAAGAAAGCACAAAGAGAAATAAGGGTTCTAAAGACACAACATACTAATTCTCTTATGGCTATCAAATTAGGATTGACTTTGAAATTTGAGTTTTCTTTCACTGGCAATGTAAAAGGGAACTATTTTTGCAGTCCAAGAATAGAATTAAAACAATGAGAAGACATAGAGTATGAGGATATACAAGACATTTATGAAGTACAAGGAACCTCACGTAATATTTTTTATTAGCCAACACAATCCATGCAATTCTAATAGTGATAAGATCACAATCATAAGGGTTTTACATTGTACAAAGTTTTGTCAAATCAGGGAAATCTAAGAACAATCAGAGCATATTGGGCATATGATAATGTAAATACAATGTAGCCTATATAGTCTTTTGGTAGCCTATGAATTGTAGGAGAACATGGTGGCAGTGATCATAACAGGACCCAAGTAATTCAAAGCAGAGACAATGGAAGAAAAAGACTAGAAAATGCCTTTCTCCATATCAAGGATTGAGAAGCAACTACAACATAAGGACATATTTGAAGACCATTTCAAGACAAAATAGTTATAAATGCATCAAATCAAATAAAAGACAAAGGATCTTGTCGAGATAATACAAGGACAATATGGAGATTGTAAAGATTATAGTGTATGGGCAGTCATTTAATCAAGCACAAATTTATAAAAATAGTGACAACAAACCTTAGACAAAATATTTATTGTCATTTAAGCCATGATAGGGTTTGTGAAGTGTCTCAATGAAGACCATATTCACAAAGTTCATATTAGTCCATTAAAGGCATAATAGTCACAGAGGAAAGACTCAAAGACATGAAATGGATTAGCATGAGCACTCTAGGGAGTAGCATAAAAAGACATTAATGTAAGCACAATGAGCAAGATTCCTAAGGGGCATCTATATAAAACGTCAGAGCAGCAATGAAAAAATTATGGTCCCCATAAAAGAAGATCATCAATGCATCAAATCAAAGATAGTCCTAGGTCTGAAAAACATATTAAATAGAGGCACAAGAGACCTTGGAATCCAGAAACCGAGTCACAACGATCATGTCAAAGTAGCCCATAGGTTGATGCAAAGAGTTCAAAGTCATGAGACAATGTAAAGTGCAGTCAAAAGCAATGCAAAATTCATTGGTGAAAAGACAACGATGCAACATTGAAAAAGGATACAAAGAAGTTAGATTTGCTGATAAATAGTGATAAGATCCTCAAATTCATGTGATGAAGATGATAAGAAAAGGGTATTGTATATGGTGAAAATGGATAACAATAATAACAAGATTGAAAGGCTAAATGAATTCAACCACCAAACCCTAGCCTAACAATAACAAAGATCCACCATAACATATGAAGATTACCTAAGACAATGTAAATAAAACAAAATCACAAAGATGATACCATCACATGTCCAATAGGGTTTTGATCTCCATTCTTCCTATCTCCATTGATCTTGCTTGATATATTTGCTCTCAGATTTTATGTGCACAAGAGCTCAACAAAGAACAGAATGTGGTTGCAAGTAGAATCGTAATGTCGTCAACTGATCAGGTTGTTAGGGTTTGATAATGAAGGAGGCATCTCCTTAAATAGAAGACACTATATGAAATGGAGGGATAAGATTGAGAGGTGTAAAAAGGAGGTCGGCTATGATTAGAGGGTAGGTAGAGGAAATAATAAAATAATGAAAGAGGTAGGTAGTGTATGAGTTAAGAGATGAATGACATGTGTCATGTGTAGAAAATGCTAATGAATTGATTAAATAAATAAAGATTTATTTAATTAATAGAAGAAATGAGATAATTAAATAAATAAATATTTATTTAATTTAGGAAAAGGATAATTTAAATAAATAAATGTATTTATTTAAATGAGAAGTAAGGCTAGAAGAGGATAAATGAATTAATTAAATAAATAAAGATTTATTTAATTAATAGAAGAATTAAGCTTAGATAATTAAATAGATAGAATATTTATTTAATTAGACATGACAATTTTGAGTGTCTACATTTTGCCCCTCTTTGAGATAATGCGGCTTGTCGCGTTGTTTCAAAGAAGATAATATGAACTGATACAGAGTTGCCCCAATATGGGAATGATATGCCCCCTCGAGAGATTGGATGAAAATGTCTAAAAAGATCACAGACAATCTCTCGATAAGAAAGACGGGATAGAATGGACTGACCGGATAAAGTGACAAAGTCACGGGATAAAGACTGACTCGGGAAATGAGGGCGAGGGCAAGGGTAGGCTATAAGATAGACCACGGGGGAAAATACATCCTCATTGTCATCTACACCTTCACGAGATCAAAGTGCAGAGCGAGAAAAGAGCAGGAGCAGTCAGCAGCGATGGCTTTCGTGCATAGATTCGACTGTGTTCGCCGATTTCAGAGGCCAGCAGAGGCAGGAGAGCCGGTAAGTACCATCAAACCTCCTTGTACTTTGACGCATTTAATTTTGTCATTAATGCATGCTAGTTAGAGCAATAAATGCGCTTAGAAGTAGGGCTTAAAAAATGTCAAAAACTGTTGAAACGCGTCTGTGTCGGTGCCAGGCGCGTTTGTGTCCTCCAGACGCGTCTGTGCAGGTGCCAGGCGCGTTTGTGTCTGGAACCGCGTCTGCGTCGAATGCGGGCGTGTCTGTGATGCTTTAGGGGCGTCTGCGTAGTCTAGTCGCGTTTATGCCCGACATAGGCACGTTTATGGTATACAGGCGCGTCTGTGCAGTCTGTAGGCGTGTTTGCGTTGAAAAACACAAGTTTTGGTCTTCTAGGTCAAATCGGCAGTTCTGTGATGAACATACACTGTCGATTGGATAAGCTGCTGAGAGGATACACTCAAGCAGGTCCTCTAGGGAAGACTAGGATAGATCAAGACACTTTGTGATGAACAGTGAGTACCAAGATAGAGTACTTTGTGATGAATAGGGAGTACCCAAAGTATGAGCAGCACTTTGTGATGAACAGGGAGTGCAAATGTGAATAACACTTTGTGATGAACAATGAGTGTCACACACGTAGTACTTTGTGATGAACAGGGAGTACTACTAGGATAGATAGTAACACTTTGTGATGAACAGTGAGTGTCACTAGGATAAATAGCTATGTGCATTTAGATAACGAGTAGCATTTTGTGATAAACAGTGAATGCCACTATGACTGACATGATTTGATTTGCTTGACTGCAGGAGTACTTGCCGATGCTGGAGTCACGGGAGAGATTCCCATCGACGCAGAGGTTGCGACCTGAGCTGTCGGTTGGAGACAGAGCTGCCATCGAGGAGATGGGTCTGAGACATGTATTGTATGTGCCTGAGTTTTGGGCAAACATGGGTTTGCTGACTACGCTTGCTGAGAGATGGCATTCTGAGACGTGCACTTTCCATTTGCCGATGGGTGAGATAACCGTCACCCTGGAGGATGTCTACAGGATTCTGCGAATACCGATTGATGGAGATTTGATTCCATATGATCGTGATGGAGATCGGGAGGCATTGAGACGGGTGTTTCAGGATCCCAGATTAGAGATGAGGGCAGGACACGTGGCATGGGACACCATGACCGCTACAGGGTTAGCATTGCCAGCAGTGATCGGAGGAGTAATCAGTGGATTCCTATGTCCAGACAGGGCGACACGGGGGTTGGCTGTGGGTTGGGGGGAGCACTGGAGACACTGGTGACGCAACACACCAGATATGCCTAGGGACCCTGTGTGCTGGCCCACTTATATTACGAGCTTCACCAGTTTGTTTATCACGAGTCAGTGGGATTGGGCTGTGGAGTGACACTGCTGCAGGTATGGGCCTATGAGCATCTGCCGATTACCCGACCGATACACTTCAGGGGTAGGGGTCACGGACGCAGCTTTGTACACTTATATGATATGATCACATCACAGCCGCGGATTGGTAGGTTGGAGCATTGGTGACGGATGATTGATGACATTGATGTGGTCATATGGAGACCATATCTAGGCTGCGAGGAGTGGGAGGATGATGCAGTGGAGCTGCCCTACACCTTCTGGAGCAGGTACCTGATTGGGCGGACGCCCTATGTGTTAGAGAGACAGCTGGTGGACAGGGTGTGCAGGCAGTATGGCAGGATCCAGAGGATGCCATGAGCCTCGAGCATGTATGCCCGCATAGTTAGGGATCAAGCACAATTTGGGCCCTTACTGTCATATGATCAGGCAGTCACACAGCTGGCAGAGATGGTGCCCCTACCCTGGGATATGTGGCCTGAGATCGAGGACACCGGGATGGATGTTGAGTATATAGCATATTGGGCAGAGCATCCATTCCCCTGATTGACAGATCCAGGAGAGCTACTGGAGGGAGATGGAGGTGGGGACGATGATGATAATGGCGGAGGTGATGGGGGCAGAGGCCGACGGAGGCGGAGGGGAGTAGTTGGGGAGAGGAGGGTTGCACCTCGGAGGGAGGGTGGACAGGAGAGACAGGCTCAGGTGGTGAGGGGTCGCGGTGGATTGCCCCTATAGGTACCAGCAGCACAGGGTCCCAAAGCACATGTACAGAGACAAGGATAGGTACAAGGACAGGTGCCAGTACAGGCACAGGAGCAGGGACGGAGACAGGTACAAGCACAAAGGCATGTACAGAGACAGGTACCCATATAGGCACCAGTACAGGTACATGTACAGGGGCAGGCACCCGCAGAGGGGGAGCCACAGGCAGAGGCAGAAGGGGGGACCCAGAGGAGGATGAGCTGATTGAGCTCAGGGAGATCTGCCAAAGCTAGGCAGATGAGATACAGGATTTGGAGAGGGAGAGGGATCGGCTCAGGATGAGGCTCAGGGATACTAAGTGGGAGAGAGATCAGGCGATTCAGCGCTACACAGAGGCTGAGACAGCGCTGAGGGAAAGGAGACAGGCGGCGGAGGACACAGGGGCAGGCTATGCATATGTCCTGCGAGCAGGAGAGGAGATTGCCTACTGGCGGGACCTATATTACGGTGCAGTGCCAACAGATCAGCGGGCGAGGAGCTTCCATAGACCATCGCGGACAGCGACAGCTACGGGAGGGAGCTGGAGGAGACAAGCATCAAGTGGTGGGGTTATGGGTCCTCCACCACCACTAGATAGAGGGGATAGGAGGGATGATCCTGGGGCAGGTCCTTCGGGGGCTCAGATTTTGTCGAGGCCAGGCGGCTCCGAGGGAGGGAGTTCATCATAGCCTTAGAGGGGTCCCTATGTATCAGTATTGTACCATTTTTGTATGATGATGTAGACACCTGCGGGTGATTTTGTAGCCATATGATTTTTTGACATTAATGTATCATGACACTTTTGATTATATATATGAGATGATTCATTTTTGCGGTAGCTATATGCATGTGTACCTATGTGATGAGATGTTTTTGTGATGTATGTTTTATGTGATGCTTATGATATGGATGCAAATATGTATATGATGCAATGCAATATTTTTGTTCTTTTATGTTTTATATGCGTGATGCAAATGTGAATGTATGTAATGCAAATGTAAATTGTGCTAGCAAGTGTTGTGTGCAGGATGTGATGCAATTGTGATATCTATATGTCTGTATGAAATGCTTATATGTGGTAATGCAGGTGCAAACTATATGAAATGCAAATATTTTTGGTGTGTCATTATACTCAGTCATGTGATAGCAGGCTACACGGACTCAAGAAGGATGATGGAAGTCAATCAAGAAAGGGGGATGGAAGATAGAAGATATGAAAGTGAAAGAGCTTCTTGTGCGTTATCATCATTGAGCTTTATTATGGCAAGTAGGTTATGACAATCGAGGCATATGTTCGACCCAGAAAGTCATTGTACCTGTTTGCATGGAGATAAGACAGTCACAAACAAGGAATGCCCCAGTTCATACTAGACTCACAGTGTCCTCATATCCTTGGACAAGTCATAGCATTACTAAAAGACAATCCACAGACAACAAATAGGTGACGATACCCTATCCTCGCCTTTCTAGTCAAAGACCTCCTGGAGATAGAATCTCTAGTCAGAGACATCCTGGAAAAACTAAAAGACATGTCACCAAAAGATAAAATCAAAAGAAAACCAAGACTCGACACCAACATCCACTGTAGTCCTCAAGTTTAGTGTCTCTTGTCACTTGTATAAGTCATATTTGATTGTGGTCACAATGTTTACTTTCACAAAAAGGATAGATAGCACTGAACCATATGTTGTCTGAGTCTGTTGAAAGATTTGATTTGTTGAAGCCCATTGTTGCTACTGTCTCATCTGAAACTGACTGAATCCATGAAGCTGATACTTTATTGTGGAGAAGATGAAACTTTATTGCGGACTGGCGATGCAAATGTTGCTTTATTGTGGATTGTGCGCGAATAGACTGAAGGAAGCTAGAAGAAACTGTACTCCTCAAAACATGTGATGTTCTTAGTTCCACACCCATCACTAGACGTAGGATTTGCCTTAGCCACAGATAGGATCTGATTTATTATGGATAGAAAGGGAGGTTTATTATGAATGGCTAACCAATATTGGGTAGATCAATAACAAGCCATGTTGGGAATGGGTAAGTTTATTATGAACAAATAGGTTGTGAGTGTGTGCAAAGTGAAAGGATGAAAGTGAATCCTGAAGGAGGGAGGAGCAATGTCTCTACACATGGTGCTGGTGACCCAGTTTTCACCATGGTACTTGCCCAGGGCGCCACTGAAGTGGTTTTCACCGTTGGACGAAATTATTTCTCTTTACTTTTTTTATTTTTTCAATGTTTTTTTGCGTCACAAGGCGCCTGTTTGCCAGGTTTTCACCAGGTAACAATTTTTTTGTTTTTATAATTTTTTTGTATTTTTGAATTTTTTGATTTTTTTTTGTATTTTTGAATTAGGATATTCCGAAGAGCTATGTGTAGAACCTGCGAAGGTGCATGCTGTTGATAGGATCCTCCAAAGGTTCACCTTCTGTAGTTGAGAGCTGATATGCCCCAGATCCATATGCTGCTGTAACGATGTAAGGACCAAGCCAATTTGGTTCGAACTTGCCCTTATTCTCTCTGTCTTGCTGATTATTGGGGTTTTCTCTGAGAACCAAGTCACCTACCTCAAATGTGCGAGGCTTGACCTTGTGATTGTAGCTGCGACTCATTCGTTGTTGGTAAGCCTTGAGATGATTAAAAGCAGTTTGTCTCCGTTCATCCAGCAGTTCTAGTTCTTGTAAGCGAGAGACTCTGTAATCTTCATCAGTGATGATGTTTTGCAAAGAGACCCGTAAAGAAGGTAACTCGACCTCAATAGGCAAGATGGCTTCAGCGCCGTAGACAAGTGAATATGGTGTAGCTCCTGTAGGTGTGCGAACACTTATGCGATAGGCCCAAAATGCGGGATTGAGTTGGATATGCCAATTACGACCAGCATCATCGACTGTCTTCTTGAGGATTTTAAGGATTGTTTTATTAGACGCCTCAGCTTGGCCATTACCTTGGGGGTAATACGGTGTGGAGAAACGATGGAAAATATGGAAGCGGTCACAGAGTTCACGAACATCCTGATTTTTGAAGGGACGCCTGTTATTAGTAATAATGGAGACAGGAATACCATATCGGCAAATGATATAGTTAAGGATGAAGGTAGCAATCTGTTTTCCAGTGACTTGTGTGAGAGGCACGACTTCAATCCACTTTATGAAATACTCTGTGGCTGTGATAATGAATTTATGACCATTAGAGGAAGGAGGGTGAATCTTGCCTATGAGATCGAGTCCCCACTGACAAAAGGGCCAAGGAGACGCAAGTGGTTGTAGTTCTTGTGCTAGCGCATGTATGAGGTCTCCATGAATTTGACATTGCTTACATTTCTTGACAAACTGATATGAGTCTTTTTCCATATTGGGCCAGTAATATCCAGTCCTAATGAGTTTCTTGGCCAAGGTAGGACCACTAGCATGTGGACCACATATCCCTTCATGCACTTCACGTAACACAATCTGAGCTTCGTCGCTTTCTAAACATCTAAGAAGAGTGCCATCTAGACTTCGCCGGTATAGGATATCAGCTAAAATGACATATCGAGAGGATTGGCGAATGAAGGTGCGACGTTGGTTATTTGATAGATCAGGAGGTAGGGTATTGTCGCGAAGGTATGTGAAGATGGAACCATATAACTGGGATTCGGGACCAACCACACATATCATTTCAGTAGGAGTGATCTCATATGAAGGAACCAATAGGTTGTCCACCAAGAACTCATGGCAGGTCTCATTTTGAGGTAGATCAATCAGTGAAGTAATTGTAGCCATGGCATCTGCAGCACGATTCTGCTCTCTTGGTATCTGCTCAAAATCTATCTTTGTGAAATGTTGTTTCAAATCATCCACCATTTGCTTGTAAGGCATTAATTTTTCATCTTTTGTTTGGTAATCATCAGTTGCTTGACGGATGACAAGTTGGGAATCCCCAAAAACACGAAGTTCCTGGATCTTCCACTGAACTGCAATTCGTAATCCAGTTGTTAATTTCTCATATTCTGCTATATTGTTAGTGCAAGGAAATGATAAGTGGTATGATTTTGGTATAGAATCTCCTTGAGGAGTTATAAAGAGAATACCAGCTCCTGCCCCATGCTGTGTGTATGAGCCGTCAAAGTATAGTTGCCATGGCTTTGTCTGTGATATTGTTAAAATGGATTCGTCTGGAAATTCTGAATTTAGAGGAACATCATCAATCATGGGGGCATCTGCTAATTGATCCGCGATGGCTTGTCCTTTTATTGCTTTTCTATCCACATACTCGATGTCGAATTCACTAAGGATCATTACCCATTTGGCCAGCCGCCCAGTAAGTGTTGCTTTATTGAGGAGGTATTTCAACAGATCGATTCTTGCAATCAACTTAGTCTTGTGAGTGAGCATGTAATGTCGTAATTTATGTGAAGCAAAGACCACGGCGAGACATGCACGTTCAATTGGTGTGTAGTTTAGTTCATATCCCACCAATGTGCGACTGATATAGTATACTGCCTTTTTCTTGCCCTCAGCAATTTGTTGTGCTAGGAGTGCCCCCAGCGCTGTTGGAGTAGCTGATATGTATAGTAGCAAAGGCTGATCTAGAACTGGTGGCATCAAAACTGGAGGGTTCAAAAGATAATCTTTGAGCGTCTGAAAAGCCTGTTGACAATTATCATCCCATTTGAATTTGATGTTTTTATGTAGCAGGTGCTGGAAAGGATTACACTTGTCTGCAAGTTGTGCTATGAATCTCCGTATGGACTGAAGTCTGCCTTGTAAGGATCGAAGTTGACTGATATTTCTAGGTGGTTGCATCTCCAAGATGGCCTTGACTTTTGCTGGATCGGCTTCGATTCCTCTTTTGGACACAATGAATCCTAGGAGTTTCCTGGAGGTTACTCCAAAGACACATTTCTTGAGATTTAATCTTACTTTGTATTTTTCCAACCGATCAAAGACGACTGAAAGTATGTCCAAATGTGTATTTATGTCTACTGATTTACCCAAGAGATCATCAACATAATCTTCCATAGTTATGTGCATGAGATCATGAAAGATAGTGGTCGTTGCTCTTTGATATGTAGCACCTGCATTTTTTAGCCCAAAGGGCATGACATTCCAACAGAAAGTTCCCCAAGGACAAGTGAATGATGTTTTGTGTTGATCCTCGGGTGCGATCCTTATTTGATTATAACCAGAAAATCCATCCATTAATGATAACATTTCGTGACCTGCCGTGAGATCAACAATCAAGTCGATATTTGGTAATGGGAAGTCATCTTTTGGACAAGCTTTGTTGATATCTCTGAAATCTGTACATATTCTGATGCTGCGATCCGGTTTACTGACAGGTACTAAATTGGAGATCCATTCAGGATAATCAATTGGGCGTATGAATCCAACATCCAATAATTTCTCAAGTTCTGCTTTGACTAGTAACGCCACTTGTGGATGCATTTTTCTTAATTTTTGTTTCACTGGCTTTGCCCCCGGTTTGACTGTCAAATGATGCATTACCAGATCCGGATCTAGTCCAGGCATGTCAGCGTATGACCATGCAAAGTTGATTTGTCGTTCTTTGAAGAAGCTTATGAATTTTGACCTTTCAGACTCTGTCAATGATTGAGCCAGGAATATGTTGTGTGGAACCTCTTCCATACCAATGTTTGTTTTGATAGTCTCCTCTACCAGCATGGATGACTTTTCCTCATACGAAGCTGGGAGAATGTCGAGCCTTCCATCTTCGGGTGCCTCAGAGAGGTTTTCGCCCTCAGATATGTCCTTTCTTTTTACTTTTTTGGGATCAGATAGCGCCACAGTGTGGTTTTCACCATAAGACCCTTGATTTGTTCTTATTTTCATATTTTTGCGACTGGAAGGTCCGACACCCTCACCAAAATATGCCATGTTGTTGAGTTCTATAGTGTATCCTGCTTTGTGGTCCCCAGGGGGAAGATCATCTCGTATGCCAAGATAGTCAATAATAGCTTCATCATTTTGGAAGGTGTCAAATTGTGCTGGTCCTTCATGATCCCAGTCAATGAGTTGGTGGTGAACAAGGGGAAGGCCTTTAATGTCTTTGGAGTTTGCGGGGCTAAGAGTGAAGATGTGGTTATATTCAGGTATATCAATGTAATCGTCGAGGTCATCGATGGCACTCTCCTCATCAATTTCAATCACGAGCGAATCCAAATTGTCATCACTAGTAGCGCATTCTGGGACAGGTGTTCTCATCCTATGTGATTTCAACCTAGAACCGTGAGACAAAGACTGTGTGCAATCCTCCTGGGTTGTTTCTTGACCAACTCTGAACTTTTTACAAAATTCCTCTTCTTCTGTGGGTTCATCTGGCTCTCTGAATATCTCGGTGAGCTCATAGTCACTGGAGGATTTGTCTGAACCCCATTCCCATTCGTTGGAGTCTGTGGAATAGCAATCCTCTTATTGAACTTTGGCAACTTTGATTTGTGATGCCTTTTCTGTCCTTTTAGTGTGGATTTTGGGAGTCAGAAAACCAAGTCCCTTCGAGCGTTCCCTTTTTACAGTCAATTCAGGTTGTAAGGGCTCCATAATGCCTTCTTTTCGTAACCCAAGAGGGCTTTTTCCATCATACCCGAATTTTTGTAGAATCTTGAAGCCTTTTCCATATTTCTCACTGGGTATATTGATCTGATCTTGTGTGTCATCTTCAATGTCTTTGTAGAGCATTTTGTATAAACCTTCCTCTTCCAGTTCGCCCCATCTTTGAAAGGTAGTAGGATCCCATTTGAATACTATGATGGATATTTGCTTGTTAGGATGTGGCCTTCCATATTCTTTTGGAGAGCTCATGACTTGTCATAAATACATGGTCTGATTTAGAGTGTATTCTCCCATGCCTTTATCTTGAAATTTGCCTTTAAGTTCACCTTGTTTTGATGTCGAAGGTTTCAATGACTCAGGGTCAATGTATGCCGAAGAAGGAACAGCTTCACGATTACTGGGAATGATGGTCTCAGTATGTGATCTCAGGTTATTGCAATATATGAACGGATTAGGATCACCGTTAACTGTTACCTCGACTCCATTGTGAGGAAACTTAATGCATTGGTGATATGTCGATGGGACTGCCCTCATTTCATGAATCCAAGGACGTCCTAGCAATATATTGTAAGTGAGATCCAGATCTAGGACCTGACAAACCACATCCTTTGTAACTGGTCCAACTCTTAGAGGTAAGGTGACTGTGCCTTTAGATGAGCACTCTTCATCGTCATATGCCTTGATGGTGATTTGATTTTTTGAATTCACAGCTTTATCGGAATATCCCAATTTTTTAATGGTGCTCAATGTACAAATGTTTAGACCAGCTCCTCCATCTATCAAGACTCGCTTTATTCGATGTTTGTGTATGAAGGATTCAATATGTAATGGTGCATTATGTGGCTGACTTATGGAGGCGTCATCGGCTTCTGTGAATGTAAGGGAATGTGGAATGGAAAGATATCCCACCATGGCTTGAAACTGGTCCACGTTCAGATCAGCAGGAATGGCGGTGTCTCTCAAGATTTTGTCCAGAATAGCTTTATGAGCGGGGGATATACGTAGGAGTTCAAGGATGGAGATGAGCACGGGTGTCTTCCCTAACTGTTCTACAAGGTCATACTCAGGTTTGGTTGATGAAGAAGCGGTATTTTTAGTGGAGGCACCTGGCAACGTAATTTTACCTCGACGAGTTGTAACATGACATTCAGAGGTAGGTTCGGAAGAAGATCCAACACCTCTTAGGACAATCTTGGGTCGCTGAGGAGGATTCTCAGGATTTTTGTTCTTGATGGTAATAGTAGAGATATGATTGTCCATCGAGATATGATTGATAGTTGAATCATAGTTATAAGGTGCTCTAGTATAGTTGGCTTGATCATTTGTGACTTTAGCTTTTCCCTTGTCGTGCTTTGGGAATGGTTCCTTAAACATCTCATGTTCTTGATTGGATGAGTGTCCCTCAATCTCAATGTCACCTCTATCAATGAGATCTTGCACAATGTTCTTCAGTCGATGACAATTTCTTGTCTTATGACCCTTGCTCTTATGGAATTCACAATACTCATCATCATTCCATCAATTTGGTTTGACCTTTGGTTCATATGGAGGAAAATATGGAATTGTGATCACTTTGTTTGCCACAAGCTTTTTGAAGACTGATTCAAGTGGTTCTCCCAATGGAGTATACTTCCTTCGTGATCTAGAAGTTGTTTGAGTATTCACTTGATTGTTTGTAGAACTTGATCCTGAAAAGATGAATTTGGGTCGCACCGTGTTGGCATCAACAACACCATCATTGACTGTGTTCTTGTTTTTATTCCAAAATCTTGGCTTGTCTTTTCCTTTAAAGTCATCTTTGTTCTCCTTGAATATCTTAATGACTCCTTGTTCAATTAGAACCTTTTCCATTGCTAAGCCCTTTTCAATGACATCCTTGAAGGTGGACAAACAAGCTTTTCTTAGATCATAACCAATGTCTTTGTTAACATTCTGGGTGAACATTTCTACCATTTGTTTCTGTGGAATTTCACAAGAGCATCTGCTGGCTAGATTTCTCCATCTTTGTAAGAATGATGCAAAAGACTCTCCCTCTTTTTGCTTGGTATTGCATAAAGTAGTGACCGATATGTCTGTCTCTATGTTGTAGGAGAAATGTTGAATAAATGCCTCTGCTAAGTCACCCCATGACTTAATACCAGGTGGGAGTTGGGAGAACCATTCCATAGCTTGATCGCCTAGGCTCTCTGGGAATAATCTCATCAAATATGTCTCTTCTGAAGCTACTTCAATGCAAGCTATGAAAAACTATCTTATGTGTGCCTTAGGATCCCCTTTTCCTCTATACTTATCAAATTTAGGCGTCACAAAGTGTGTAGGAAATGGAGGCATTGGAATGCTCTTGTCAAATGGATAAGGACATATGTCTCTCATTGTGTATGTTGGCTTCAATGCATTTATGTTCTCCATTTTCTTTTGTAAGTCTCTGATTTGTTGCTCCAAATTGCTCTTAGGTGGAGATCGACTTCTTGAACCATACCCCATGTTTGAGGCACCAATTTGAGGAGGAGCTTGTTGCATATATGGATGATATTGATCATACACATGTTCATATGGAGGAGGTCTATATTGATGCGGCATATATGGAGCACTTGGTATAGATTCATGTTGAGGAACCCCATATCTATTTTGCGCATGTATACCATATTCTACAGGCATGTCATGTTCCATTGTGTTGCCCCCAAATTTGACATGAGGTTTCCTTGTGTCCAAATATTGAGCATGCCTTTGAACATCCAATTGTTTTGGTGGTTGATCCTTAGCATTAGTATGTGATTGAGCATATTTGTCTGCGTAAGACCGCCATAATGGTCTGCGAAGGTGAGTATCATATACTTGACCATGTGTATGTGGGACCTCTGGTTTTTGAAGCAAAGCTGATGGTGATTCAGGTACCATGTGTGGTCCTCTATTTCCTCCACTATTAGGTCTCCTTTGATCCATGTTGGAGTGAGTTTGTTGCAAAGGTCGATTTTCCATTATTTGAGACATGTCAAAATCATGAGGTATCTTGGCTCCACTTTGTGCCATCATTTGTAAGAAGTATTGTCTATCCCTCCTCATTATTTCCTCAACCAATCAATTGAAATGGGGATTCATAATGGATTCTTCCACATCTGCTGAATGTATTGATAAGTTGTCCAAATTGTCATTGTGTGTAGCATTGTTGTTTATAGTGTCTGTGTTCTCCACATTTGGAATGTTTCTATAGACATCCATGTCCGGCAATGTAGTGTGATCAGTATTGAAAAATAAATCGTTGTCATACTCATAAGAACTCATGTTTGCGGACTCTTGAGCCTCTTTAGTTTCTCTCTTAGAGTTTTGAAGACGGGTTTCAACCATGAACTAGGTATTTACCAAGATGTGTAAGACTAGATGAAAATGGAAAAAGTATGGAAGACCAAGAGTTGGATGGAGTGTAAATGAATCTGAGGTGTACTTGCAATGTCCAAAGTGTAAGACCAAGTATGTATGTAGTAGAGTAGGTGTGACTTCCAAAGAGAGGATAGTTTCTCTTGATGAGGTAAGCTGACCTTGACCCTAAGTAAGACCCAATGAGACCCAAAGGTAAGAAACCTTGATGAGGGACCACTTAGCAAAGTGTTGTTGTATGTAGTGTGTTGACAAAGTATGATGAGGACAAGCAAGTGACCTTTTGACCCAAGTTTAGACAAGTATGAATGTAAAATGAGATGTGAAGCAATGATGGACTATGTGAGACCCAAAGACAGGTTGAATGCTAGATGAAACCTAAAGAAACAACCTAGGAAGCTCAAGAATTCCGAAACTGATTTCTTTTGTTTGCTGGACTGTGAATTTTTTTTTCAATTCTGGACACAGACGCACCTGTATACTGCACATACGTGGTTATCCGACGCAAAAGTGTTTCTATTCAACACAGATGTTGTTATAAACACAGACGCTATTCTGCCCTTCACAGATGCGTTTAGATGACTCAAACGTGGTTAAAACAGACACAGACGCGTTTCTGTAAACTTTGTGCAATTTTTTCCAATCTGTGAAGTCGTTTTTGTTGTGACCAAATCTGACTGTTTGATTGTTTTTCGTGACAAGAGGACACAATGTTGATGAGGACTCAATGTTTGCAAGTGTTTAGACTCCAAAATGACTGCAAGAAAAGTGTGTTGTTTGATGTAAAAATGTTTTGCATACACTTGAAGACACAAAAGACACAATGTTTTGCTGTTTGGTCTTTGAATGTTTGAATGTTTAAAAGAAGTCAAGCACAATTCTTATGGCTGGCCAAGACAATAGTTGTTGATCCCACATAGGGTTTTACCCCCGAGGCTACGCTATTCAGAGCGGATACTTAGATGCTTGACCTCACTGGCTCCACCCTCGGCACTCACTTCTCAGGTCAGCCAAGCATCAGTCCCCATGAAAACTCCCCATGGCGAACTTTGTATCTCTACTAAGAACCGTATGTGTGTGGGCCGCTACCAGAGGTCCGACCTCCTGCCCCAACAACTAGAAGGATTTGGGCTTCTAAAACAAAAAGGTGCTAGTAAGGGCATCTGCTCGTGTGGCCATACATGCGGCACTTTCAGCTCTATAAATACAAAAGGCTCCTAGTCGGTAGGGGTTACGCCCTACAAATGATCAAATAAATTTGATCAAACGGGTTTATGGGGAGACATAGTGTCGGTATGAACTAATCAGCACACGTTATTCATAGTTTTCACCATGAATACATTTGATTATAGTGGTTCGGAAGAGGTGGGTTTTCCTCGCTACCACTTGGGTCGTTCTCTTCTCACTAGTAGTCCTAATGACCACACGGGAAGACAGGCCCTCTAAAGATTAAATAAAAAGAGCCTATTGCTCAAGACAAAAAAGACAATGATTCAATTTTAGTGCACCAATTGAAGTGTTTGCTAGTCTATGAAAACAAGGCACATAATAAAAATCAAAAACTCTTGCCAAGGACCTGCAACAAAGAGTTGTTAGTAGTTTGGGTTGTTTGAAATAATCACCCCTTCCTGCAAACACACAAGTTAGGTAAATTTTAAAACCCAAAAGACTTTGTGAAAATAGGGGCCTTCAACCAAATGATTTAGCTTCCAAGGCAAGCTGCACCAACTGTGTTAGCTAGATCTGAAAATGTTAGTCCAAAAATAAACCAGATCTGAAACCCTAAATGCAAAATCCGAAAACCGAATCAATAAAATTTCCAAAATTTTGAAACAGGCAATACACAGACGCGATTACCGCCTACGCAGATGCGACTCAGAAACAGAAATGCGGTTCTGTGAGACACAGACGCGCTTTCTGTACTCAGACGCGGTTGAAAATGACACAGACGCGCTTCAGTAACACAGATGCGCCTCCTTGGAACCTGCAAAATGAAATATGACCAAAACACAGACGCGGATCCAGATTTCTCAGACGCGCCATAAAATCAAAAACGCGATCCGAAAGTGCGCAGACGCGAAAATACCCAAAATGCTATCGAAAATGTCCGATCTGCAACTTCAAAATGCAAAATCTGCAACAAGGAGGTTAAATGCAAAGGGACAAGAGTCCCACCGGGCGTGCCAAAATGTATATGGTGAAAATGGATAACAATAATAACAAGATTGAAAGGCTAAATGAATTCAACCACCAAACCCTAGCCTAACAATAACAAAGATCCACCATAACATATGAAGATTACCTAAGACAATGTAAATAAAACAAAATCACAAAGATGATACCATCACATGTCCAATAGGGTTTTGATCTCCATTCTTCCTATCTCCATTGATCTTGCTTGATATATTTGCTCTCAGATTTTATGTGCACAAGAGCTCAACAAAGAACGGAATGTGGTTGCAAGTAGAATCATAATGTCGTCAATTGATTAGGTTGTTAGGGTTTGATAATGAAGGAGGCATCTCCTTAAATAGAAGACACTATATGAAATGGAGGGATAAGATTGAGAGGTGTAAAAAGGAGGTCGGTTATGATTAGAGGGTAGGTAGAGGAAATAATAAAATAATGTTCAAGAAGTAGGTAGTGTATGAATTAAGAGATGAATGACATGTGTCATGTGTAGAAAAAGCTAATGAATTAATTAAATAAATAAAGATTTATTTAATTAATAGAAGAAATGAGATAATTAAATAAATAAATATTTATTTAATTTAGGAAAAGTATAATTTAAATAAATAAATGTATTTATTTAAATGAGAAGTAAGGCTAGAAGAGGATAAATGAATTAATTAAATAAATAAAGATTTATTTAATTAATAGAAGAATTAAGCTTAGATAATTAAATAAATAAAATATTTAATTAATTAGACATGACAATTTTGAGTGTCTACAGGTATTACATAGTGAACTGTTATAAAAACAATGTTAGGATGCATTGAGATCAATAAGTACAAAAATAACATTATCCATACATAGAATAATAGTGGTAGTATCTTACCTAAGTATAAGGTAGTCACAATGTATCTCTCAGTCCAAAGATCAATTTTAAAGCCTAGAAAGGTGGGGTCTTACTCATGCTTCATTTCAGGCCAAGGAGTAAGTTTTTAAAAGTTTAGAAAGCCCACATGGAAAATATATGAGTTAAGGGTAGTTTTGAGAGCGCGACTAACTAATTTTTCAGCTATAATCTCGTTCTCAAATCAATTTTCTAGTGAGAGGGTGTCATCCATGAATAAAATCCACATTTTTGAGAGGATTTTAAGGCCTGATGAGTAGTTTTGCACTTGATTTGGAGGCCTAAATGAATTATACATTAGTAAAGATGAGTTTTGAAGCCAAAAACAACTTGTTTCTCTCAGTTTTGACCCTCTTTTCATGAGATTTTCTCTCATGTACGATCCCAAGGGCCTCATCCACTTTCTTTGAGCTAAATCAATAATTCAAGAGTAGTTCTTGGAGCCACATCAACATGCATTCATTAGTTAACATCCAGATCAACAAGGAAGCAGGGAAGAGCTTTTGATTTTACTTCATATACCCCATTTCTCAGCTTCAGAAGGGTCCTTCTCTAAGCATTTTCTTAAATGTAATCAAGTGCAAAATACCTATGGAGGCATTTTCTAAGGATTTTCAGAGTTGTTTCCATTATTTGTAATCATATTCTTCAAGATTAATAAAAGTTGTTGACATTCCTTCATGTTCTCTTGTATGAATTTCATAGTGTTGTATGTAATCATGCAATTCATTGTGGTTTCGCATGAATCCTTTAATTTCTATGCATATTTACTATGTTTCAAGCAAGTTTCTTAAAGTTGACTAGGTTATATGTTGTGCAAAATCTTGTTTTAGACTTTGTTATTGTATGAATTTCATCATCTATGCAAATCTGAGATAGGTAGCCTGCATATGAAATGTTTATGGTCCTTTAATAAGTTTGAATAGATTGTGAACAAGATAGTCTTGAATTGGTTATGTTGTAATCATTCCAAGCATCCTGGTACATCACCTCAAGTAGTTGTAGTTTCCATTTCATATGCATATTTTTTACTCCTTTCTAGACAAGGCAAGTAGTTTAGGTGATATCTAGAGGGAACCAACCCTTTATTTGGAGGTCTACTTTCACCATAGGATACCCACAACTTGAAAGCAGTCCCATGTTGCACATGATTGCTAAACTCTCATAAGTTTGGCATTAGGCGCAATCCCTTGTGACAACAATTAGATTGTCCTACAAGGGAAGAAAGGAGCTTGGTGAGATAGGAGACAAGTTTATAGATTAGGGAGTCTATGGTATCCATTTTGGGCTTGAGGGGAATACTTGCTTTATGGGTTTTTGGACCCTATTAATGCAGGGTGTGATCTCTTTGGTTAGGATAAGCCTCCTTTTTTAAAAAATATAAATACCCCTTTTGATATGATATAGTATAAGAGTTTGTCTTTGCTAACACATAAGATATACTCTTTAGATCTAATGATAGCATCTATTCTTTGCATGTTTAAAATACCTTTCTTATGTCTTTTACATGGTTTGCTCTATTTTTAGAAAATAAATTATTTAGAAAAACTCAAAATTGTAGACTCAACTTTGCATATTGAAAAATGAATAGTGTGATCCTAAGGTGAATATTAGTCATAAATTCTCTATTATAGATCCCATGACACTTCAACTTTCATAACATTCACTTGGATCATTTCTTCTTCGTATATCAAGATAACACTTTATTTTTTGCACTTCACTATCATAATACTTCATAATCAATGCCCTCAACTTATTTGTTTAGTAGTCTAGATAAATATGTGTTTGTGAACATTCATATTATTAAATTAGTCTAGACCATCCATAACCAAAAGAAAATTTTCTCTATACAAATATATATATGAAAAGTTAATAAACAATAAAAAATAAAAATAAAATTGAATTGTACTAATCAATACTATAATCACATTTTAAGATTATAAATACCAATCTATTTTTAAACATTATCATTAAATTGTAACAATAAAAATAAAAATAAAAATTTACCACTTTTTAATATAAATAAAATATTAAATTATAAAACTTTTGATTATTGTAAATATATTTATACAGTAATGACACTAAAAAAATTCAGCCAACCTTAAACAACACACTAAGCTTTGACTTAATGTGTGTTGTTCTACATAGTTCCGCCTCTAACTTGTGTTTGTTAGTTCCTTTGTTAGAGAGTAGAAATGTACCCTGGTTGGTGGCTTGTGTGGGCCCTCCCAACTCCTCATGTTGGCCCCTCATGTTCACTGTTTCCTCATAGTTACTCCCATCTTCCATTAGTCCTGCCTGAAGTTGAATTATTTAAAATTGTTTCTCGCCCAACCAATCTCCATATGCATATCTCCAATTGTGCATATCTCATATTCTTGCCTACTCCTAGCCTATGCTAAATCCAAGCTTTGAAACATGTATGGACATCCATCGAAGCATGATGGAAGAACACTTATTGTCATATATAGCAATTAGAAATGCTTTGATAAACATGTATGAAAAAACTATGGATTGTTGGATATAGACAAGGCATTTGTTGAAAAGGAATTACAAGCTTCCAACCAAATGCGATTTGCAGGTGTAAAACGGAGTCTACAACCCCTGCTAGCATTCTCACAACCTATGTGAAAATGGGAGCTTTGGAATAGGGATGGACATACATCAATGACACGGGAATTTTGTAGATGTTTCAATTGCAACTGCCTTAACAGACATGTATTCAAAATGTGTAAGCATAGACTAGGCACATGAACTGATTGACAAAATGCCTCCAAGAAATTTGCTTTTGAATTTTGATATTAATCAAGCCATATCTACAAAGTTGTAATAAAGCAAATAAAGAGTCAATTCTATTAGATTTTCACAATCCATGATAATGAAGGGATTTTGTTGACTATAAAGAGTGTTTGTCCACATGTTCTTACCATTACAATCCACCCCTTATTTCCTTTGCAGATAGGTTACATTTTTTAATATAATTATACATATTTATAATTGTTATTATATCGTCATGAAATTTTCATCTCAATTTTTTCAAATTTCTTACCTCTTAAGTATGTCAAATAATCACATTCACTTTCTTGAGTCTCCAATGTTATAATCAAGGCATAATTTGTTCAAGTTTAAGAGAGAGTTTATATGCCTTCGAATATCAATGTTAGGAGCTTGAAAGTAAATCAATGATATTTTCTCAATAGCCTCTTCAATGTTTGCGAGAGTATGTTTATTTATACTAATAAATTGCTCTTTAGTCTTGATTAACTCAATTTTCCAATTTAAATGCATCCATCCACACAATAAACAGTCTATGTTTTGAATTATTAAGAATATTTTATGCTATCATGATTTTAAAGTTACAATCTTTCTCTAATTAATGGTAAGTGAAATTCTGATGTCAACAAACTCAAATCCTCCTTTTCTTTTAACTCTTTGTTGTGATTGAAATCATCATAGATTTTGTGATGCAACAAAATAGATTCATCAATTAATTTTGAACCTCAAGCAAGGAAATTCCCTATCCAACCTTTGATGCCCTTGGTTGAACACCCAATCTCATCTACTTTTGGTATTTCTTTACTAGACATTATAATATGTGAAGATATGAAATATTAGAAAATTGTACTAGGTCTATCAAACATCACACATCCTTATTCTTCACGGAATGGTGGACATTGTAGTTTACTCAATTTTTCTTTATTGTTTCTCAACTAAATATTGGATGACTAATCATTACATTTTCAGATCTATTTTATCTTTTTAAGTGTTAGGTGTGTCTTTTCCATCTACCTTGTACCTTGTGAATAGGATTCATGATAATGGAAACATTATCGACTTTCTCACATTGTTGCATTGGGGTAGTAAAGAACATTTCCATTGAACTCAACAACCAAAGGTTTAATGACTATTTTCCTCTTGATATTTCTTCCAACTAGACATGTGTAGTCAAGGAATCGCTATTTGTTTGTATGGGACCTTCCACTTGAGTCTTTTGTTCTTTCTCATGAGATGATTTCTTTCTTAGGAGAAGATAAATTTGATTTTTGTATAGTAGACGTGGAGGAATGTTTTCATGGGCAAGTGTGCTTTAAAAGATGGAGATTTGAAAGGAGAAAATAGGTCTCTCTTCAAGATGAGGACTATTTTAATGAGGTGGGTAAGGAATGGGATCTTAGAAAGAGGAACCTCTTGAATGTAACTTTCTATTGAATTTGATTGTTGTTATAAAGTGGGAAACACTTCTATAACTTATTCTAAAAATAAGAATCACCATTTTGTGTTGAGTAAAAGGATCACAGTCCTACTATTATTGAGGAGTTTGTTAAATTCTCTGAGAAGGTGCAAAAGGAAGACAAAAAAAAAATTTATTTTGTAGAAAGTATGATGTTGGATTCCTCTTTTATAACGATAGGATTGGAAGATGATTCTATCTATTTTCTTATGTTTGTTTGCATTCTTTCAAGAAGAGAAGTTTTGTAAAGAAAGACCCTTATAATATGGTTAAACAAAAATTGTTGGAACAATTTTCTAAACTACCCTAACTTTATAATGTATTGTCTTTTGAAGTCTCCTTATTATTCCTTAGATGTCTTTTTTTGCATTGTTGTTCTTAATGCTAAATATTTCCTCTTGTAAGGGGTCTAGGCCCTTCCAAAACAACTGTTTACCTAAACAAAAAATACCAACAAATTTGAATGGGACATGCAAGGAAGTAGGGAAAACTTGACAAGAACATACACAAATAGGAATGTATGAGACTTTCAAATGCAATGAACAAAATTTGACTTAGAAGGATGCCCACCAAAAAAATTTGTGAATAGCTTTGACACAACTTTAATGGAACATAAAGACCCAAAGTATAATCAAAATGGAAAATATATGATGAAACCTAGAAAGAGTGAAGATATCTCAACATGAAGCAATACTTGGACATGCGCTTTTAAATATAGAATACCTCAAAAGCATCAATACGAAGACAAAAAATTTCTAGGAGAATGATTTGTAAAGAGATCAAAGCATTATTCAAAATCAAAATCCAAGAAAAAAATTACAAGTTCCTATATCTTGATTGGTAGATTAATAAATATTTACAAAAAAATGATAATGGCATCACGTGATTTGGAGGGCTCAAGTTTGCAAGGAATCATTCAATGAGCTTAAATTTTTTCATTCTTGTAATGTGAAATGGAGAACTTTTCACCAATTTATACAACATTTTTCAACCAATGTGAACTAAATGCACTCCATTATGAACCCCATGCTGGGAGTAAGAGCTTAACAACATTTTTCTCATAGTGTGTAATTAGTAATATTTTAAGGTTTTAGAGTTTGATACCTTTTTTCACCATCTTCAAGCCAATGTTCATTAGAATCCCAAAACCTGAAAGCTATGTTCAAACTAGTCTTTCAAGCTTAAAAATTAAATTATTTTATGTCAAGTGTTGATAAAACCCAAGAGCTTAAACTAAAGGAGGATATTCACCTTTTTAGTTAGTAACTTTGTTTTATTGGATGAAATTCAATATATTTGAAGACATATAGACTCTCTTTGAAACTTGAATCAATTATGCCTTGATTATAACATTAGGGACTCAATGAAGTGAATATGATTACTTGAAATACTTAAGAGGCAAGAAATTTGAAAAAATTGAGATGAAAATTTCACGGTGATATAACAACAATTAAAAATATGTATAATTATGTTAAGATGTGTAACCTATCTACAATGGAAATAAGGAGTGGATTATAATGGTAAGAACATGCTTACAAAAACTCTTTATAGTTGACGATTTTTTTTATATGCATCATAACTAACATAATTAAAAATAATAAAGAACATACATTCATTTATATTATTCCTTCATGTATATATTTTCATAAAAAAATCTTTTCCATTTATACTAAGGAATCTTGGGCATTTATGTTGTATCAAAATTTTCTTTACATTGTATTTTGGTTCTAATTTTTTTTAAAAAATTATATTTTAAATTAATTTATTTGATTTATTAATATCAAAATTTGAAAACAAAGAGTAATAAAGAGAATATAAAAAATTAATATGTTAAACAATTTATTGAAGATGACAATGAGAACAAGTGAGGAACATATAAAAAGACGGACAAATGAATATCATAATGATAATGATACAAAGAGACCTATTAAAGTAAACAAAATGGTAGTTGAAGAACTCGAAGAACAAATGAGAAAACATGTGAATGCGATGATAACATATTGAATATGAATATCAAAAGAAGATTGAACTAAAGTAAGAATAAGATTGTGAAGATAAGTGTGTTTAAATCAATTTATAGAGAGAAAACCAACTATTATAGGAACAAAATTATGAAGTAGAGCAAAGACATCAATAATTGAATCTAAACGTTGAACTTAATTCTTAAGGAGTGAATTCATTTGCATGTTGTGATTGAGATGATAACATTTTGCACATGAGATGATAATATGTTGTGTTTTATTTTCCTTGAAAAATTTCTTACAATTCAAAACTCTATTCGATAAATTTTATTTTCATAAGAATTTAAGAACGATTTGTGTTAGAGTTGATCAAACTCTATGTTCTACTTGATCAAATTTGCACTTGCATTCGATTTTAAAGCATAATTTCCTAATAAATAGTGCAAAATTATTATACAAAAACCTCAGTGCCAATTTGTATAGTGTGAATAGTGTACATATATTCAAGTTTTAATTGTGAATATGGTGAATTTTTAGCCCACATTTTATAACTTAATTTTTTATCATATAAATGCTAAAAAAAACATAAATCAATAACGTGATGTAGTGTCAAATATGAAGAATAAAATAATTTATTTAATCTTAAAAGCCACAAAAATTCAGTCACAACATGAAGACACTCACAGGAAATTCATTCCAAACCCATGTTAAATCTACAGGAATAGATCATCCCTAGCTATCATATATTGTATGGAAAGTGTGACAAGTACATGCTGGTCTAAGCAAATGCAACGACAAATGATTTACCATTTATATATCCCATGTCCAACCATGGTCATCCAAAGTGTTTGAAACCTAGGAAGGATAAGGTTCTAAAGCCTTTTCAATAAATCCATTTTGTTAAAATCTTGCAATCAAAGTGCTCCATTATAAAAATTGTGCTCTTTGAGGCATTCTGTCAAACAATTTAGTTGCCTCATCTATGAGACCACATTTTGCATATCCTACATTCAGTTTGTTCCATGGGAACAAATTTCTTGGAGGCATTTTGTCAATAAGTTCACGTGCCTTGTCTAAGCTTACACATTTTGAATACATGTCTCGTAAGGCAATTGCATCTGTAACATCTACAAAATTCCTCTGTCATTGATGAATGCAACATATACGAAATTCCTTTGTCATTGATGAATGTTCATACATTGTTCCAAAGCTCCCATTTTCACAAAGGCTATGAGAATGCTAGCAGGGGTTATAGACTTTGTTTTACACCTGCAAATCACATTTCGTTGAAAGTTTGTAAATCCTTTTCAAGGAATGCATTTTGTGTATATCTTGCAATCCACATTTTTGCATACATGTTTATTAGACCATTCTTAACTGCGATATATGACAATAAGCGTTATTCCATCATGCTTCGATGAATGTCCATACCTGTTTCAAAGCTTCGTATTTCGCATAGGCTAGGAGCATGGGAGAATATGAAAAATGCTTGATTGGAAATATGCATATGGTGATTGGCTGGGCGAGAGAAACAGTTTTAAATAATTCAACTTTAGGCGAGACTAATGGTGAGGAAATGGTGAACATGAGGGGCAAACATGAGGAGTTGGAAGGGCCTGCACGAGCCACTAGCCAGAGTACGTTTTTATTGTCCGCTAAAGGAACTAACAAATTCGAGTTAGAGGTGGACCCACATAGAACAACACACACTAAGTCAAAGCTTAGTGTGTGCTTTAAGCCAACTCAAAAAATTCATGATAACGTCTACTACTTACTCTTTTCCACTAAAGAGAGGCTAACAATTAAAAAAAACTTGAAAATTATTAACGATGGTGCTCTTTGGTCCCATAGATTGATAGTCTTGTAGATGTCATTAAAACTCATTCATTAATTCCGTCACTAATATCACCTCTAATTCACATGTGTGAAAACTTTCTTCACTAGATAGACAAATTCCCACCTAAAACTAGACAAATTCATGATAATACCTGTTTTTTTTTCCACTAATGTCACATCTCTAAGACTTTCTCCAGTAGGCCGTAGGTAGGAAGATAGACACGCAGATTCAATAATTATGTTTTCTCTTGGAAAATTCAAGGAAGGGGAGACACCGTGTCCAGAAAGAATTCTGGTGTTTTCCACTAATGTCACATCTCTGAAGACTTTCTACACTAGGTGGTAGGTAGGAAGATAGACCCGCAGATTCCACAAGATTTTTTGTGGAACCTCATCGTCTAAATTTGTCGCGTACGTTTACTTCCTATTCAATAATTTTGTTTTCTCTTGGAAAATTCAATGAAGGGGAGACCCCGCGTGCAGAAAGAATTATGGTGTTTTCCACTAACGTCACCTCCAACTCACATCTCTGACTGCACGCAGATTCCACTACATTTTTATTGCTACCGTAGGCCTAAGTTTGCCGTGTATTCTGCCAATAGTACGTTTACCATTCAATAGGTCTTCCACGCACTATTATTTCTACCCCTGTTCTTCAGATTTCTGCAGATCTCGCCATTCTGATCAAATCCCCAGCCCAGTTGTGTTCATTAGTCTTGCTTGTTTCATTTTGTTCCAATGGAATCAGCTAAGCAGCCTAGCAATGCTTTTGAGGGAATTGCATCTTCATCTACATCTGCATCAAATAAGGTCCGCTACGAAGTATTCATTAATCATCGGGGTATTGACACCAAGCATACTCTGGCCACTTCTATTTACAATGCCCTCAAAGGCATTGGACTTAAAGTTTTTCTGGATGAAAAGGAGCTTGAACTGGGCGATTGCATAACAGCTGAAATAGAAGAGGCCATGCGCACCTCTCTCATTCATATTGCCATATTTTCACCTAGATATGCGGAATCTCCCTGGTGTTTGGCAGAACTGACATATATGCTCAAAACCGGCACCACAATCATTCCAGTGTTCTACGATGTTGAGCCCAGTGATCTCCGCTACCTGAAAGGACCATTTGGTGCTGCATTTGAGGAGCATGAAAACAAGAAGAGAAAGAGATATGCCCCAGAAAAACTGGAGGAGTGGAAAGAGGCGCTATCCAATATTTCACTCCGTCATGGCCAAGTTCTGAAGGGGAAATCTGAGTAAGTACCCCTTCTCATATCATATCATAATGAAGCACTCAATCTATTCTAATTGTACCATGGAATCATTTTTGTGATGCAAATCGATATTCATATTTACATTAGCATATACCCGACATGTTCTGATTGTTGTCTTAGATTTCCTTGATTTGGCAAAACTTTGTACAATGTAAAACCCCTGTGACTGTGATCTTATCACCATTGGGACTGCATAGATTGTGTTGGCTGATACAAAAGATTGCTTGTGGGTCCTTGTGCTTCATGAATGGCTTGTGGATCCTCATACTCTTATGTCTTCCTACTGTTTTAATTCTATTCTTGGACTGCAAAATTAGTTCCCTTTGACATTGCCAGTGAAAGCAAACTCAGATTTCACAGTCAATCCTAATTTGACAAGCATAAGAAAATCAGTATGCAATGGCTTCAGAACCCTTATTTCTCTTTGTGCTTTGTCTATCATTCTTTGAAGGATTGCCTCTAACTAGGCTTTACTTCTCGAAAACCCCTCTCTCACTGTTACAAAACACTGGACTTTTACTGTGAATGGCTATTATCTTCATGATTTTCATATTCTTTTTGCATACCCTGTACTCTGGCATAATAGACTGCTATATTCCATTTCAAACTATATTTTGTCATACATATCTTCCATTTCAAACTGTATTTTGTCGTACATATCTTCTTGGCTTAAAATTGTATTAGGTTCACTATGATTGCTCTGAGGGAGGTTATGATGAATATTCTCATAATAGGTTCGTGACTCTTATTTTCATGAACGATACTCTTATTACTATTTGTCACTTTATCCTTCTGCAACCATCTCCTTGTCTTTATCATTTCACTGTTTTGAAAGAATGACTGTCTTTCTGGACTTTCTCTGAGTCATATCATTGTTGTTTGCTGAATCTTTGAGCTCATTATATGCTGTCCTATAAAGCTGCTATACCCTCCTCGTCAGTGCATTACCCTCTCTATTGAACTGTCATTTTTCTTTATTTCATCTTGAAACCCTTAGTCTCGATGCTCCTTGTATCTCTCACCACTATTCTTTCCAGGGCTATATTCAATCATTCAGTCATGGCTTGATATAACCCTGTAGGGTTTTGAGGGCAATCTTGATGAAAATATTTCTCATATGCTATTTAAAATCTCAAAGGGTTTATATTTCTATTTAGCTCTTTCATTCAAAATAATAGATCTGCTTCTAGGAACAAAATAAACTCATGTTCAACATAACCTCGAGACCATAGAGGAATGATTAGAAGATGCACACCTGTTTTCAGACTGAAGACGCAAGTGCCCTTTTGCATGACTGAGCTGTAGATACCCTTGTGGCTTTTCCTCCTCTTAGAATGTTATAGATCAGAAAGTCCATGGTATCCTCCTCTTAGAATGTTATAGATCAGGGAAACAAGCTTGGTGAGATAGGAGGCAAGTTTATAGATCAGAAAGTCCATGGTATCCTCCTCTTAGAATGTTATAGATCAGGGAAACAAGCTTGGTGAGATAGGAGGCAAGTTTATAGATCAGAAAGTCCATGGTATCCATTATGGGCCTGCCGGGAATACTTGTTTTATGGATTTTTGGACCTTATTAATGTAGGGTGTGACCTCTTTGGTCAGGATAAGTCTCCTTTTAAAAAAAAAAATACTCCTTTTGATATGATATAGTACAAGAGTTCGTCTTTGGTAACACATAAGATATTTTCTTTAGATCGAGTGATATCATCTATTCATTGTATGTTTACGACACCTTTCTTAGGTCTTCTACATGGTTTGCTTTATTTTAAGAAAATAAATTATGTAGATAAATTCAAAATTTGTAGACTCAATTTTGTATATTGAAAAATGAATATTGTGATTCTAAGGTGAATTTTAGTCTTAAATTTACTTACATTCACTCGAATCATTTCTTCTTAATCTATCAATTCAAGTACCATTATTTTTATTTTCATTTTTGCATTTTATTATCACAATTATTCATAATATCAATGCCCTCATCTTATTTGTTTAGTAGTCTATGTTCGTGAACATGCATATTATTAAATTTCTACACCCTCCTTAAGCAAAATTTCTCTATACAAATATATATATGAAAAGTTGAAAAACAATAAAAAATATAGAAATAATATTTTGTGGTTATAAATACCACTCTATTTTGAAACATTATCATTAAATCATAACAATAAAAAAAAACATTTAAACAATACATATAATAATTTTTCATTTCACGGGGCCACCTTACCGAATGCGCCCACTGCATACGGTATATCAAGTATTGGAAGTACGACAAGTTTGTGTAGTCTCTTGAATTTGTCTTTTTGTACTTAAATACTAACCTTTTCATTTGGTACAATTAATTAACAAAAGCGAACTCTTTTCAATCAATTATAATCTTAATAATATCATATTATATATTATTTCAATTGCCCACGTCAAGGTTTTTTTTATTAATAAATACAACTGCAATGTGTAAAACCAGTCATTAGGGTAATGTTCTTAGTAAATTATAATAGATATTACATATCAATATTATCTATGTTATCGATTTGTTATTTTTCAATTATTTATATAATAATTATATGATAATATATTATATATTATTTTAAGTTAATTGGGTTCATTATTAATTATTATTATAATTAGGTATTATTCTTTTTGATATAATATTATAAATTATTATAATTATACTATATGATATATTATAAAATTATTATATATTAACATTATTTAAAACATTAAAATATTAATGTTATTTTATTTAAAGTAAAATTCAAATTAATCATAATTTTTATTTGTTAATATCAATTTTTTTAAATAAGTAAGAGCAACTCAAGGTTATAAAGCTTATATTGATATTCAAAAAAGTTACATAGTTGATTTACAATAAAAAATCATGAAAATTTCCTTTGTCTTTTTCGCTTAACTCCCTATTAAGTATTAAGTATTACATTTGTTTTGGGCATTCCAACTATTTAGTATTTGTTAATATTGATTTCATTTTTAATTAATATTCATATATTCATTTTTGTCTTCCCCTTTTATGTTTCCCAATGTATCCATCACTCTATCTCTCACTCTTTTTATCCTTATCTCTCCTTCTCTCCCTACTTAATATATTCATTTCTCTATTCCCCTTCCTAGATTTACTAGCAAAAATTGTAAAAATTTCCTTTGTCTTCACTTAACTTCCTATTAAGTATCACATTTCTTTTGGGTGTATCAACAACTCAATATTTGCTAAAATTAATTTTGTTTTTTATTAATATGAATATATTTATTTTTTCTCTTCCCCTTTTATGTTTCCTACTCTCTCTCTCTCTCTCTCTCTCTCTCTCTCTCTCTCTCTCTCTCTTTATTTAATATATTCATTTCTCTATTGCCCTTCTATTGTTCCCAATGTACCTATCTGTCTATGTATCTCTATTTTCATTCTCATCTCTCCCTTTTTCCCTATCACTCCATCTCTCTATTTCTCTCTACCTCTCTATTTCTCTCCCTTCATCTACATATTTCTCCCTAACCCATCTCTTTATTCATCTCTTTATCTTTCATACAATCTCCAGCTCTCTCTATTACTTGTCTCTATCACCTCCTTATCTCTCAATCCCATCCTCTCTATCTCTTTTTCCCATCTTCCCCTCTCTTTCTATATATCTCATTATATCCACTCTCTCCTATTCTCCCCATCTCTTTCTCTATATCTCTTACTCTTTATCTCTATATATCCCTCTCTACCAATCTCTACATATCACTTCCTATGTTTTCATCTTTTTCTCTCCATCTCCACTTCTTTCATTGTCTCTTTTCTCCCTCTTCCTCTCTCCTTGCATCTATCCCTCTCTATATTTATATCTCTCTCTCCATCTCTATTTGTCTATCTCTAATTCTCTCTAATTGTTTGCCCCTCTGTCTCCCTCATATCCTCTCTATATCTTCTTATATCTTTATCTCTCTATCTCTTTATATCTATCTTCCTATCTCTCTATATTTACCTCTCCTTCTACCTTTCTCTATCCATTTTTCTTCGTCTTCCTCTCTTGCTCTATCTTCATCTCTATCGTTATCTTCATCTCTTACTCTATCTTCATCTCTATTGTTATCTTCCTCTATCTACGTTTATCTCTAGACATGTATCCATCTCTCTATCTATACATCCATCTCTCTCTCTAGATCTCTATATCCATGTCTCTTTCTATCTTTGTTTCTCCATATTTCTTCCTTCCTCTCTCCCTCTATCTCTAACTCATTATATGTTGATTATGTTTATATTTGCATTATTTTCTCTTTTTTGATAATCTATTTTCAATCCCCATGTTATTACACTTTTTTTCATAATTTTTATTTTTTGTATGTACTATTTATTTTATATTTTATAAATCTATTTATTTACATATTTTCAATAATGCAAGTTTAATGTATATTTTAAAAATATTTCCATTAGATTTATACTAGCCAAAATTAATTACAATTTTTTTAAAATTTATTTTGTTTAGCTTAATTTGAATCTATTTTTGTCGAACATGAATATGAACACAAATCTTGTGACATGAGTCTACATAATGACATTAAAATTCAAGTGCATTCAATAGACACATATGTGAAGAGTAGAACAAGACAAGATAACTAATTTTGAATCAAATAGATTGGATATGAATATCTAGAAAATCAAAATGCAATGACACTTTAACAACATATTTAACCTATGTGTTATGGAGATGCACCCTTGGCCCTTAGATCCATATCATTGTCACTAATGAATTTTTGAGTGCGTTGGGATGGCAAGAGATGTCCTTGAGTGTCCCCAAAAAATCTTCAAAATTTCATTAAAAATTAAAAACATACTATTACAATAAGAAATGTTTTAGGATGTTTGGTTCTCCCCAAGGAAAATTGGGATTGTCGATATATTCCTTAAAAATCATGGGAATGGCTAAATGTCACTAATGATAAGAAACCTTTTTACAATGTTTAAAAAAATTACTTCATGACACTAAAATAATATTGTTTTTAAATTATTTCATGTATTTGACTTTGATGAACTTATATAATTGTTGATCATTATACACATGTTTTAAAGTTCATATCACTAGATATAAATCTGAATCATAATATATTTATTACTATAATACTATCATCATTGTTGTCACTGTTGTCTAGTTAATTTTATTTCTATTATATTTTTGTCGTGATATATTTATTACTGCCATACTACTGCCTCTATCTCAATTTTGATGTCGTGTTAAACTCAGTATTAATTATTCTTTTAAAAAAATCTCTCTTTCCTCTATTTGTATATATATACACATACTACCATACCTTGCCATCCCCCAAAAATTGGCCTTTAGATTGTTATCCTTGAAATGCATCGCTTGCCATTCTCATCCACGTCCATATTCCTGAAACACTATTTAGCATATCATTTAGCTCTTTCAAATTATATAAACCTTATTACTATGCCATGTAGCAAATGAAATCCATTTTTTTCCATTTGTTCGTGCTCACATCATTAGTTATCCTTATTACATGCACTTTTCATACTCTTTTTCTTGCTTCGTTACTATTTAGAAATATTTTGGATATGCATATACAAATGATACCAATATATTAGCTTCAATGAAGGAACTAATAATTGCTATTACAAAATCAAATTAAATATAACAAGAAACGATATGAGAGAATAAAATAGAGTAATTAATGACACAACAATTTTAACCCTAGGGAACCAGAATTTACGGAAACAAACTGTAGCAAAAGTGAGGCAAATAGCCACCCTTTTCTACTATCTCAAATGAAAAATATAATCTTAGGTCTCTTGGGCCTAAAACAATAATTTTTTTGACTTCCCTAAGATCACTTACAAATTTACAACAATTTTTTAACTCTTTTTTGATTGTGTTTATCAAAATACATTTCTCTTGTTCACTTTCACTTGGAAGTTGGAGCACTTGAATCCAAAAGTTCACTTTAAATCCACCAACTTGAATTAAATGTGTTAGAAGTGTGGATCCAACTATTTTATGTATGTGTGATAAAACTGCTACTTGGTGCAGCTTGGTGTTTATGAAACTTCCACTTTTTGGAACCAATAGTTGTGTAGATAGCTATTGAGACCTTTGTTGCACAAACATTTGCTAAATAGTCTTCCAATTGACTACATGTACTACACAAATTTATCCAAAAAAGACCTTTTTTTTTTTTTTTCTTAATTGACATTCCACACCTCTTCAACTTACCCATTGCACACCAAGGTGCAATTGCTAGTTGTAAATATATTCATACATTAATGACACTAAACAAATTCATGATAATATCTAATATCATAGCTTTTATTGCATTAGACTCAAATATTTCTAGGGGTTAAACTTCTTGATGAAGTAATTTTATACCATCTAAATTGACATTTTTTTTCCCTTTATATTGCCATATTTTCTCCCATCTATAACCTGAAACTTCATTAATTTTTGACTATATATATATTAACAATATTTATTCAACATTAAAAAATACAATTTTTTTTTTATGCCAACTTGATTTGGATTTCCAAAAATTCCCCCACCATATGAACATAGTTGTTAAAAAACAATCAACAAATATAAACAAATGAAAATGAACTAGGGTCATATGTAGCCTCCCTATAAGGGAACTAAGAAGTTGGTGTAGAGAATACATATCTCTTCATGTTGTAATAGGAAACATCTTTAAGGATATACCTAGTTGCATCCATCGAAGAAAAGTTATTGTAAAGAATACATATCCAAGATTTACATTTCTTTATGGTACAATATGCACCGACATCTTTAAGGATAGGCCTAGTTACACACATTCTAAAAAAGGTGATTTGTTGAAGGATTATACATGACCTTGGATGTTTGCTCACAACATCATTTCCATAAATGCAATAATAGTAAAATTATTAACGCTTTACTAAAAAATAAATAAATGGAATTAGTAAAGTCACCAACAAGCATGAAGAGAAGGAAATGCATTTCTCTTTTGAGGTTCATTCTTTTCCCTTCTATACCTTAAGTTGTATTAATTAAGTTTTTTATATCTTTTCTTCACACAAGGAAATTGTAGACACATAAATCATCCACTTATAATCACACTTTTAATTAAGTTTTCCAATTACCTTCGTAGCATTAATTAAATAAATTCAAGTCATGTTTAAAATAATTTTAATCACTTGTCTCCCTTTCCTCTATAGTTCACCCTTGATTAAATAAATCAACATTTATTCAATTAAGTTCACCTTTCATATCCCTATCCTTAAAAAATAAAATAAATAAAACTTATTTATTTAATTCCCCAATTTTCCACTACAAGCCATTAATTGACTAAAACTAATTAATTAACTAATAAATGTTGAGTTTTTGGACAAGCTAGGACTTGAACCTAGCACCTTCCATTTGTTGTTGGAGTGCTTTACTATTGAGCTACTGGCCCCCTTGTGGCCAATCCATCTTTGGTTTGGGTGGCTTATGTTCAACAACCCACCTTAACCCACTTAGTAGATGCTTGGGGCTCCTCACTTGGCCTAGCTCTAATACCATGTTGTGATTTTTGGCTAGCTAGGACTTGAACCTTGGACCTTCCATGCTGGAGTGCGCTACCATTGAGCTACTGGCCCCTTTGTGGCTACTCCATCTTTGGCTTGAGTGTGGCTTATTTCCAACAATACATCTAGGGGCACATTCTTAAGCATGCTTAAACCATGACCAAACTTGCATGCATTTGTCACATCAATCCCACATTTCCAAAAATATTCTTATCAAATCCACGTATCCATTCATCTCTCCAAGAAATTCCTCACCTTCACATATCTCCAATTTTTTATTTTTTTTAAACTTCCAATAGATCTTCAATTTTTTTTTTGAACTTCCAATAGATACCATTTTATTCTTCATCCTTTATCACTTTTGAAGATAGTGTTTCCAAGTCAAATATCTTCAATCCTTTCCCTCTTCAAGTGCACTGATCACAAGGTGCCACTTAGAGCAATCTCAACCCTTAATAAATCATCCTCACAATCTATAAATAGTCCCTCTCCCAAGTCTATAAATGCAAAGTCATGTTGTTGGTTTAAAATCTTTGAAGCACAAGTCCAGTAGAGCACAACAATGGACATTCTTATGTGTGCAACAAAGAGTTGTGGATGAGACAATACATGTTTTCTTTCATCTTTAGTTTCAATTCCTTTGTTTCATTAGAGGTGTACATCAAGTGTAGATTAGAATTTAAGTTTGTTGTTTGAATCTTCATTTTGTCTTTTACATCTTCTTTTCCACAACTAAGTTAGATTTTAAAAGCAAGCTAAACTATGAAAGGAAATTACTTGTGATAGAAAAAAAGTGATAATATACATTGCTAGTTACAAAAGTGGATAATGTGGATGCTAAACAAGGACTTTATATACTAATATCATAGAGAGCATGTTATGATAAGAAATAGGTGCTCTTGACACCTTTACTAATGTGGTAGTTTGTTGAGTTGCAATCATATCTTTTGATTCTACAAGAATAGAGTATCGAGAAGTTATGTCTTGGACAATAGAGTATCGAGAAGTTATGTCTTGGACAATAGAGTATCGAGCTATTTCTAAACTCAAAAGAAGTATATATGTAACTAGAATTCTTAAGATAGAGGGAAAAGTTGATACTACTTGAGAATCTACCTTAGCATGATTGGTATATATTTCAACCTGACATGTAGCTTAGAAATTTTGTGTGTATTTATCCTATTATCTTTGTGCTAGAAACATACATGTCAAGAGTTTCTAATAAATTATAAAAACTTTAATAGTGCATGAGGAGTGTTTTATTTGTAGAAAGGAAATAGGAAGATATAGATTTCATAGTATGGCAAGGGGTCGAATATTAGACTACACATAAGAGCTAAAAGGAGGCGTTTGGAAGTCACAAGAAATAATGGTGGACTTGATTGTTTCCTTATGTCAAAAGCTTGGATGTTAAAAACTTGACAACCTAATGTGAAGATATCATTGGTGGTGAATTGGATCATTTCTCATTATAGTTGGAAGTGGAAGAAGAAAACCATTCTCACAAACATCCCCTTTAAATTCTAATTCACGTGGCTAAAATGTCCTTTGTTTCTTGAGAAAGTGGACAAATGGTGTGAGTGTAATGTATTGCATCCATAGGTTAAATATTCGTTTTGAATATGAAATTGAAGATGATTATTAGTATTAAATATAACTGGAGCGAAATGGCGGCACTGGATGGTAGCAAGATCGACACTGGCGATAGGAGCAGGGTTGTTGATGTGCGCTATTCTGGCGCTCAGTCTACGAAGGTTGGATCTTGGGGTGATGAAGCGGACATTGCCTTCCCCATCGAGACAGGTAGATTGCATGCTGTTTAGAAACCGGTTAATGTTGGGAAAGCATATATGTTCCAGGGCAACAGATATTCCAGACCGCGGTTAAACTATGGAAACCCTTATTCAAGTGGTAACCAGTGCCATATTGACCTGCATAAGTGGAAGGAGAATGGTTTCATTTGGAATAACATAGGCTGGTTTCGCAAGGCTAAACATCCTGCATTCGAGGCCCCTCGAAACTGGTATCCACTGCCTGAACCTAGCATTTCCGGTGTGACACTCGAGAGGCGATGCTCACATTGACTCTTTTTTGGCTCCCTCGATTGATCATGGTAATTTTCAAAAGCGGAATGGGCGCTTCAGGCAAGATAATTTAAGGGTGGATCAAGCTAGGTTTTGGAGATCCAACTTCCATCCTAAAAATTGGAACCCTTGGTTGAACCAAGAAAGACGCCCTGACTTTCGAAGAGCAGCCTCCCTCCTCTAGCGATCCCGTTTTCATAAACCGGTAAGAAAAACCTCAAGACCCACCATCTTTTTGGATGAGAATAAAATTAATTCTGCTAGGTCAAATTTGCTTGAGTCTTGCCTTTTCATCAAGTGGGGTGGTGGAAAGCGGGTTAAGGACAACTTTGAATCCTGGTGTCGAGCGCAGTGGGGAAAGGATATTAACATTAATATTCTCCTGAATGATTTCTATATGATTGAATTTATGAGCAATGAGGAGAAATGGCAAGCTAAAAATAAAGGTCCATATATCTTAGATGGCATTGAAGTTCACATCATTGATTGGCAGCCCAATTTCAACCCCCGAACGCATGTATTGCCGGACAACAAGGTATGGATAAGACTGTATAATTGCCCCTCGGATTATTGGCACATTGATGTCATTAAGGATATATGCAAAGACCTTGGCACCTTTGTATCGGTAGATGACATCTTGGAGGATAAACTATGGGGAAGCTTCCTCAGAATTTGTATTAGCATAGATCAAACCTCCAAGATCCCCGATGAAGTCAGAATTATTGGGGCAGGGAAGTTTTGGATCCAATAGATTGATAGAGAAGATCAACTGCGTATTTGTCCTAAATTCTTTTCTTTGGATCATACTGGTATTAGTTGTGATGTTTCGGTTACGATACAACGAAGTTATTCCTGTATGCAATCTTCTATTGAGGTTAAACTGCAACCAGAACCTCTTATTGCCTTTGACATCGGGGAAGCTTTTTGTAACGATACTCTTGATAAGGAGAATGTTCCACTAACAGGGGCAACCCCTTTGATCATAGTTCCTCCTTCCTCTGGTCAAAGCGTGAGCCAACAAGACCTTCTCACACTTCTAGAGAAGACCAAAACTCTAAAGGCAGACATTGAATCCAAGTTAGTGGATTCACTTCCACCCTCCCCTTTTGTGCCCAGGAAGCAACTGGTAATTGAAGATGACAATTTTCACTCTCAGGGTATGGAGATTGGCACTATGGGGGAGATGGGAGGGCAGATCTGCTCCACGATAGGCATTGAACTGAAAGATGGTGAAATTGAAACCTCCTCCTTGGAGGGGGAGGAATACTTTGAACCTGACTCGGATCTTATATTGGAGGGTACTTCAAAAGGGTTTGGAAAGTCGGATTCAACTATTGACAAACCAAATTTTAAGCCAAAAGGTGTGCGGGGGCGCAAATCCGAAAAAGTTATGCTAGCAGTGGCTGGCGTTGCCAGTGGTCAAACCAAACTTAATTTAGGGAAGGGAAGTGCCCTTCCCTAGGAGCAATGAAACTCCTATCCTGGAATGTCAGGGGCATCAATGCCCCTGACAAATGGTGCTTGATTAAGCGCCAGATTGATGACACCAAAGGAGATATTTGGCTACTACAGGAAACTAAATGGAGCAAGGCTGAGATTGATGCTAAAATGAGAGTTTGCAAACAATGGAATGGGATTTTTAGGCAATCGGATGGAGCCTCTGGTGGCTTGGGAATCATTTGGAACCCCATGAATGTTAAGATCTCACTTGTTGGAGAAGATAAGTATTGGCAACATTGCTCGATTACTATTCTTGGACGGAATGAGAATTTCAATCTTTTCAATGTGTATGGACCATCTACTGTTGGTGATAAATGGGCTCTCTGGGATCTCTTATCCATCAAACTAAACAGTATTACTGATGGTAGTTGTGTGGTAGTCGGGGACTTCATTTCGATCCTTTTTGGCACTGAGAAAAGTGGGGGTATTCAGAGGATTGGTACGTCCCAGAAGGACTTTTTGGATTTTGTCGAGAAGAATCACCTTTTAGACATTGTTCCGAAAAATGGAATTTTCACATGGATGAACTGGAGAGTGGGTTTTACTAATATTGTTGAACGACTTGATCGGTTCCTTGTTACTGGTGAGTGGTTAGGACAAAATATAGCCTTAGAATCGTTGATTCTCTCGCTTATCGGATCAGATAACTACTCGATCTGTCTGGAGGTCGCCTTGGGTCAAGGGGGGGGGGGGGGGTTTGGTACCTCGTTCTAGTTTGAGAAAATGTGGTTAAGAGTGCCTGAATTATATGATCTTATAGATGCTTGGTGGAATGAACCGGTTTTTGGGAATCATTCGAGACTACTCATTCTCAATAAAAAGCTCAAGTATATTAAGGTCAAGATCAAAGAATGGAATAAGAGCCATTTCAAGAATATTCATATGGAGAAATTAAGAATTAAGGCTGAACTGGCAGACTTAACCAACTCTGTTATTACTTCAGGAATGACTGAGGATCTATTTATCAAAGAAAATTCTCTCAATTCTGAGCTAAATGAAATCCTTCGGTGTGAGGAAATCCACTGGCGTAAAAAATAAGGGCGTAATGGCTAAAGGAAGGTGATAAAACACCAAATTCTTCCACTGATCGGCCATTGCCATTCGAAATAGAAACAAAATATCGAAGATTATGAGACCGGATGGAGTCAATGTCAGGAATTATGAGGACATTGCGCAGGAAGCTGTAAGATTCTTTGACTCTTTGTTGAATGGTGACCATCGGATTGACCATGAAGCAAGAGCCAAAATTCTGAACTCAATCCCATCCGTTATATCTGTCAATCAAAATACAGCTCTCTTTGTACTCCTATTTCAATTGATGAAGTAAGGAATACTACCTTCCAGCTGAAACCGGATAAGACTCCTGGCCCGGATGGCTTCCTTGTTGCTTTCTTCCATCATTTATAGGATATCATTACTTGAGATCTACATCTTGCAATAGAAGAATCAAGAAAGAAGATGACTATGTTGGGGCTATCAATCACACCTTTTTGACTCTAATCCCGAAGAAGCAAAATCCACAACAGATGAGTGACTTTAGGCCCATTGCTCTATGCAACACTGTATATAAGGTTGTAACAAAGATCATAGCTAACAGATTGAAGCCCCTCCTTAAACACATCATATCAGATGAACAAAGCGGTTTTGCCCCTGGAAGATCCATTGTGGAAGGCATTATCGTCGCTCATGAAACGCTTCACATAGCTAGGAAGACCAAGGACTCCTGTATGCTTTTAAAACTGGACATCCTGAAAGCTTATGACATGGTGGACAAGGATTTCCTATTTGATGTTCTTAATAAATTTGGCTTCTGCAAGGAATGGCTCTCTTGAGTCACGAGTTGTCTCTCTTCCCCCAAATTCTCTGTTCTGGTCAATGGCTCATCACATGGTTTCTTCTCTTCGACAAGAGGAATCAGACAAGGTGATCCATTATCACCATTTTTATTTATCATAATGGCTGAAGCTTTAGGTCGATCTATAAGAGCTCTTCAACAAGATGATCATTGGGTTGGAGTTAATGTGGCAACAGGGGTTGAAAAAATGACTCATCTTCAGTTTGCTGATGACACCATTCTGTTTGGTTTGGCCTGTAGGGGGGAAGCTAGAACAATTAAAACATGCCTTGATGATTATTGTATGGCTTCCCGACAGAAAATCATCTGGCACAAATTTGAAGTGTTTTTTGTCAACACTTCACTTAACCTGCAAGCTGTATTTTCAAGGATTCTTAATCTCAGAGTCACAAACTTCCTAGGGAAGTTTCTTGGAACCCCCCTCTTTATTGGCAGTAATAGAACTCATTACTGGAAGCATCTTATTGATAAGTGCAAATCCAAGCTTGCAACTTGGAAAGGCAAGTGGTTATCCTCTGCTGGGAAGCTCACTATGATAAAGTCGGTTCTTTCAGCGCTACCGGTTTTTTCCATGGCTTGTCTAAGATTACCAGTGGCAATTGAAGATGAATTGATTTCTCTAATGAGAAATTTCCTTTGGAATGGTTCAGATGACAAAGGTTTTTTTCTTTTGATAGCTTGGAAAAAGATCTGCCAACCAAAAAAGGCAAGAGGTGCTGGCATTCACCAAATCTCGATTATGAATTTAGCAATGGGTGCTAAACTGGTTTGGGAAATTTGTAGCGCTGGGAAGCAAAAATGGCAAGGCTCCTGAAACATAAATATCTGGACTCCCTGGAGCCTAAAAGGATTCCGACTATCAACAATCCTCCCAGAGGCTCGGCTATCTGGAATTTTATTGTGGACAACAGGGAAATCATAAGCGATCAGGTTACTTGGGATGTCAAGAATGGCAGGGATGTCTCCTTTTGGTTTGATTCTTGGTCTGGTGAAGATGCCCTATGTCACAACCCCTCTCCACAACCTATTATGGTAGAAACCTGTCGCCTTTGGGGGCACAATATCTGTGATTATGGTTATCCAATCCGAGAAAATGGTATTGCTAAATGGAAATGGAACTCTTTGGATCAGCTTTTGAAGGACTTGTTTACTAACATTCTCAACAAAAGGATTATTTTCCCTTCCCCTGATAAGGACATTATTAGGTGGTACGGCTCGTCCAATCGTAAATACAAAGTATGTTTTGGTTACAAGCTGAAAGAAGCGGCTATAGATAAAAAAGATTGGCCTATTAATCTCTTTTGGCATCAACACCTTCCCAAAGCGGGCTCCTTTGCCTGGTTGGCTTGTCAGAGAAAAATCTTAACTCAAGAAAGACTCCATTCAATTGGTATCAATGGACCCAACATATGTACTTTATGTCTAGAAGAGGAAGAGACTGCGGATCATCTTCTTCTCCACTGCAAATTCTCTAGTCACTGTTGGTGGCATTTCATGGGAAAATTGAGAATCTTTGGCCCCTTCCCAGCAAGGCTAGATAAGTGGTTTTTGCAATGGCCTAAACCAACATGTAAGATTGTTTATGCTGATTTGCTTTTTATCCTCCCATCACTTTTGATTTGGGAAATTTGGAAAGAAAGGAACCACAAAATCTTCCAGGGTAAAGAAATGGGCCTATTGTCTCTTTGTGGGAAAATTGAGAACCACCCGACTAAGCTCCTGAATGAGGCTGCCCAATCCAAAACATTGAAGAAAAATTTGTTCACGGATTGGGGTTGTAATGTTAAGCTGGTTCTTCCAAACCTACTCATCCCACCGATCTTCGGGCTGGGCAACCCGATGGATCAGACCAATCCAAGAGTGGGGGTGAAATGAGATGCGCCAGAGGATGGGTGGAGCAAGGTAAACTTTGATGGTGCTTTTGCAGGAAATCCGAGTCAAAGTGGTATTGGTTATATTATGAGGGACTCTGATGGTCTCTGTATAAAAGAAATCTCTGAAAATATTGGAGTGGCTACTAATAATGAAGCGGAATTTAGAGTGGCCTTAAGAGTTCTTCAATTAGGGAAGGAGCTAGGGGTGCAGAGAATTCATTTGGAGGGAGACTCATTAAATGTTATTAATGTGATCTGCTGTAATAACATCCCTAGTTGGTGCCTTAACCAGTGGCTTCAACCGATCGTGGCGCTGCTAGCTACCTTTGATGAATTTCGGGTTAGCCACATCTACAGGGAAGGTAATGGTGAAGCTGATAGACTTTCTAAATTGGCTATAGCCGTTAGTGACCCCACTTGAATATCCACCGATGATTATTTTCTGTTGCGCCGGTTGGTGATGTGGCATTGGTTCCACCGGTTGACATGCTATCCTCACTTTCCATTGAGGGGGACGCTCTCCGGTTGGGTCTACGGATGGTTGCGCGCTCTTCGGTTGTTTTCGCAACTTCCAATTGTGGAGCAAATCGGTGCTTTGCTCCCCGGTAGCCGCTTTACCCCCTCTCCACTTTATGGTTATGGTTTCCGGTGGAGAGAACGATCGTCTGCCCTGTTAACCTGTTAAGGTTTCTTCTTATCAACGAGATGTGATGCATTGGTGACATCATTGATTAGTGTCGATTTTTGGCCTCGTGGCAATTAAATATAAGTGTACTTTATTAATATCTAGTTACAACTAGATCCTCTCAAGATTTGTTAATGATTACTTGATGCTTAAAGTCGGTCGACACCAAGTTGAGGAGCTTTGGCGCAGATGGTTTTTTGGATATTGGTAGCGCACGTGTGTGGGTATTTAATGGGTGTGAATTGTTTGCAGGGTGTCGTATTCTCTGGTTTGACGCCTTGCTATTTAGCAACGGATTACCCTTTCTTTCCATCAAACAATTGCTTTCCTTTCTCGGCGACTCGCTATGGAGACCCCAATCCTCCTTGAAGCTACATGGCTTTCTTGGGTGAAATAATGGACAAACGTCTGCAAGAGGTCCTCTTCTCTCGACATCCTATTATTCTCCACAACCTTAAGAGGATTCTGGGAAAGGAATTCCTTATGGCTTACCACAGGTACAAAGCCAATGCCGATATCCGAGCTTTTCTTGCAATGATAATTTACATGGGGACTAGTAAGCAGAAAGCAAAACTGTTAACTCAAATGATGTTTAAGCAATCGCCTGTTGGGGGAAATAGATGCTGTATTGGACAATATTGATGCCAATCTTAGAATTCCGCTCCCCCAAAATTACTATATGTCACTAAGCAACAGAGCGGAGGTGAAGAAGCTTGTGATTGTTAATTCCCTGGATTTCGAGTCTCTCCAAGCAACCTAGCCTGTCATCTCCAGGAACATTGATTTCTTGCTTAAAGCGGCTGGCATACAAAGTAGTTTCACGTCGGAATGGAGGGCACAATTTCTTTGTGATGAAGATCTAGCGGGTACTGATGACTTTGGGATTTTGGAGAGTGGAGAACGGGTGGATGGAAATGATTGGGATTTTGGGTTGGGCGAAGAGTGGTTCCCAAACGACTACCGACTCCCTAAGGAGAAGGCGGAATCGGCAGCTCATTTGAACTGTGGCACTGAATGTCCCATTGTCCTAGATGCGGCTAATGCACTTGTGGATGAAGCTTCTAAAGACTCTCTTTGACTTCGGTTGTCATTAGGCCCTCCGGACTCTGTGTTTTTTGAGATTGTCTGTTTTTGTCTTAAAACCTCTGCATCTTTAAGAGGTTGGTATATGTTTGTACTCATCTAGCCTTTAGGGCTGGTCTTTCTTGTCTAGGGACTAGAGCTAAGGTAGGGGGTTTTCTTCCTGATTCTTTCCCCCTACCGCTCTTATTGAATCAAGCCTTGTATTCTCTTTTTTGTTTAATACAAGGGTGCTGCCCCTTTGCAGCAAAGATGATTATTAGTAATTTAAAAATACAGAACAAATAAGTAAGTGGTAATTATTGAAGTAAGTGCTTAGTTAATTTAGCAACATGATCTAATAGACGACCTTTTAGATAGGGAAAAAATACTCTTTTCTAAGCAAGAAGGCATTTTGAAAAAAGAAGAATTTTTTGGCAATAATAGGTTAGAGATAGATGGGTGAAACAAGAGGATGATAATTATTTTCATCTCATATCTCAAGTTGATTTGCGGGTTGAAGTAGTAACAAGGTGTTGTAAAAATTTAGAGGGGTTATTTCACAATAGTGTGGCCTATTTTTTGCCAAAGTAGAACATTGAAACCAACATTTTAAACCAAAATTTCACCTTTGTCATTTATAGCAATTAAACCATTAAGAAATTGAAGATGATGTGAACTAGTGATTTTTGAGATTTCATACATAGATTATAAATGTATTTAAAAATAAATAAAAAAATAATTTGTGAAACTTTAATATAAGTTTTAATAACTTATTTTTTGTAGTTAACATTATTTTTAAAAAATTACATTTATTCCATAATGCACAATCTTTTCTAACAAGAAAAGATAAAATTATGAATTCTTAAATGTAAATTGGTAGCACCAATATTTAGTACACTAACTTGTTTTTGTATTTTGTTTTGCATATTTTATCTTTTATTAGTTTTTTAGTTAAAAATAATATAATTTAGATATAGGCATCCATAATGCATAACTTTTTTTTGTATACTTCCAAATTAATATTTTTTTATTGTTGAAACAAGGTCATCAATACTTAGTGCATAAATATTTTTTTGAATTTTATTAATCAAATCAAATATATTTATAATTTTACATTTTGGAAAGTTTACTCCAAGGGCTACGATTGAACAAATTATCTTATTGTGTTAATTTCCTTTGTTGGTCCAAGCCAAGGCTTGAAATAGAAAAATATGACTAAGGTGAAGAGGTCTATCCAAGGATCTTTGAAGGTACCTTTTCCGTGACCCCAAAAAATGTTAAAAATTTGAGTAACATTCGTTCAAGATGGTACACCTTCATTTGAAGGTAATTATGCAATTAATTTTTTCTCCACAATCATATAAATTTTCAATGTCCCACAAGTGAGATACACTATTGTAGGAATACCGACACTATTGTAGGAATACCGAGAGAGAAGCTATATTTGTGTAACTACTTTAAATGATTTCTTTAGGTGTGGAATTTAATTTTCACAAGGATTTTTCCACGTATATCTTGTATTATGAGTTGCATCTCTTTTGTCATCATTTCTAATTTCATCTAGGGAATTTATCATGATTAATAAACTTGAATGCTTTACATCTCCAACATAATTTCATTGTTTAGTTATTATCTTATTTCTACACGCTTTCCTTCAAAGTTGAAGGCACGTCCTCATTTAATAGGATTATAATTTAGAGTTATTCTTTTTTCCCATAGACTATCAAAGATAATTAATTATTATCAAACAAGTTTTCAAATATTCTTGCAACCCATGCTAGTCAACAAGAGTAATGGAGTGCATGATTGAATAATTATATGACATGATACTAAATGCATATTAGAAATCCTTTATAAATTTCAAATTATCCTACAATCTAAATGAATAAGGTTTAAAACAAAGGGAAATTATTCTAAAATCAGCCTAAATAACTGAATTCAATAGTTTAATAGAGCATTTTTTAGCATTAAAATGTCTCCAATGAAAGGTCAATTTTACTAAATTTGTGTCTTTATTTCATATTTGTACACGTAATTATTGTCAAAGAAATATGGACTATTCTTGTGTCACAATTCTTTATCAATCTACCCTTATTTCATTGTATACAAATTGCACAACCATCAAATACATATAAAAAAATCATATACAACACCTTTCAATTATATGGTATACTATAAAGATCAATTGACATAAAATTACTTTAATGATCTAGATCTCTTGAAATTTTATTATTGTTAACTACAATTAAGGCATCATTTTTGGTGCCCAGCTATGCATAGTATATATCGAAATGATGTTCAGAATTACAATATATGTTGCCTAAAATTGAACAACTTTGAATGTCAAAATATATGCATTCCTTCTAGTAATATCTCAAAATTTATTTATCTTCAAATAAAACCTTATCATAAGAATTTTACTACATAAGATGTCACAGCCATAAAATATAATAATGTAATAACGTTTAAAAATTATTTAATAACATACAAAAGGCTTTTATTCTTTCGAATGAAGTGTTTTTTTAAAATGGTTTTGGATTTGTAAGGACTCTTTTACTCTATGTCAAACTACTATTCCTTTATATTTTCTCTTTCAATTTTATTTTCCTATAACATGTAAAGTTATTGTCATCTATCTAAAATAATTCTTTATTAAGCCTCTATCCATCTTCCTATATTTGAACAATTGATAAAATCTAATATCTAAAATTTACTAAATAAATTATATTCATATTAGTTTCAATTTTTTTTTCTAACTAAACTAATTTGAATGATTTTGACTAAACTAATTTGGACAATGAATTCTTTCATGGTTTTATGTTGTGTAGTGATGAAGGAATGTTGTTGAAGAGCGTCGTGAATTGTGTGATGAAACACATGAAAACAAAGGTTCCTATGGAGGTAGCCAAATATCCAGTGGGTCTTGATGAGGCAGTAGATGCTTTTGAAAGTAAATTTGATTCTTCTCAAAAAATACAAATTATGGGGATTGTTGGTATGGGGGGCTCTGGGAAAACGACACTAGCAAAAGAAATATACAATAGGAAAAGTTCCTTAATAGATAAATCCAGTTTTCTTTTTGAAGTCCGAGATGCAGAAAATAAAAATGAATTGTGTACAAGGCAGAAGAAACTTATGCAAGACATTGCTGGTGATACATCTCAAATTCATAATGTAGAAGAAGGGAAGATGATCCTTAAAAGGCATTTGAGATTTCTTCAGGTTTTTTTAATTTTGGATGATGTGGATAGTTTACAACAATTAGATGCTCTATTGCCAGGAATTGATAGCATTGGACAAGGTAGTTTAATTATTGTTACAAGTCGTGAACTGGGCATTCTTAAATCATGGGGAATCTCTTCCATATACCAAATGAAAGGATTAAATCCTAGACATGCTAAGGAGCTTTTGTGTTGGCATAGTTTCCTACAGCGTTCTCCTCCAATTGAATTTGAAGATTCTGTTGAGAAATTTGTACATTATTGCAATGGATTGCCATTATCTCTTAAAGTATTTGGAGGACTGCTTTATAAAAAGTCTAAAGAGTATTGGAATTCTCAATTGAATAAAGTGTCAAGAATATTGCCCAATGACATTAAAGAAAAGCTTAAAATAAGCTTCGATGCACTAGATAAGGAGGAGCAAGAAATATTTTTAGATATAACTTGTTTTTTCCTAGGAGAAGAAAAAGATCTGGCCATTGAAGTGTGGGATGGGTCGGGATGGAGTGGAGTTCACAGTTGGGAAGTGCTTGAGAATAAATGTTTGGTTGAGGTGGACAAGTGCAATAAAATCAAAATGCACGATCAGCTTAGAGATCTTGGAAGAGAAATTGCAAAGGAATGGTCACCCCACCGTATTTGGTCAACGGAGCAAATCAAAGACATTCAGAAACAGGCCGCCATGGTGAGCTTAATATATTCTTTTATATGCTCTGTAATACTTGGCATGGAAGCCTTTTTCGTTCGTTGGTATGCCATCTTAATTGTTTTAAAGGATTTTTCTTTTGTATATTCCAATTCAGGAAAGAGTGATATTGATTCGGGGGATTAAAGCGGCAACCTATGATTTCTATCAAGTGTGCTCACCCCATCATGGTACACCTTTTGAAGAGTGTATGGAGCTTCTGAGAGGCTATTCTACAAAGTTTAATGCCCTTACACCTTCTATCCTTGTTGTGAAGTCTCATTATTTTACAGAAGAATGTGCAACACTATTTCCAGCCCTCCTCTGGCTGCGATGGAGCAATATGCCGGGGACAGCTCTTCCGTCGTGGCTAATGCTGAAGAATTTAAGAGTTTTAGAGCTTCCAAATGCTGGACAGTTAGAAGAATTGTGGAACGACACAGATGTAAGTATTTTCATTTGCCTTATGAATATTTAAAGAATCATATGTTTAGTTAGTTGTTTCATGATTTTTGCACGGTTTGCCCTGATTTGAAATGCAACGTGGCTGCAGCCTCCTTTGGAATTAAGAGAGCTGAATCTTCGATATGCCTACAGTTCCCTCAAATTTCCGGGGTCAATAGGATGTCTTAAACATTTGAAAAAGATATCCGTGGCCGCATCATTTAGAGATACTCTTATGGACGGTCTTCCAGAAGGGTTTTGTCTACTTGAGTCGTTGGAGCACCTCCAGCTAAGTGGATTTGATGAGCTAACGTCATTGCCTCGCGAGTTTGGTCTTTTGACAAACCTGCGACATCTAGATTTGAGCTATTGCAGGAAATTGAGGATGTTGCCTGATTCTTTTAAGCAGCTCATAAATCTACAGTATATCAATTTGCGTGGTTGCAAGGAGCTCACCTTAACGTCAGAGAACAATTACATTTTGGAAAATATGACAAAGTTGGAGACTCTAAATTTTTCAGGATGTGTGAAAGTTCAGAACCTACCTCGGGATATCACAAAGCAGTTGTCGTTGAGATATCTGTATGCGGAAGGCACCGGGTTAAGGGAATTGCCAAGTAACATTGGCGAACTGAGCAAATTGGAAGTGCTGGAAATAGGGAGGGATTTCTCTGGTGATTTAAAAACTTTACCTGAGTCTATGGGTGATTTGTCTTCTTTGACTAGTCTTACCATTTCTTATTGTGATCAATTAAAAACTTTACCTGAGTCTATGGGTGATTTGTCTTCTTTGACTAGTCTTACCATTTCTGATTGTCATCAATTAAAAACTTTACCTGAGTCTATGGGTCATTTGTCTTCTTTGACTAGTCTTACCATTAAGGATTGTGATCAATTAAAAACTTTACCTGAGTCTATGGGTCATTTGTCTTCTTTGACTAGTCTTACCATTTCTTGTTATAGATTAGAAACTTTACCTGAGTCTATGGGTGATTTGTCTTCTTTGACTAGTCTTACCATTTCTTATTGTCATCAATTAAAAACTTTACCTGAGTCTATGGGTCATTTGTCTTCTTTGACTAGTCTTACCATTTCTGATTGTCATCAATTAAAAACTTTACCTGAGTCTATGGGTCATTTGTCTTCTTTGACTAGTCTTACCATTAATGCTTGTGATCAATTAAAAACTTTACCTGAATCTATGTGTCATTTGTCTTCTTTGACTAGTCTTACCATTTCTTATTGTGATCAATTAAAAACTTTACCTGAGTCTATGGGTGATTTGTCTTCTTTGACTAGTCTTACCATTTCTGATTGTCATCAATTAAAAACTTTACCTGAGTCTATGGGTCATTTGTCTTCTTTGACTAGTCTTACCATTGGTAGTGATGAATTAAAAACTTTACCTGAGTCTATGGGTGATTTGTCTTCTTTGACTAGTCTTACCATTTCTGATTGTCATCAATTAAAAACTTTACCTGAGTCTATGGGTCATTTGTCTTCTTTGACTAGTCTTACCATTTCTTATTGTGATCAATTAAAAACTTTACCTGAGTCTATGGGTCATTTGTCTTCTTTGACTAGTCTTACCATTTCTTATTGTCATCAATTAAAAACTTTACCTGAGTCTATGGGTGATTTGTCTTCTTTGACTAGTCTTACCATTTCTGATTGTCATCAATTAAAAACTTTACCTGAGTCTATGGGTCATTTGTCTTCTTTGACTAGTCTTACCATTTCTTATTGTCATCAATTAAAAACTTTACCTGAATCTATGTGTCATTTGTCTTCTTTGACTAGTCTTACCATTTCTTATTGTGATCAATTAAAAACTTTACCTGAAACTTTTCATTGTGCAGAAGAACTGGGCAGAAAGTCTCTGTCGGGGATCTGAATGTGATTCAGGGAGGGGAATGGTAGTGATGGGCGAGCAACAGAGAGTTGTGGAGGCTTTTAAAAAATTACTGTTATTTTTTGGCTGAATGTTAGTGATTGGTGATCAAGACAGAGTGCTGCACTGGTTTAAAAAATTGCTGCTATAATGTAATGTGATTTACATTGATTATAAGTGGAGTGTAAATTATTAAAAAAAAATTAAAATAGAAATTATTTATGAATGTCACTATTTTAGAAATATATAAATTGAAATTGAGTGTTTTTTTTAAAGTAGGTTAATAGGTCTTTTTTATTTGCAAAGGGAAAAATAAAATTTCTTGAGATTAATTTAGATTAAAAATAGAAGAATTTTGTCGGTTAATGTATTAGTAAATTTATGGTAATTAATCTATAAAAAAAAATGTAATGGATAAGGGTATTTAGCTTTACGATTGAAGAAAGAATGACTCCAATTTGGTGGTAGATTTTGGATGTTTGAATTTGGAAAAATGTGATATTTGTCTAGAGCTCTCTTGTGGATTGTAATAGTCAATTTACAATGGAGTTCAAGTCAGTGAAATCCTTGTGAATGTGTTTTTTTATCTTTATAAGGCTCCTTTTTTTGATAATATAATTCAGGGACACAAAAACCCATACTATATTTCCCATGGGTTGACAGAAAGTGATCAATTTAATTTTTTTTCTTTGGTATTTTCTACATTTTTCATAAATTGCATTTTCAAACGTCTTTAGAACATCTTTAGGGTCTAGTTTCGACTTTTGAAGATCTTTCCAACATTCCAAATAAGTTTGATTTTTACACTAGCTTTGGCATTAGGACTTCACATATCTTTTGGTGGGCATTTTTTGAAGGAGAATATTAAAAATATTAGTAATTATTATCCTCTAGAGGACAGGTGTTGCAATTTGGAATCAAATTTGTGCCTTTAACATTTAAAAAATGTAAGAAACTTCTTCATTTTAGCATCTCATGTTTTATGTACCAAAATTTTGTTGAAATTGTTTGTGCACTTATGTTCATTCATCAGTTTGAGGACAAAACCCATTACATGCAAAAACTGGAGGAAACATTCCTTTTGGTTTTTAAGGGCAATTTGATACAAATGTTGCATTACACAGTTCAAATATTGTTTTTTTTTTTTTGTGTAGTTCTTTAACATTTTATTTGTAGGATTTATTAAAGAGCTTCGACATAGAGTTTTCTTTGCAAATTTGAATATATTTGCAAACAAAACACCTATCACACAAAAGAAATCAAGCAAAGATGATAAGCTTTTATAAAAACCCTGGAATTTTGTATTGATTGCACAAATAATATTGGAGATTACATTAACAAGAAGTGAATGAATCCTTATAAAATGATGAAAGAGGCCTTGCATGCAAAACCCTTATCCTAAAATTAGGAGAACTAAAGTAATGCAAAATAGGAGCTAAATTAAGCTCAACTATAGCTGATTTGAAACTAGGAAAGCAAACTCTAGATGAGAAAAGCACCTAAGTTTATCTTGAGTGAAAAATAAATGGACCTAATTAATAAATAATTAGATAAATATCCTAGTTACTCTAACACATGTTTTACTAATACAAATTAGTTCCAACATATTTGGAAAGTAAATCATTGATTAAGCAAAAAAAATCAAATTGTGTTGATTGTTTTGATTGAATTTGGTTCATGCACTTCCAATATTTATTTGAATTTTATTCAGATTTTTCAGATCTGCTATTATTTGCAAGAATATATGTTTGGATCATTACACCTTTTTGTGCAAAAACAACTTAAATTAATGTGAATCCTTGATTTTTGTTGCATGCTCGAGTTGCTTTCAATTTTTCTTTTATTTGAGACTAGCAATGTTTAAAGTACATTTAGAGGAATTTTCTTGCATTACAATGGGACATGTGTATATAGATCAAGCTTCAAATACCTAGGATAAAATCAAGGACAACAATTCTTGGCATTACAAATACTCTTAAGATAAATGTACATATTTGGATTCATTTTTAACTACTAATTGAGTTGTTCTTTCCCTTGATGAAAATCTTATTTGAATAAATACTTATTGATAGGACATGGTAACACAAGATTTGAAATGGTTACAATTGAATTCTTTTAAATTTGAGGGCATACCAACAAATTGTGGAAACTTACATGATAGCATCAGATATGAAATGAATATACTTAAATGCTTTTAAATACAAGGGAACAGTAACAAATCAAATAAACTTGTATTAAGTCATTCCCAAATGGGAAATAAATACATGGAAGTTAACCAAAATTTGAATTTTAAAATTAAAGTGGAAAATCTAGGCGTGTGGGGTTAACCCATGTTTGCAGAAATGACTTAACACATGAAAAAGGGCTAGTTTGAGGTAATCCTCAATAACCGTTTTTATATTTAGACCAATTTATTAGAATGTGCACATGGTATTGTCCTTGCTGACATGGTCACCTAGTTGCTTCCCACAAGAGACATTGACCACACTATTAAGGAATTGCCTAGCATATAGTTGCAAGCTTTGGTATATGATAGCATGTAAAATTAGAAGCATTATAGCTTGGCCAAGGAGATTGGAATCCACATAGATCACAAGATTATTTATTTATTATAGACTCAACATGAACTATAACAAGGGTAGCATAAAAATGGTGTTCTTATCTTCAACATTTTCTTTTGAACTTTAAGATAAGAAGGAAAATCCCACTCTAGCTATAGATTGTATGATTCATTTGCTATTTTAATTTCTTATTTCTATTCTTGATATATTTGGACATGAAGCCATATCACGGTTAGGATTATATCCATTAGATGTGTGTTTTATAAAAATTATAAAAAATTACTTTGCAAGCATTAAATTCTAATTTTCTAATTGTACATGGACTCCCATACCACCTTCGCCACATGTGCATCCCACATAAGGTAGAGAAAAATAAGATAATAAGGATCTTTTTAAGAAGGTTTCAAGACACCTTGAAACTAAAAATACCCTTGTGATGTTGTAAAAGTACGTCTTTTGGCCAAACCTTAGATCAAATGACACCAAATATATTAGGTCTTGTAATGTATATGCAACTGCCAAACAAATCTACAAGAAAAGTGTAGCAAGGGTGTACACACCTATACAAATTCAAAAGATATTTCAAGAATATTTTCCATGGAGTTATTCTTAGGGAATCCTACTACCAAACATGAAATGATTGTGTTTTTATAGCAACTGACATATTCTTAAAAATGAAAATTTTAATTTTTTGAAAGAACAAAATATTAGCTCTAGAAATAGCTCAACTACACTATTATTATCTCTAGATACAATTTAGAATATAAAAAATATTTTGTTAGATAGAGATATAAGGTTCTTGAGAAATTTATACAAAGCATATTGGTCTATGCTAGAAAAATAGCTCAAAAAGTCCACTGCATTCTATTCCCAGACTAATGAATAGACATGAGTGGTTAGTAGAATGATAGGTATAAAATTTTAAGAATCACCTCACTTGGGACGAAATCCCACCTTTCATTTAATATAGCTACAATAGATCTTTGCACAACTCTACTACACATAGTCCTTTTTCTAGGTCTACATGGGTTTCTAACCCCTAACATCCATAGACATGTGTAGTTTATCCCTTTCCACCATAAATAACAACTCTTTCAAATCAAAAGAAAGTTGACAAATTTGTTTAGTTCATTGAAAATAATCAATAAGTGTAGTCAATTCTATAGCAGGCTAGAGCAAAGGACAAGTAACACCTTGAAAAACATCAGACACTACATATTTTAGGTTTGTGATTGAGTCTAGCTATATTGGATGAGGAAAGACTAATAAGATACAACCACAATCTTCATCAATTTAATATAGGATCTATAAAATCATCAAGAAAGTAAGAGATAATGCCTACAAGTTTAATTTTTCTTTTTACCTTTGGTTGAATCAAGTCTTGAATGGGGAACCCTTATTCCATTAATTTCTACCTATGTTGAATATTTCAAATGTTGTAGAGCCTATTTAATAAATGAAGATCAATACAAAGTGCTTCCTACATAATTGTACCAAATCACAAACATGAGGGTAACATGAACACATCAAGAACATGTCTCTCTCTTCTAGATCATCGAAATAGGTCAAGTTTCTTCCATGGAAAAAGATAAAAAAGGTTTAGGTTACCAATGTTATATTTTGCTAGATGAAGATAGCTACCCAAGATCTAGAGGCCTAATGAAAAGCACAAGAAGAGAGAAGATCAACATGACAAGAATAAACTGTATTCCTATCAATAATGCAAGTATCATGAATGTGTGCAAATATTATAAAGGCAAGCCCTTGATTATTTAGGCCAAGGTGAGAGATGAGATATCGTAAGATTAGGATAAGTTTATTAATATTATGATATGAGACATAAATTGATAACTTATTATCCACTTAAGGTGGGAAACTGATAAATGATAGTTCTGCACTAAAAGAGAGACTCGCCACTAAAAGTGGAAATTTCACCTAAAGTGAGAATTCTCCATAAAGTGGGAATCATCTATATAGTGTTCCCTAAGTAAACTATTTTGATTCAAAAATTCACATAAGTGATAGGTTATTGATGTAGAAGCATTCAGTTGCATGAGCGATCCTCTTTAAACAAAAAAAAATCAGTTTTGTTCAATGTTTTTTTGGTTTTTGTTTGTTTTTCGATAAAATCACAAGTTTATGAACTTGTTTCAGAATATGCTCAAGTTCTTGAGCTTTATTTTTCATCAACGAAATAATTATTTGGGAAAATGTAAGGTTCTTGAAATTCTTTTTCTTCCACCAAAGCTTTTATAGCGTTTTGTCTTTGTATGTTTCCAAAGTTCAATTGCGAGGTTTTATGCTGAAGGCAATTTTCCAAATGATATTTTCAATTTCTTGAACTAACAAGAATTTCGACAAAAGAATTTAAAGGAACGTTCAAAAGGTTTACAAAACTCTAAAACTATGAACATGAGGCGAAGAGTCTTCATTCAGTGAGTTCTCCAATTCGGGAATTCAATGAAATTGGAAAATAGATTTGACCAAAAAGCTATAAGGTTCAGGCAACTTCTAAATAGTGTAGTGTCCCTCTTCAATCCATCTTTTGTTTTATGCGTCGATAGACTTGTTTAGAATTATTGGTGGTATTTTGATGGTTACTTATGACTTTATATATATCTCATATGCTTATGGATGATGCTAGACATTTTATATGACATATGGTACTTGACGATTTATATGGATGATGGTACATTCTGGACTATCTTGATGGATGGGTTTATATTTGATGATCTATATGGATTGATACTCATATATGGATTGTATTGCTTCTAATGTCATGATGATATCTAGATGGTACTAACCCCTACTACATGATTATAATTGTATGAGATGAGTTGATGTTGGGATTGTATGATTGTCTTACTACTGTATTTGTGATAATAGACGATATCATACCACTCATCATGAGCATGTTATGATGTCGTGATTCTCTTTCACTTGCATGATCATTTATGATGTATATGTTATCACATATTTTGTGTTGTGGTTATTGGTGGTTGCGGGATTGCATGTTCTAGACATCAACTCCACCTGATCTCACAGGTTTGAGTGTGTCTTATCCTAATGGCCAGTTGATCGGAGATGACAGAAGTTTCCTTCTTCACACTCTAGGTTTAAGTTGTCACCCCTGTCAGTTGTGTCATGGCTTGAGTTGTCTTGTAGCGTGATGTGGTATGTGGTTGGACCCTTGTCAGGTTGCCTTGTGGAGTATGATTATTTATTAGATTAACAATTAATTTATTGTATAGTTTATTAAGTAATCGGATTGATTTAATGTGTGATTATTATTTGGAGATTTGTTATTTATTTTTATTTATCAAGAGATTTACTATTATTTGTGATTTGGGGTTTAATGTTTATTTAATTATTTACATAATTGAGCCTTTGATTTAATTAGATTTATTGTTACTTAATTAATATCACTTGATTTATTTATATTATATGGTTTGGTGGCTTTAATAATTATTTGGGTGCATAAATTATTATGCCCATGGTTTATTTTATTCAATTGGGCCTTTTGATTTATTGATTATTATTTAATCTTTTTACCCTCCTTGGTTATTTAATTTATTATTTATTCTACCTACATCGTTTTGCTATTGGTTAAAATATTTAGGGGAAGTAAATTATATTATTTATGGGATGGTAGGTAAGAAATACTATTTCCCCAAATATTTTGATGTTTAATGATGTTTACAGTTGGTTTTCGGTGATTGACTTGTTGGCTAAGTGATTTGGTCTACCAGAGTAACAGTTTGATAGAGTTTATTGGCAAGACTGCGAATTAGGACCTTAATCGGTAAAGCAGATAAGTTTTGATGGAATCGGGTAATTGGTGATGTTAGGTGACTTGTTTTGATGGAATTGGGTAGTTTGGTGATTTTTGCCAAGGTTTAAGAAGGGTTTAACGATCGATAAAGAATTCTCTTAATCGGTAATGATTTTTGGTTTGGTGGTGATCTACATCAAGTTCATGCATTGATGATCTACATCAAGTTCATGACTTGCTGTGACGATTTATGATCATTCAACAGTCGATATTGATTTGTAATTGATTGTAATCATTCCTATGATGATCTTTAATGAATTGTAAAGATTTGTGATGATCTATGCAGTAAGTCTTAGGGTTTTGATGCCGACCTAGTTGTAAAAGTTATTTATGTCGGCAAGGTTGATGTTTTGTAGTGTCAGTGATTTTGAGAAGTGTGAGAAACCAAACCAGTGTGTGTGAGAAGATTTGCCAGAGAGATGTAGACTTAGAACTTAATTGGATCTGATCAAGAAAGCAGTGGAGTGCTATACACAAATCATTCAATGTTGTTCTCTGACAATTACAACAACTAAAATCCCTTAAATGGATAGGCCCTAATAGGCCTCACATTGTAGAATCTCCTAATAGGGTGACTCAATATTTGAGTTCTAAATCCTCTTGCGAGGTTGATCCTAACAGATCAAAGCTTCTAACAAGACTGAGGTAATGATAGGGAGATTGAGTGAGAAGTTGCTCAATAAGTCTAAATTGGTTTTAAAAGGACTCAAAGGACATGCTTTTATTTGTGTTCACTTACTATTTGCAATGTCAATCTTCAACACCCACACCTCTTCTCAAGCAACCACCCCGTTATGATGTTACACTCCCTTGTTCTAGCTTGTTTCCTCAATGCTACTCAAACCTTCCACCATAGGTCCACATTTCAAGATGGTATCTAAATGATCAATTTTGATCGAATTAGGCTCCTTGAGTGTCTTTTATCTATTTTTCACAAGTTTGGAAGGTTCTAACACCCTTGAGGCAACCGGGTTCAACTTTTTAGTTAAAACAGGGCTAAAAGGCTACTGGCCCGTGGAGGCCTAATTGGAGTGAATTTTGCTTGTATAGTGCAACGATGGTCATTAGCACCATGGAACCTGACTTGGAAGGTGTCAACAAGGTCCAAACTCAAGGATTTTTATGGTTTTATCTCCTGAGAAGGTAGTGTAATGACTTTCCACATTTCGAGGCAATGAAGTAGGGTTTTGAGAGGGTTTTGCTCATACAACATAGGAAGTCTCTCCTACACCACAAACCAAGCTTCCAAAATCTTCTATAACCTCTACCATATCATTTAGAACTATTCTCCAACTTTGCCCTGCATGACATTACATCAAACATTTGCCATACAATTTGAAAAAGGCAATAAAATGATTGTTACATGCACTGTCACTGCTAATTCATTGTTTTATCTGCACTTTGAAAGGTTAGACTTCATGGAAAACTTAACCAAAGTATGTAACAACCTCCAAACACTTTTTCAACACTTTTCACAAGATTCCAAAGCATGGACATGTTCATAAAGCAATTTTGGATTCAAAAAGTCATTAAATTCCCAAAACAGGGAGTTTACTGCCAGCTACAACTCAACACCTTTACAAGGTAAAGTAAACATTGTTTGGAACTTCAAATGCCTCTAAAACTCCAAGCAGACTAGTGCAGACCTCTGTCTTAAGTTTTCTCACTCAAATTGACCTTTGAGCACAAACAAGTTTGATCTTTGTTCACATTTGCTAGCCAAATCCATCTCCAACTTGCCTAGCATATACTCAAAAGCACTTCTTTTGCACAACCCTGGCCAAAATATGAAATATATGCACTATAAATATGCAATAAAACTTTTCTAAGTCCACCCATGGGAGCCCAAACCTGGATTTAGACAAGTTGATGCATTTTGGAGTCCAAAACCCTTGACAGGGCAGTCAAGGAGCAAAATGAAAACAATTTTATAAAACCAACTTCCAAATGCACAACCTGTAAACTAATTACATAAATAGCATTGAATATACAATAGATACACTCTCCAAAAGGTACAGTACAGAAAAGATAAGCCCCAATATCGACTACTATCCAAATGGTGTTCAAAACATGAGAAAAGTCATAAAAATGCTTGCTCTTTCAATTGATTATGATAGAAAGTACAAAAGCCAAACCTATACCAAGAAGAGGGAGGCATATAAATAGCATTTGAAGGTAGTTATCAATTCCTGTTCGGATATAAGGCATTTTTGTCTTCTTTTTACAAAAAATGTCCAAAATGACAACTTTTACAAGCAAGAATGACAACTTTTGTTGCTCCAAGTGGCAATTTGAGCAACCTAACTCAACCAACCTTTTAAAATAACCTAGGAATGATTAAAAACACTTTCTAAACATGTTTCAATGCTTCCCAAAGCATGACTAAGCCTATAAGGCAATTTTCCACTTTTTAGCCTTATTTGGCCTAGGAGCACAAAACTGACAACTCAAACCTTAGGAAAACAAAACTTGATCTCTCAAGCACAAAATGAGATTAAACATCTATGAAATGACTCAAAACAACCTATGAGAACATTGCAAAACTAACAAGACACTTAAGCATGAAAAATACCAAAAATGGAGAGTATAAGCAAAACTACGTGCTCCTGCACCATACTCCCCCAAAGACAAAGAAGTCATGTGACTCTGTGAGGCAGAAAAGAAGAAGGAATTCCAGACTGGGAGAACTCATACTCATGTACCCAAGTGGCTTCTGAAAGTGGTTTATCTTTCCACTTGATGAGATGCTCCATGTACACTTGATGGCGAGTCCTCTTGTAAACTCTTGAGTCCAACACTTGTTCAGCTTGTGGAATGGATGGAGGAGGGAAAGATAGGTCTGAAAGTGACTTGTGAACATCTGAAACTCTATCATCCTCCTTAGGAAGCTAACCTTTGAGTGCCACCAAATTTGAAACATTGAAAATATGAAAGAAAGAAAGATTAGTAGGCAAATCAATTTTATATGCATTAGAACCATACTTAGCCAATATCTTGCAAGGACCTATCCACCTCATTTGGAGCTTGTTGGGAACTCCCTTTTTCAATCTAGATTTGTTCAAATGCACCATCACAAAGTCCCCAACTGAAAATTGAACATCCCTCTTTGATGCATCCACTCTAGCTTTCACTTTTTGTGAGGTATCCTAAAGAGTCTTTTTCACTTGCTGATGAAGTTCCTTCATTGATTGAGCCATGTCATCTGTTGTACCACTCTTTTTCTGCAAGTTACCAAGATCCCTTAACTCCATGACACCCCTTGGGTGCATACCATAAACAATCTCAAAGGGACTCTTACCTATTGACCCGTTAACACTATCATTATATGCAAATTCAGCCTGATGGATGAGCTGATCCCAACTTTGGCCATATTCCTTTGTCAAACACCTTAAGAGCTTGCCAAGAGTCCTATTGACCACCTCAGTTTGGCCATCAGTCTGTGGGTGATAAGCTAAACCAAAAGAAAGATTAGTATCCAATCTTTTCCACAATGTCTTCCAAAAATGGCCAAGAAACTTAACATCTCAATCAGAAACAATGCTAGAAGGTAAACCATGGATTCTAATCACTTCCTTGAAAAACAAATAGGCTATATGACTAGCATCATGTGTAGTTTTGCAAGGAACAAAGTGTGCCATTTTACTAAATCTATCCACAATCACAAAAATGCTATCAAAACTAGCTTGAGTCTTAGGTAAGCCTACCACAAAATCCATGCTAACACATTCCCAAGGCCTTGTAGGAATTGGAAGAGGCTGATAAAGACCAACATTAGAAGTAGTACCTTTTTCCTTCTAACAAACCATACATTGCTCCACATACCTTCTGACATCTCACTGCATTTTAGGCCAATAATAAAAACATTGCACCAACTCCAATGTTTTGTTAAGACCAAAATATCCACTCAAATACCCATTGTGCTTTTCTTGAATCAGATTCTCCCTCATTGAGCTTTTAGGAACACACAACTGTCCACCTTTAAACAACAAACCATTTTGCAAAGTATAATCAACATATTCACTTTGAAAAGAATTATCAAATGCTTGGCAAACCTTATAGATGGCTGCAAAATATTCATCATCAGGATACATTCCTTTGAAGCTCTCTATCCCAATACTCTGAACCTGTACTTCCTGCACTGTTAGAAGACTTCTACTCAAAGCATCTGCTACTTTATTGCATTGTCCTTTCTTGTGCTTAAGAGTAAAAGTGTACGATTGTAAGTACTCAACCCATTTAACATGCCTATGATTTAACTTATCTTGTGAATTCAAGAAACTCAAAGCTTGATTATCTGTATAAACAAAAAACTCCTTTGGAAGCAAATAATGTCTCCACTTTCTAAGTGCTTGAACTAAAGCATAGAGTTCCAAATCATAGGGAGGGTACTTCTTTTTAGCATCATTCAACTTTTCACTAAAGAAAGCTACAGGTCTATTATCCTGACTCAACACTACATCTACTGCAATATTACTAGCATCACATTCAATAGTAAATAACTTGTCAAAAATAGGAAGTATAAGCATTGGTTCAGAAGCAACCTTGGTTTTCAAAAGTTCAAACCCCTTATTTGCTACATCTGTCCATTGAAACTTTACCTTAGCCCCACCTTTTATAGTATCAAGCATTGGTGCACAAATTTCACTAAACCCTCTGATGAACTTCCTGTAGAACTGTGCTAAGCCATGAAAACGTCGGACATCACTTGTTGATTTGGGTGTAGATCAATTTGTGATGACTTCCACCTTGGTTTTATCCATTTTCAAATCTCCACCTGAGATCACAAAGCCAAGATAAACCAATTCTTGTTTCATAAAATCACACTTTTCCAAATTGATTGTCAGTTGTTCATCATATAATTTGTTCAAAACAATTTCAAGATGCTTCAAATGCTCTTCTTGAGTTTTACTGAAAATTAGAATGCCATCTAAGTACACCACTACAAATCTACCAATGAAATCATGCAACACTTCATTCATGAGTCTCATGAATGTACTTGGGGCATTAGAAAGACCAAATGGCATAACTAGCCACTCATAAAGACCCTCATTTGTTTTGAAGGCTGTTTTCCATTCATCACCTTCTTTTATCCTGATCTGGTGATAACCACTCTTGAGGTCGATTTTTGTGAAATACTTTGCACCTCCCAAACAATCCATCAAATCCTCAATCCTTGGAATAGGAAATCTATACTTGATAGTGATTCTTGTATACACCTAAAAATGGTCTGAAGATAATTAATTGAATAAGGAATTATTTAATTAATCTCCCTCCCCAATTTAATTGAATTCATCAACAATTTGATTAAATCCGCCCTTTTCATCTACTTATTAATAAATCTAAGGATTTATTTAATAGGTTCGTTTCAATAATCCCCTTTGATTAATTATTTCAAATTAATTAATTCTTCTCCATCAAAATCATTTATTCTAATCCCCTAATTAATTAAAACAAATCAATTATGAGTTGTTGAAATTAATTAGCCTTTTCCTATTATTTGAATTTCTAATTTCAAATTCTCCTAACTTTTAACCACCCAACCCAACCATTCATAAACCTAACCCATTCCATTTACCCACATGTTCCCTTTCATCCAACCTCTTCTAGAAGCCTCTTGACACTTGTCACCATAGAGATGACAAGTGTTCCCTTTAATCCAACCCCCTTTGCCAACCTCCTCCAATTTAACCATTGATATCTTCAGATCAATCTTAACCATTGATTCCTGCCACCTCACCCCTAGCCTTGGAAATCCTATAAATAGACCCCATTTTGGAGCACAAAGGGTCCCAATTCATCTCATTTTGGTCCATAATTGATCCCATCTCATTTTTATCTTATGCATTGTTACTATAGGCATCTAGCTTCTAGTTTATCATTTTAGCAATGTTATAGTGCTCAATTTTAGCTTAAATCTTTGCTTAATTTTCTAGATCAATCATGAACTCATATAGCTTAATCATGCTATTGTTGCTAGATCATGCATATTCATCATTTAAATCCTCCATCTAGATGTAGTCAAGTCACTGGAATTTGCCTAATCAGATCTGAGAGCAAAATTCATACTCGCATTTACTAGGAGGCGATAGATCGATTAGCTATGGTTTTATCTTTCATTGATTTAAATTCATTAACCATGCTTGTAATGATCTATTGAGTGTTTTGTGTTTGCAAGAACATGTACACTTCACAATACACGACATTTTGGCGCCCACCGTGGGGCCGAAATCATCATTTTTGGCCTCCCAAGCTTCATCAAACTTCATCTCTGCTAGGACAGAATCAGAATGTCGTACGAGTGGGTTTTCCATCTCGTATGAACTACCTTTTAGTCTGGTACAAAACCTCATCCTATGTCGTACGAAACCATTTTCCATGTCGTACGAGGTGTAAATTCATGTCGTACGAATTTCCAACTAAGTAAATCTTGTGTCATACGAGCTCATTTTCATTGTCGTATGAGAGATAAATTCATTTCATACAAATTTATGGCTGCTAAATCCTATGTCATACGAGTCCATTTTGGTTCCTGTGCGAGATCTAAAGTTGTGTCGTACTAACTGGTAATTTGTGTCGTACGAGTCTCTGTCTCTGTGATTTTTAACAGACTGCATGCTAGGGTTTTTTGATTTTAATTCGAGCTTCACTAATGCTAACCCTAATTTGTTTGTGAGCTTTTTTGGCAGCCTAACTCTTTTTTGCAGGATGATTGACGAAGATACTCTTGTCAAAGACCAATTTCAAAAACACAATTAAGACTACTAATGAAGTTATTTTGTAGGTTGCCTATGAATTCAACTAAACTTGATGTATTCATTTAAGTTTTCTAGGCACACTTCAATTTTGCTAAGGGAAATGAACCATCATGTATTATGTGATTATGATGATAGGCGAGTATGCTCTCACCTTAGGTGATCAGAAAGCTAGACTCATTTTTTGCTTTCATTAGTGCATTTCTTTAGTAGGCCTGCCCTCCCGAGGAGCTTAAAAACTCTTAAAGCCATTACGACCAGTGTGAGGGGAACGACCTAAGTGGGAACGGCTAACGCCAAGTAATCCAACTCACTATAAAATAAATGTGATTTGATGAAAATCAAGTCAACGGCTGTGCTCGAGAATAGCTCCTTCCTACCTTCGGGTATATCAAACCTTGGTTTTCAAGGCTGAGAGACCTCTTAATTGATTATTATACCCTGACACGTCGAACGGATCCCTAACTTGTTCCGGTTAAATTAGAAGCTACCTGATTCACCTCCGAAAGGGTGATAATCTTTGTGCAATAGAGATAGTAACTCTCCTAAGACACTTGCCATATCGTGCCTCCATTAGTGTTTGGAGTCGGATAATACGGCATTGAGAATCCATTGCGTGAGACTCAGTGGCCGTATTCTGATTAGCTATTGGGTGTGTACCTAAGTCAGCAAGCAAAGGTTTTCATTCTTAGCCAATTTGCTTAGGGTTTAGCATGCTTGGAGTCACTTATCACATCATGTGTTTGCTGTGTATTCATCCCTAAATTGAAAAATCAGACATCTAAAATTGGACTAGCTATGGAATGGTTCTCCAAACTTCCACCTGGAATCAGATCATTTTCAGAGTTGGTGGATAAGTTTGTATCACAATACTCTTACAACATACAACATGAAGTAACAATTCTAGACCTATGTAACGCCAAACAAAAGAGTGGAGAACCTTTCATGACATTTTTACAATGATGGAGATGATTAGCTTCGCGGTATCCTCGTATAGTGCCAGAGTACGAAAAAATGGACATATTCATTGACAACTTAAACGATCAAATGAATTATTACTTAAAAATGCAAGGAAATCAAAGTTTCAGAAAAATGGTTGATAATGGAATTAGAATGGAAGAAGCCATGATAAAGAGAGGTGAATTAAAAGTATACAAAGAAGGAGTCTATCCTCCTAACAACGACAATAACAACAATCACAATGACAAGCCAAAGTTTTGGAACAAAAATCAAAATATAGTCAACGATGGAATAGTAGATAACAACAATGTAAAACCAAAGCAACCGGTTTTCAATTTATCTACTCATTCGGCAGCGGCATAACAAAACAACAATCACCAAAGAGCAACTATCAAAACTTTCTTTCGAATACAATTTACAGTGATCCGGGGGGATAAAAATACTTTCAAGTGCCACATGGCACCAAGTGGCAAGCTCTAGACATAACGGTGGCAGTCTACTCAGCTTGAGGATAGGGCCGGTTAAAAATATGGGTAGGGGGATTCGAACCCCCAACCTATTATCTCCTATTTTCACTCTCCTCCGCTAGGCTATGCAGATTCTTTGGATATATTTGGAGGCCGCTTCTATTTCAAGACTATTGAAAGCCCTATAAAAAATTATGGAGGGCCGGTGGTTTGAACTGGTGACCCCATAGTTATGGGCTTCCACTCCCTACCGCTATACCATGCGGTTGTTTCGAGATTAGACTCGACGGTTTAGAGTTTTGTGGAAACTAGCGGTGATCCAAAATAAAAGGGTCCCTAAAATATACATTAAACTATATTCAAGCCAACCCGAGAACTATATTGTTAAAGCTCGAATTATATGAGCCATGTATTTAAATGGGTTGGGATTTTTAAAAGATTAAATGGTATTTTAAGGGTTTGTTTTAGAGATATAGTTTAAAATTGGGGGATATGAAAATATTATTGTTTTAACCCCATTTGAGAATGTAAAATAGTATTTAAAGGGGGTGATTTTTGTAATGAGGGACATGGAAGATTGGAGAATTGTGAGAGAAGAGTGAGGGAATTTCTTTTGGAGAGATTGATAGTGAATTGTTCATCTCTGTGCATTGGGAGCTTGAAATCAAGCTTGTTGTACTTGTTGGAGAAAGAATTTTGTAATTCATTATCATCTGAAGAGAATTTTTTGGTGAAGCAAGAGGAAGCTATTGTGGAGTTTGGTACTTCACTCCCGCAATTCAAAAAGTGGTGGTGTGCAGATAGGAGTGGCTTTGTAACTCTTTGTAAACTCATTTTTGGAGCATAATTGGATCGGTCTCACCCAGTTGGGCAGACCTGGAGAAATAGTCACCTTGTGGCGAACTCCGTAATCAAATCCTGTTGTTTGTGTCTCCTTTGTTTTCCTCTCTAATTTTTCTATTTCATCACTTCAATTTATTTGTAATTAAACATTTATGTACATGCTAATTTCAATTTGTTAAGCATTGTAATATTAGCATTTTTATGCAATCAGTCATAGATCCTTAATCAGATCATACAAACATTGGTGAACCCCTTGGGTCAACATTAAAAACACTTATCGCAAACAAATTGATTTCTTTGCCAGAAGAAAGGAACTACGAGCCTCAAATAAAACCACCATGGTGGAATGATAATCAATATTGCAATTTTCATCGAAATAAGGGACATCTCACAGATAATTGTCAGAAGTTGAAACATGTCATACAAGACCTAATTGATAATGGGGTAATAACTGTGGATGGACATACAACAAATGAATCTCATACAGCTTTTAGGACTCTGCTTCCAAACTATGAAAAAGGTGAATCATCAACAACGAATAATGGTAAGGGTAAAGCGAAGGTAAACTACGCTCATACATATGACAATGTGGTGAATGTGATTGTAGTTAAAGAAAAACAAAATCAAGAACATACTCATGCTATAACAAGAAGCAAAGCCAAAGTTGTTTTGCCAGGCCCTTCAACAAGCACATCATCCGCCACAACAAAACAATACAATTTAGTGGAACAATTGTAGAAAACACCCGCACAAATATCAATCTTAGAACTTTGAAAGCTTTCACCTGCACATAAAGAAATTCTGGAACGAGCATTAGTAGATACCATCGTATCCAAAGATCTTGATATAGATCAATTCCAAACCATGGTGGGACACCTCACAACTCCTCATTGCTTATCATTCACTGAAGAAGATGACATGTCCTTGCAACACCCTCACAACGCTCCTTTGCATATTGAAGTCCTCATTCAGAAAACGCAAGTTAAGCGTGTTCTAATAGATGGTGGAGCTGGCCTAAATATTTTCTCATTGAGTCTTGTTCATGCCTTAGAATATTTAGAAGATGCAGTTGATGTCTGGAAAAAGGATCACCATAAAAGCCTATGATGAAGAAGAACGTTCCTCCAAGGGAATTGTGATACTACCCATCAAAGTGGGACCTCTACAAAAAGACACAACATGCCAAGTTCTAGACTTGGACTTATCATATAATGTACTCCTCGGGAGACCATGGATACATGACTTACAAGCTATACCATCAACATATCATCAATGTGTCAAATTTCCCTACAAGGGACAAGAAATCACAATTTCTGCAGATACAAATCCATTCCAATACTGCAGCAATATAAAAATGGCTCAAGAAATAATTGTTCCTCATAATAGGGAAGCAACACCGTCAAATACACAATCCAAGGAACAATCATTTGCATCTATTTTATCAAGCATGGAAAAAAAAATGCAACTAAGAGATCGAGGGAATGGAGAATATTCAATATCACAATTACCACTTTCTCCTAAATCCTTTGGAAAACCATCAAACTCTAAACAACAACCAATTGTGAAACATCTTCCAATATTTGATGGAGCATTCATTAGTGTTGGAACCTTATCAGAGGAGATAAAAGACAAAGATGTGCTACAATGGCTATACAAAGATGAAGAAGTTCAACAAAAGGTCAACAATGTCAGAATACCTGCAGAAAAATATGGAAAAGGATTCAACATTCTTCGAAGGATGGGATACACTGGAACAAGCCCTATAGGAAAAAGAAAAGAAGGTATCTTAGAACCTATTCAGCTTCATACTCAGCAGGCTACAAACAAAATAGGTTTAGGGTATGGACAAGTCACTCTACCGGAAGACACATTTTCTAACCAACAACAAGAAGAATATGAAAACAGACAAAAACAACTAGCAATTGAAAGGGAAGAAAAATCAGCTAAGCAACAAGCACAAGCAAACACGAAATGGCAAAAGAAGCAATCCTCAAATCAACAAGAGTAAGAAACCAATGATATCTCTCAAGCAACATCAAATCTCAATCAAAACAAACATGAACCTAATACTAATCAAGGAGAGCTCATAGCAAGATTGATAGAACTCAATCTCAGTCTCGAAGAAGTTGAATATAAAAGAAGGAAAGATATAGCCAGAAAGGCAGAATAAATGCTATATGAACAAATCTTTAGATTGCAAGCTGCAAGTGATACAGATTCAAATGAATGGGAATGGGATTCCTACCACTCTGAAGAGTTAGCTCAAGAAAATTGCTTTGAAGAAGATGTAGGAGTCGATGTAGTTCACACGTATGCAGGACAAACGTCAGGAACTAGTTCACTTGAATTAGAATCACATTCGGCTAACTTGGACTTAACCGAGGACGATCAGGAACTTCTTATGCAAGGTCATTCTAATGAGAGTACCATTCTAGACATTGACATACATACTGAAAACTTTGATACATCAATCATGACCATAAACACCCTCGAAACACCCCTACCTAAAGATCCCTTACCTCTAATACACCCCGAACTTATTGATTGGGAAAATGAAGGACATACCACCATTGATACCTTTCCAAATGACCATGCCATATCTGTATATCTTAACGCAATCGAACCTGTAACAACTTCCACCAGGAATCTCAACAACGCATCTTCCAACCAAGTGGGTGCCAAATCTCCTAGTCGCAAAAGTGAAAATAAAGAAAACAATATCAGGTCTAATGCTGAAAACCATCTCTTGGCAACATTAGATCGAGAAAAAGTAAAAACAAAGGACGCATCTAATGGTTAAAACATCCTTGAGGCACTAGAAGATGGGAGATTTGACACTTTACCTGAGCACTATCAAGAAAGGTCATCCATTTTGATCGAACCAACAGAGGCAGTTAACATTGGCACAAGAAAGCAACCAAAGATTCTTCATCCAACAACTTCTTTGTCAGAGCAAGAGATGCAACAATATGTGGAATTCTTCAAACGACGACAAATCAATTTTGCCTGGTCATATGCAGACATGCCAGGGTTGGATCCAGAGCTCATTATGCATCACTTAAATGTTAATCTAGGAGCCAAACCAGTTAAACAAACATTATGGAAGATGCATCCTCATATTGCTCTTCTAGTCAAAGCAGAACTAAAGAAATTATTGGATGTCAGATTCATCAGACCTATAGCTTATCCTCAATGGGTATCCAACATTGTTCCTATTTCAAAACTAGATAAAAGCATCAGAATATGCACAAACTTCAAGGATCTTAATAACGCATGTCCAAAGGATGATTTTCCTTTGCGTAACATCGACATCATTGTAGATTTAACTGCGGGACACTCAATGTTTTCTCTAATGATGGTTTCTCTGGATACAATCAGATCAAAATAGCACTTGAAGATCAAGAAAAGACATCCTTCACATGTCCATGTGGTACTTTCTGCTGGAACGTCATGCCTTTTGGACTAAAGAACGCCGATGCTACATATCAAAGAGCTATGACAACTATATTTTATGACATGATGCATACATTCATGGAAGACTATGTGGATGACATATTGGCTAAATCATACAACAGAGAAGAACATATAGAGATACTGGAAAAGATTTTTGACAGGTTAGAACAATACAAGCTACGGCTAAACCCTAAGAAATGTGCTTTTGGGGTAACTTCAGGAAAGCTATTGGGATACATTGTTTCAGCAAGAGGAATTGAAATATATCCAGCTAAGGTTAAAGCAATCACAGAAATGGCATCTCCCAAGAATATCAGTCAACTCAGATCACTACAAGGAAGACTTCAGTCAATCAAAAGATTTGTGGCTCAACTAGTAGATAAATGTCAACCATTTACACATCTATTGCAGCACAAACATCTTCATTTCAAATGGGACCATCAATGTGAGGAAGCATTCAACAAGATCAAGGTGTATCTCATGCAACCACCTGTTCTAATGTCACCAATTCCAAGAAAGCCATTATTACTCTATGTATCAACTACCGAAACATCATTAGGAGTTTTTCTCGCACAATAGGACAATGAAGGAAAAGAATGAGCCATCTACTACATCAGCAGAACACTAGTAGGATATGAGATCAACTATTCGCCAACAGAAAAAGCATGCTTGGCAGTAGTTTTTGCTTCTCAAAAACTACGACACTATCTACTATCTGATTCCATCAAGTTAATAGCTAAAATCGATCCTCTGAAGTATTTGCTCAGCAAAGCCACATTAACAGGATGACTAGAGAAATGGATCACGATTCTAAGCGAGTTTGATATTGAATATGTTGACAGAAAAGCTATCAAAGGACAAGTCATTGCAGACCAACTAGCAGAGACACCACTTCAAGATGATCATCCTTTACAGATTGAGTTTCCCGATGCTGATATCCTAATAGTCACCACAATGACATGACAATTATACTTTGATGGTTCATATACACAGCACGGATCAGGAGCAGGTATTCTATTCATCACACCACAAGGTCATACAATCCCAAAAGCATACAAATTAAGCTTTCCATGCATCAACAATACAACAGAATATGAAGCTTTGGTAACAGGTATCAAAATGGCTATAGAATGGAACATTACACAACTTCAAGTCTTTGGAGACTCTCAGCTCGTCATCAATCAAATTAACAATGATTATCAAACAAAAGACGAAAAATTGATGCCTTATAAAAAGATGGTGGATGATATCAAGAAATACTTTGTAGAAATAACTTTTCAATAGATTCCAAGAAATGACAACAAAGCAGCAGATGCCATGGCTACACTTGCTTCTCTACTTCAAACACAGGAAAATCAACAACGTTATGAATTCGTGGTGGAAGAATTGTTTTACCCTGCTCATAATTGTTTGGATTCCCAAACTATTTGTCACCTTGTTGGGCATGATTCATCCCGCTATGGCCAAACTTACACATACCTGAAAGATAACACCCTACCTCCCGACTTATCAAAAAACCAAAGGAGAAACTTTATTCACCAATCCTCCCATTTTACTCTCGTTGCGGATACCCTTTTTAAACAAGGTCTAGATGGTACTCTCTTACGATGTCTCGAACAAGAAGAATCTGAGAAGGCCTTACATGAAGTCCATAACGACATTTGTGGTACTCATTCAAGTGGTCTTACCCTTTTGAAAAAACTCATACGCTTGGGCTATTATTGGCCGACTATGGAACGAGATTCTTTTCAGATAGCTAGAACATGCAAACAATGTTAGATCCATGGGAATTTGATTCATGCACCAACACAAGAACTTCATGCTTTAGCAACATCTTGGCCTTTTTGGCAATGGGGTCTGAATCTGGTAGGAAATATAAACCCTTCCTCATCTAATGGACACAAATTCATCCTTGTAGCTACAAAATATTTTACAAAATGGATTGAGGTTGTACCTCTCACAAATATCACACGAAAACAAATTGCTGCATTTATCTTGAATTACATCATTTGTCGCTATGGAATACCCATGACCATTATCATTGATAATGGGCTACCATTCAAGAACTAGGATGTACAGGAGCTATGTGAGAAGTTCAAAATCCAGCACAGATTCTCCACACCCTATTATCCACAGGGGAATGGGCAAGTAGAAGCATCTAACAAAACTATTTTGAAAATCCTCAAAAAGACAGTGAACCATGCTGGCAGAGATTGGCATATTCAACTGAACCTTGCTCTATGGGCCTACCGTACCAGTATCCGCACACCAACAGGTGCCACACCTTTCTCTCTTGTATACAGATCAGAAGCAATATTGCCAATCGAAGTAGAGATACCCTCTCTACATGTATCACTAAAAGGACTCATCCTAGATGAAGAACAACGAGTATCTAGACTACAAGAGTTAGAACTGATCCATGAACGAAGAAAAAATTCCTTTGATCATCTAAAGGTATATCAACAAAGAATGTGTCAGAGCTATAATCACAAGGTTAAACCAAGAGTCTTTCAAGTTGGAGAACTAGTACTAAAGGAAAATCCATGCAACCAGGCAGATCGAGAAAAGAAAGGAAAGTTTGAACCAAACCGGTTAGGTCAATTTATGGTCACAACAATATTTGGATTAGGTGCATATCAGCTATCAACATAGGACATAGATCAACTTTAGGAACCTATCAATAGCATGCATTTAAAGAAGTCTTATGTCTGAAAAAGCAAAAAAATCAAACAAAAAAATAAAATAAAATAAAATAAAATATGAGAAAAAGTGCAATAAAAACAGATGGTGAAAACCTAGCAAACAGGCGCCATCTGTCCGCTAGCTCTTCCATCTATTAGTTTATGCGTCTTCCCGCTTGCATTCATTCACTTTTCATCAGCACTGACCATCACTGGATATATCATAACAACTTTGTTTCTAGGCTTGGGGAAAAATCCTACACCTAGCTGGGGGAAAACCTCTTCATCATTCTAAGCTTAATCAAATAGGTAGAACCTCTTGATCATTCTAAGCTTAATCAAACAGGTAGAACAACAATTAGACAGCTCTTATCAAGCGAAAACTGAGACACATCCAACATTGAACACGAGGTCCAACTATCAAATATCAAGCTATCACAAAGTCAATCTAAGCACATCACACACTTTTCAGTGGATAATATCTTTTTGGATAATGATTTTAACATGATTGTTCAATTTTTTTCTATATTGCTTTTCGCTATCATGATTTCTGAGTAACTCCAGGATGTCTTTGACTAGAGGAACAAGGAAGGAACATGATATTTTTCTTGTCTACTGTCTAAAAATTAATCATTAATATGTGCAAATTTGTCTTGGGACATGATCATCGGAGTATCATTGAAGACATTTCCGATTTGCATATTGAAATGATTAATACTGTTTGTTTTACGCAAGCAACACTCAGTTCATCTCGGTTCAATTATACCTCGATGGTTGTGCTAACTTGCTATATCAAAATCCAGGAAAATAGTGCTCAGGTCATCATGGTTTAATTATACCATCGATGTTTGCACTCACTTCCCACATTTCAAAAGCTCAATGACGACAAAAACACAAAATAATCTAGTGACTGGTCTGGTCGTAGCTTTTCATTCCATTGCATTTTAGCTTGCATTTCATTCTTGCATGGGATCCCACATGCTCCTTTTATCCAAGGTTAAATCTATCGCAGGAATCATTAAAGTATCATCACAAGGGTATACACAATCAGACTGATGACTCATATCTTTTCAGATATTGTCGACCTAGCGAAAATCTTATGCTATTCCTCACTAGAATCAACATCAACATATTTGAATATTTCTGCAACTTGATATCAACAAACTGTCAGTTCTTTATCTAATCAACCTTATTGAATCAAATTAATCAATCAAACCTAATCGATCTATCATGTCTTATACAGGATGTATCCTTCCTGAAACTAGATGATCTGACTGATTCATGTCTTATACAGGATGTATCCTTGTTGAAACCAGACACTTTGATCATGTCTTATATAGGATGAATCCTTCCTGAAACTAGGCGCTTTGATCATCTTTATCTTATACACGAGGTGTCATTCTTGAAACTAGACTGAATCTAATCAATCAAGATTTTTCAATCTTATCAATCTAAGCAATCAAGCTAATCAAAGAACTCGCATTTTCATCAACCACAATTGCAGAAATAAACTCTATCGAGATATCAATCTCGCAAAAATCCGAAGATCAATTATCTCAATTGATCTCCTGAGGGGCATCATCATACCAGAATTTAGCAATCAAGAGTTGGGGCATTCTATCAAACCAAGACTATCATCAAAATGAGATTATTCTTTGAATCAATGCGTCATCACACCTCGCTTCAAAGAGGGGCAAAATGTATACACCTAAAAATGATCTAAAGATAATTAATTGAATACGCAATTATTTAATTAATCTCCCTCCCTAATTTAATTGAATTCATCAACAATTTGATTAAATCTGCCCTTTTCATCTACTTATTAATAAATCTAAGGATTTATTTAATAGGTTCGTTTCAATAATCCCCTTTGATTAATTAATTCAAATTAATTAATTCTTCTCCATCAAAATCATTTATTCTAATCCCCTAATTAATTAAAACAAATCAATTATGAGTTGTTGAAATTAATTAGTCTTTTCCTATTATTTGAATTTCTAAATTCAAATTCTCCTAACTTTTAACCACCCAACCCAACCATTCCTAAACCTAACCCATTCCATTTACCCACATGTTCCCTTTCATCCAACCTCTTCTAGAAGCTTTGTGACACTTGTCACTAAGTGTTCCCTTTCATCCAACCTCTTCTAGAAGCCTCTTGACACTTGTCACCATAGAGATGACAAGTGTTCCCTTTAATCCAACCCCCTTCGCCAACCTCCTCCAATTTAACCATTGATATCTTCAGATCTATCTTAACCGTTGATTCTTGCCACCTCACCCCTAGCCTTGGAAATCCTATAAATAGACCCCATTTTGGAGCACAAAGGGTCCCAATTCATCTCATTTTGGTCCATAATTGATCCCATCTCATTTTTATGTTATGCATTGTTACTATAGGCATCTAGCTTCTCGTTTATCATTTTAGCAATGTTATAGTGCTCAATTTTAGCTTAAATCTTAGCTTAATTTTCTAGATCAATCATGAACTCATGTAGCTTAATCATGCTATTATTGCTAGATCATGCATATTCATCATTTAAATCCTCCATCTAGATGTAGTCAAGTCACTAGAATTTTACTAATCAGATCAGAGAGCAAAATTCATACTCGCATTTACTAGGAGGCGATAGATCGATTAGCTATGGTTTTATCTTTCATTTATTTAAATTCATTAACCATGCTTGTAATGATCTATTGAGTGTTTTGTGTTTGCAGGAACAGGTGCACTTCACAATACACGATAATTCTATTAATGGCTCTTTAATTTGTGCATAATCTCCATGTACCTCCTTTCTTAGGTGCTAAAACTGCAGGTACTGCACAAGGACTTATACTTTTCCTTATCAAATTTTGATCTAGGAGTTCTTGCACTTGTCTTACCACTTCTTTGTTCTGCTCAGCTATCATCTTATAGGCTGCTTTGTTTGGTAAAGAGTCTTCTGGTATGAAGTCTATCTGATGGCTAATGGCTCTAGGAGGTGGTAAGGTTGCAGGTGTTCCATCCCTTATAATTTTTTTAAAGTTATCAAGTATTTGGTGCACTTCTTGTGGTATTTCAACCTTCTTCTCCTTCTTTTCTTCCTTGGGTGTCACTAAGAGTGCAAATCCCTCTCCTTCATCCTCTTCAAGTGTGTTAATAAACTCTTTCTCATTCACTATTAAAACATTCTGATTCTTTGACCTGCTGCCCTCTTTCTCTCCATTTATAGACAATTTTGTATGTAACAACATCCTTCTAAAATGAGTAGGAGTTCTTTCCACCATTGTGTATGGCTTTCCTGCTGAATTGCCAAGGTCTACCAAGAAGTAGATGGCAAGCATCCATTAGAAGAATATCACATAAGAACTTATCTTGATACCCTCCTATAGTGAATTCTACCCATGAATGTTCATTGACAAGAACATGCTACTCCGTATTCAACCATGTGACTCTATAGGGATGTGTGTGAGGGATTCTTTCTAGCTTGAGTTTCCTCACTGCTTCTTCTGAAACTATGTTATCTGTGGATCCTGAATCAATGACCACCTTGCATATCTTTCCCATTATCTTGCACTTAATTCTAAGCAATGACCTTCTTTGAATAAGTTCCTCCTTGATTGGCTCCTTCATCAAGACTCTTCTCATCATCAAACTCTCCCCATCTTCTGATGTTAAGCTCACTTCATGAGTTTTGCTACTTGCTGCATTTTATTGCACATAATGCACTTTTTTTTCACCTCCTTGTGATGTGGGTTTCTTTGGACATCTGTAGGTAGGGTGCCCCAACTTATGACAGTTGTAGCATTTCATGGTGGAGAAGTAGGACCCTCTTCCCGGTCCACTAGAGCTACCTCTACCTGGTTTTCTAGATCCCCTTCCTCTATAGCTGCTCTTGCTATATGAATCCCCACTTTGCTCAATAAGTTTGGATTCTCCTTGGGGCCTTTGATCTCCTCTTCCACCAAAACTTCCTCTATGGCCTCTACCATCTCTTCCCCTATCTCTTCCTCTGTTGCTTTGTTCTTTCTTTTTCTTATTCTTCTCTTCCACTTTGAGTGCTAGTTGATAACACTTGTGAACTATTTGTGGACATAACAAACTCATCTCTTCTTGTATGTTCCATCTCAATCCATTCAAATACCTTGCTACTCTTATACTCTCATCCTCTACTACCTTGGATCTCATGCATAGTTTTTAAAATTCCTTAGTGTAGCTACTGACATCTAAGTCTTTTTGTCTCAAGTTTTGTCTTTTCCTATGTAGTTGGATTTCATAGTCTTCAGGAAGATAGGTTTCTCTAATTTTGGTTACCATTGCTTTCCAGGTGGCTATTGGTTGCTTACCTTCTTTCACCCTTTCCTCCTGGATGAACTTCCACCAAGTTAAGGCTGCCCCTCTTAACCTTGATTTTGCTACTTTAACCTTTTGTGCTTCAGTTATTCCATCATATTCAAAATGGTTTTCCAGGCCTTCAATCCAGTCTATAAGAGCATCAAGATCCATCTTTCCACTGAAGAGAGCCACTCCCTCTAAGGTTTTACCACTCATAGCTCTCAAAGACTTCAAGAATGGTTCTTGCTCAAGAACAGGGTCCGGTACGGGAACCTCATCTTCTATTTCCACCATTTTGCCCTTATCTCCTACCTTATCATTGACTTCTTCAATCTTAACTTCTACTGCAACTAGTTTTATTGCTAGCTGCTCCAACCTCTCCCTGAGTGCTCTATTTTCTTCTTCTTGGTCTTTGACCTTGTTGGCTAACTCAGCGTTAGTCACCATGTTTGCTTCTAAGGATTCTATTGATCCTAAGTCAATTTGTTTTCTCTTTTCACTTGAATCTTTCTCAGGCTCTGATACCACTATGATAGGGAGATTGAGTGAGAAGTTTCTCAATAAGTCTAAATTGGTTTAAAAAGGACTCAAAGGACATGCTTTTCTTTGTGTTCACTTAGTGTTTGCAATGTCAATCTTCAACACCCACACCTCTTCTCAAGCAACCACCCCATTATGATGTTACACTCCCTTGTTCTAGCTTGTTTCCTTAATGCTACTCAAACCCTCCACCATAGGTCCACATTTCAAGATGGTATCTAAATGATCAATTTTGATTGAATTAGGCTACTTGAGTGTCTTTCAACTATTTTTCACAAGTTTGGAAGGTTCTAACACCCTTGAGGCAATCAGGTTCAACTTTTTAGTTAAAACAGGGCTAAAAGGCTACTGGCCTGTGGAGGCCTAATTGGAGTGAATTTTGCTTGTATAGTGCAACAATGGTCATAACCACCATGGAACCTGACTTGGAAGGTGTCAAAAAGGTCCAAACTCAAGGATATTTATGGTTTTATCTCCTGAGAAGGTAGTGTAATGTCTGTAAACATTTTGAGGCAAAGAAGTAGGGTTTTGAGAGGGTTTTGCTCATACAACATAGGAAGTCTCTCCTACACCACAAACGAAGCTTCCAAACTCTTCTAGAACCTTTGCCACATCATTTGGAACTATTCTCCAACTCTGCCCTGCATGACATTACATCAAACATTTTCCATACAAACTAAAAAGGGCAATAAAATGACTCTTACATGCATTGTCACTACTAATTCACTGTTTTATCTGCACTTTGAAAAGTTAGAACTTCATGGAAAACTTCACCAAAGTATGTAACAACCTCCAAACACTTTGTTGACACTTGTCACAAGATTCCAAAGCATGGACATGTTCATAAAGCAATTTTGGATTAAAAAAGTCATTAAATTCCCAAAACAGGGAGTTCGCTGCCAACTACAACTCAACACCTTTACAAGGTAAAGTAAACATTGTTTGGAACTTGAAATATCTCTAAAACTCCAAGGAGACTACTGCAAACCTCTGTCTTAAGTTTTCTCACTCAAATTGACCTTTGAGCACAAACAAGTTTGATCTTTGTTCACATTTGCGAGCCAAATCCATCTCCAACTTGCCTAGCATATACTCAAAAACACTTTGTTTGCACAAACCTGGCCAAAATATGAAATATATGCACTGTACATATGCAATACAACTTTTCTAAGTCTACCCATGGGAGCCCAAACCTGGATTTAGACAAGTTGATGCATTTTGGAGTCCAAAACCCTTGACAAGGCAGTCAAGGAGGAAAATGAAAACAATTTTATAAAACCAACTTCCAAATGCACAAACTGCAAATGAATTACATAAAAAGCATTGAATATACAATAGATCCACTCTCCAAAAGTTACAGTATAGAAAATAGAATCCATAGTACAGACTGCTATCCAAATGGAGTTCAAAACATGAGAAAAGTCAGAAAAATGCTTGCTCTTTCATTTGATTATGATAGAAAGTACAAAATCCAACCCTATACCAAGAAGAGGGAGGCACATAAATAGAATTTTAAGGTAGTTATCAAGTCCTGTATGGACATAAGGCATTTTTGTCTTCTTTTTACAAAAAGTGTCCAAAATGACAACTTTTACAAGCAAGAATGACAACTTTTGTTGCTCCAAGTGGAAATTTGAGCAACCTAACTCAAACAACCTTCCAAAATCACCTAGGAATGATTAAAAACACTTTCTAAACATGTTTCAATGCTTCCCAAAGCATGGCTAAGCCTATAAGGCAATTTTCCACTTTTTAGCCTTATTTGGCCTAGAAGCACAAAATTGATAACTCAAACCTTAGGAAAACAAAACTTGATCTCTCAAGAAAAAAATGAGATCAGACGTCTCTGAAATGACTCAAAACAACCTATGACAACATTGCAAAACTAACAAGACACTTAAGCATGAAAAATACCAAAAATGGAGAGTATAAGCAAAACTAGGTGCTCCTGCACCAGGTAAATCCCTTAATCAGGTGACTCCTAATAGGGCATCATTATAAGATTCTAATCAGGCTTGGCTCCTAACAGGGTGCATTCTGAAAGAGTGCAAAATATTTGTGGGTACCAATTCCCACCGTGGTTTTTCCTTATTTGGGTTTCCATGTGAAAAACATGGTGTTCATGTGTTGTATGCTTTTCTTGTGATATTCATGTTTTATTTTTGATAACCGGTAAAAATAGTTTATGTTTGTTTATCAGAGATCTTAAAGTGGTTAGCAGTATTGATGATTATATGATTGATAAAGCATTTTGATCAGTTAATAAGTTGGTAACTATGTTTGTTGATCTAATATTGAATTGTTGGTTGATTTGATTAATAAGTTTGTATAAGAGGAAATGATTATCTAGATCTGATAAGGAAATCTGTTATGAAGATTTGGTTTAAGTGTTGAATGTTTTCATATTTGAGATAAGTTTATTTTGGTATTGAAAGTTTCATTTATTGTTAATACTGATTCGCCCCCATCTTAGTATTAATCAGATCCTCTAGGATTATCAATGTCCACAAGTGATTTAGAGTGGCCATGATGGTTCAGGATATATTTTCTTTGTTTTTGTCTATGGATTGTTCGAAGGAAGTTCTAGGGAAAAGACTTATGGTGTCTACATGGGAAGTTCAATAAGCTAGGTGATCCTATGAAAAGAAAAAATGGATTACAAATCAAAGGGGGCTTATTGACTACATCGTATACCTCGACCATAAGCATACGACCCAAAACAAAGACTAATATTCCTTGTCTATAATGTGTTTGTCTTATGGAAACAAGTGAAACACTCAACCTTCTTTTTTGATACTTTGGTCAAGATCAATCCCAAATTAGCTCAATGAGGAAATAAACACTATGAAAGAAAAAGATTCATCCATTTCATCTGATATGTACATATCTCATTGTTGCATTCATAAAATAATATCTTTGTATATCATTTATACATAAGAGCTATGGAAATTAAATACAAATGATGTACATGTCTCTAACTCTCTGGAACACCATGTTCATATAGGTGCCACCCGTACTGAATCTCCTGACCAACCATCACCATCACCATCACCATCACCATCACCATCACCATCACCATCACCATCACCATCACCATCACTCGAAGGCTGCTACTTCACCACCTCCACATATAATCTGATTGTAACAATAATAGCAATTTCTATCTCTGACATTTTCTCCTATGGCACCTAAGTCTATGGATGCCTCTCGCGCAACTGTAGCACATCTAGGTCCTCCTAAACCAAGCAAAACAACAAGACAAACACCGTCATCAACTTCAACAAACAAGCTTATTGCTCAAAACATCTTACACATAGTCAAAACAAACATTTATATCAATTGCCTAAATCTTAACTAGTAACTCCACTAAAAAACCTAGACTCAAGTAGGCATTTATATCAATTGCCTAAGTCTCAATAGGTTAAACTGATTCAAACACTCAGACGTCATCCTATCCAAGTGAACCAAACATCAACTATCAAGCTTTGACTATACCAGAGGCATTTTAAGGAAATGTGCCACAACTTTTGACATCACAGTGTTAAATTTAAAACTTGCTCACGGTGAAAATGAACCCAACCCACCTATCTTGTAGCCCTTGAAACCCCTAGCATTGGTTGTGCTAGCCCTAACCTTACAACCCTTGATGTTTTTGCATACCAAGGACTTTTATTTTCCAGAGACTACCCGATTTTTCAAAACTTTTTGTTCCATCTCTCAAGGGGGTAGGTATCATGCTAGATCTTTTTTGTCTTCGAAATGATGCAATAAACTACATCATCTCAAAGAGGGGCAAATGTAGACACCCAATTTTATCCACTTAATTAAATAAATATTTAGTATTTATTTGATTATTTTACCATCATTCAACTATTAATTAAATTAATATTTAGTTAATTCATTACAACTAATGTCTCTCTATTAATTAAATAAAGTATTCACTTTATCTAATTAATTTATAAACCATAGTCTGACTATTAATTAAATAAATAAATGTCATTTATTTAATTAATTCACATTATCCCTCTTCTTCCTCAAAAATTAAATAAATATTTGGTATATATTTAATTAAACTTTTTATCCACTTCTTGCACATGTAATTAATTTAGATCTCCATCCACTTGTCTTCTCCAACTTTTCCCACTTGCCCCCTAGCCTTTCTTCTAATCATTCCTAATATACCTCTAATCAAATGCACATTCCTAATCAAAGGGATTAGGGAAGGGTCACTTCCTTTTCCATTAATGACTTCCCACTTGTTTTACAAAGCTTTAAAAGCCTTCTCCTTTTGGCAAGAAAACCCACATGGGCTTTCTTACAAAGGGTCACTTCAAGGATTTATTTTATTATTTTATTCCATCCTCTTTGGAGTGTGAGGACAAAGAAAGCCTTTATGGCTCGATCTTTCTTACACTCCATCTTCCTCTAAAGATTTCTCATGTTGACACTTGTCAACACCTTAGAGGTTGAGAAGCCTTTGATCGACCCAAGCCTATGGGAGTCAATCCTAGCCTTCTTAAGGCATTCAATCTTGACCATCCATTAGTCCATTCTTCCTATAAAAAGGAGCTCCCATTTTCATTCTAAAAAAAAGGAAGTTTTTTTTGCTAGCAAGCATATTGTAAAGATTTTGCATATCTTAGAGCATTTGTATTCAATTGTCATAGTAGTACCACTATCTTTGGTGTTAGTATGAACATTCAACAAAACATTGCATAATCAACCACTTCTCTCATTTGTCATATTGTCCTTGTGCCAATGTTGAGAGCACACTTCAAATAACAACAAGACCTCGAGGAAGAGAAGAACAAGGGAGAGCAAAGACATTGGAGCAAATGGGGAAGTTCATTTGGTTGTTTGTTTTCTACATTTGCTTCTTTGTTAATCTTTCTTTATTTATACTTGGAAATGTATAGATTCTTGTCTCATTGCTTATGGTTGTGCTCTAATAGGAGAGAATTCTATTCATTAACTAACATTGTCCATTTCCCATATCATCATTTTATCTAGACACCCAATTATGTCCACTTAATTAAATAAATATTCAGTGTTTATTTGATTATTTTACCATCATTCAACTATTAATTAAATTAATATTTAGTTAATTCATTCTACTAATGTTCCTCTATTAATTAAATAAATTATTTAATTTATCTAATTAATTCATAAACCACAATCTAACTATTAATTAAATGAATAAACATCATTTAGTTAATCAATTCACATTATCCCTGTTCTTCCTCACAAATTAAATAAATTATCTGGTATTTATTTAATTAACCTTTTATCCACTTCTTGCACATGCAATTTATTAAACATTATTTTTATTTAATTAATTTCTCCATCCACTTGCCTTCTCCAACTTTTCCTACTTGCCCCCTAACCTTTCTTCTAATCATTCCAACCCACCTCTAATTAGATGCACATTCCTAATCCAAGGGATTAGGGAAGGGTCACTTCCTTTTCCATTAATGAATTCCCACTTGTCTTACAAATCCTTAAAATCCTTCTTGGTGCAGGGCACCTAGCACTTCAAGTTGAAAGTTTTTGTTTTCTTTCAATTTTGTGTGTTATCTTTGTGATGTAATAATGAACCAACCATTTAGGACTTAGTAGAGCCATGGTTGAGTTGTCCAAGTTTTGGTTAGAGTCAATTGTGTTCAGGATGCTGACAACCTGAGAAGTGAGATGCTTAGGAAGTTCACAGGTAAAGTTCTCTAGATGAATGTATTATTATGGGTCAATTGTGTTGTGTTTAGGTATTCTAGGGTGTTTGAGGACCTTCAGGAGTCTTAAAGTGCATTAGAATGCAAAGTTCCATCTTGGAGCCAAAAGTTGTCAAAAGTTGCTGAGCAACATTTTTCAATTTCTTGCAAAAGTTGCAATTTTTGTTTTAGGTGTTAAAAGTTGGTTGTACCGAATGAAACAAGAGCATATAAGCCAAAAATTCACTTCATTGTACGGTTTGGAGGATTGGAAATGCAAGAGAAAGTTTTTGGTTTGTGAAGCAACCTTATTTCCACCATTTTTTTACAGTTTTACTCTTATTTTCACTGCTTGTATGGTCCAGTACGGACTAGATGGTGTAAATCCATTGTAATTCTAAGTATTAATTGTATTTGTCTTCTTTAAGGTTGATTTGTAGGTTTGATTGTCCTAAGTTGTAGAGATTACTTCCATTCTTTGCAACTAGGAGCAAAACCCTTGTAAGTAGGGTTTAAGAGCAAGAAAATGGCTCTAACCTAGGCATTCTTGGATGTCACCTGTTGAAATCTCTAAGAATTATAGGTTAGGGTATGTACATATATTTAGAATAGGTTGTGTGGTGTTGCAGATCCAGGATGAGGAGAAACAATGAAGCCCTTGGCTCATCGCTGGGAGTAGGTGAGTTAGGACAACAAGAAAGGTGTGATTTATGAGCACATGGGGATTGGTGCAGGACCAAGTGACACATAAATGGAAAATAATTTGAGTTCCCTTGAAGGTTCCCAATTTTTTTGGAGCAGGAGATTTGACTGGTGAAGAGTTTTAGACCCATCTTGCCAAGTCACCGGTTAGGCCTAAACCCTTCAAAATAGTGTAACATTGGAAAGCCCACTTGTACGGATAACCCAGATGTACTTTTCTAGTATTGTCTGTAACTTCCAAAAAGGTACTGAAATTCATGATTTATTCCTAGGCTTATATGGGACTTTTGCAAATTAAGACCCTAAAACTGCCTAGGGAGGGCTAATGCAATTAGGGCTATTTTTGTGCCGGTAGAGACCTAGAAGGGTTAGGAAGCCAAGGCGGTGGATTTGGTGAGCCTTAAACCTCATAATACATTGAAGACACCTGATAGATGCATTGGGAAACCATAGGAAGTGGTTGTGTGTTAAGATCCTTGCAAGAGTGGTTGGAGCTAGGAGAGGAGTGTGTGAGTAACTGAGGTTGCAACCTCAAGTGGTGGAGTTGATTGTCCAAAAAACATTGGCTATACCTAGGAGGCAAGTCAATAAGGTTCAGACCTTGGAGGTCTCATTATCATAACCCCTACTAAGTGCCATAGGAAGGACTTGAGTAGTTAAAGGGTTGAGTAGGACAAGTCACTCAAGAAGGTGTATCAAACAAAGCTCCAAGACTCTCTGCATCAGAGTGGTATCAGAGCCATTCTTTGAAAGATTTGGTGTATGTTAGATAGTGAAGAATCAGAAGCAAGTTCAATGCCTCCAAAGGCAATGACTCCAGAAGCCATCCGATAGTTGGTGGCAGAGATGATAGAAGGATTGAAGGATGCATAAGGAAGTAGAGGAACCAAAGAGGTTAAGAAGGAGAAGGGTAATGTTAAGACAAAATGGGGTGATGAGACTGATGAAGAAGTGGAAGATGGAGAGGAACCAACAACAGTAGTCATGCCTCAAGACCAAAAGCTATTCTTGGATGTAGTCAAATCCATTTCTAAAGACAACTTGGATGGATTACCCACATATGGAGGAAACCTCAATGGAGAAGAGTTGCTAGATTGGATAGAGGCTCTCAATAATCACTTTGATTACGAAGAGGTAGCAAAAGAGAAAAGAGTCAATGTAGCCAAATCAAGAATGAGAGGATCAACATTGGTTGGGTGGAATATGATGCAAGAAGAAAGGATAGAAGAAGGCAAAAAGAAGATCACTTCATGGGAGTGTATGAAGATCAGACTTAAGGCACAATTCCTTCCAAGAGATTATGAAGTTCAAATCCATAAGAGACTGCAAAATCTAAAACAAGGGAGTTAGATGTCAATGCACACACTGAAGAATTCCACAAACTCAATTTGAGGGCTAGGAAGCATGAGAATGAAGTGGAGAATTTGGCCAGGTACTTGAATGGCCTTAGATAAAATATACAAGATGAGATAAGTATCCTCACACCAGACACTGTCCATAAGTGTTTTCAGTTGGCCCTAAGGGAAGAAGAGAAGATCAAAAGGAGGAGTGAACAAAATTAGAAACATAGGGGAGGTAAAAATTTCAGAGGTAGAGGAAACTTTGGTAGATGGCAGCATTCACCAAGAAATGAAGAGCAACAAGGCCAAGAAGGTAGTGGAGACTCTTAGAGAGGAGCATTTAGAGGATCCTGTATGCGGGAAAAGCGGGTCGATGAAACTTAAAATGCGAAAAATGAGGTTCCAAGGGACTTATTGGTGCAACTTATGGAGCTATGATGGTGTAGCTCAACTTCCCAAGGTTGGTTCCATGGTTCTCTATCTCACAAGGTCCCTCAAGCCAATGTCTTTGCTCTCAGATCACTGAGCAAAGTGACTTAGGGATGACTAATGCAAGAACGAGGGATGGTTTAGATTGATTTTAACATGAATGCATCCTATTTATGCATGATTCTACAAAATGAGTTAAACTAGATTATAAGATGACAAGGTTAGTAGCAATACTATCCTAACATGATACACTAGTTAATGATTTAAACTAATGATAATAGAAATACTCTAAAATGCATATTAGATTATTTCTTATTACAAAGAGAGGCTAGATGCAAGCTAAAATTAAGTATAAGTGTGATACTAAAGACTTGGATGATATGAAAATGGAGGAATGAGGGCTCTATTTATAGGGAAAATAGGGCAATGAAGGGTCCAGATTAGAGGAGCTTATCAAGGGTCAGGATTGAAAGTTATCAATCCATTTTTGCAATTCTCACCAATGAAATGGTGACAATTGTCAACATAAGACTGGTTGAAAGGAGGGGTAGGAAGCATTAAATGCTTGAGAAGACCTCATGGTTACCCTAGGGGGTAAGGGTTAAGGTTAGGTTAAGGTTATCCATTGGATAAAGCTTTTACCCAAGGGGTAAACTCTTGTGCAAAGGTTAAAGGGATAATCATGGTCAAAGCATAAATGCTTGATGAGACCCTTGGGCTAGATGAGGGTTGAGTTAGGCAAAAAGTCTCTAACCATGCCACTAAGGGTTAGTTAACCATTAATGGTTTGAAAGACTTTGGGGAAAAACTTGTAAGAGTCCTTCCAAATTTGGGGGTATTCAACAAGTTAGCTTGTTGAAGCCATAAAGGCTTTAATGCCTTTGGAAGACTTTCTTCAAAATTTGAGAAGTGACCTCCTCAAATTTAGGGAAAGGGGATAATTGATGGGTTTAGGTTAATTGATTAGGATTAGAGGGATTCTAGAAGAGGTTTAGGAAGGGGGTTAGGAGGCAAGTGGGAGATGTAGGAAAATGCAAGTGGGTGAGGGATAATAGGATTTAATTAAAATAAATTGCTTTATTTCAATTTGGTTGCAAGTGGGGAATTTAAATAAATTAGATTTATTTAAATGGAGTGAACTGTTTAATTAAATGTAAATTTAATTAAAAGTAAAGAGAAGGAGTTGAATTAAATTAAATGATTTATTCAATTAAATGATACAAAAGGCTTAAGTGAATTTAACTAAATAAATTGAATAATTTATTTAATTTAAATAGAGGAATGTGGATAATTTAATTAAATTAGATTTAACTAAACAAAGGAATGAGAATAAAATAAACATTAAATATTCATTTAGGAATATGGTCATTTTTATATGTCTACAGATCCTATAGAGGAAGGAGCAATTTTAGGGGTAGGTTTGGAAACTCAGGAAGAGGAAATACAGTCTTCATCGGTAGGTGTTATCATTGCAATCAAGTTGGGCATACCATGAGTAAGTGCCCAGGGAAAGCCTCAAGCTCCACAATCTCGTACATGGGGGAAAGAAGAACTCAATTGTTGCAAGAGGACACTTGGAGTGTAACTTCTTCAATCAGCAAGGCAGGGCTAGTGAGGAGAAAACTTGATGATGAGGAGAACAATGCTCAAGAGACCCCAAGCTCAAGAGCCACCGCAAAGGAAAAGTTTGTTTAGGACCACTTGTAGGTCACATGGGAAGATTTGTAAAGTGATTGTAGATTCAGGTTCCACTGAGAACATTGTCTTAGTTGAAATGGTGGACAAACTCAAACTGAAAAGGTATCATGGCTCAACCAGGGTCAACATGTCTTGGTTGATCAAAGGACAAATTATTATGTGAAATATTGCCTATGGATGCTTTTCATTTGTTGTTGGGTCGTCCATGGCAATATGATGTTAGAGCTACTCATGATGGGGAGAAGAACAACTATCTTATCACCAAGAATGGGAAGAAGTACCAAATGGATCCACTACCTGATCCAAAGGAGGAAAAGAAAATAGGTTCCAGTGTGATGCTGATGAGAGGAAAAGAGTTTGTCAAAGTATTGAAGCAAGAAGGCCATCAAGGCCATGCTATAGTGTTGAAGCCTAGAGATGAAGCTAAGGCAGATCCAATGAGTGAAGTGCCTCAAGAGATGTAAGGTATACTCAAACAATATGAAGAAGTGATAGGGGATGACATGTCTGATTGCTTGCCTCCAATGAGGTATGCAAATCATCAAATAGACTTAATACCAGGGACCAATCTGCCAAACAAAGCTGCCTACAAAATGACACCTAGTCAAAATGAAGAGATCAACAAACAAGTGCAAGAACTCTTAGACAAAAGGGTTTATCAAGAAGAGTTTGAGTCCATGTGTTGTTCCTACTGTGTTAGTGCCTAAAAAGGGAGGCAAATGGAGAATGTGCACGAACTCTAGAGCAATCAAGAAGATTACTATAAGGTACCGGTTTCCCATGCCAAGGGTTGAGGACCTATTAGACAATCTAGGAGGTACAAGCTATTTCACAAAGGTGGACTTGAAGTCTTGTTATCATCAGATCAGAATCAGACCTGGAGATGAATGGAAGACAACCTTTAGAACCAATGCAGGCCTATATGAGTGGTTGGTGATGCCATTTGGCCTCACCAATACACCTAGTACCTTCCAAAGGTTCATGAATGAAGTCTTAGTTGAGTTTATTGGTAGATTTGTTATTGTGTATCTTGATGACATTTTGATCTACAACAGGTTCAAGGAGGAACACCTCAAGCATTTGGAGATGGTTTTGAAGAAGTTGAAGAAGGCTCAACTCAAGATTAACCTTGAAAAATGTGAGTTTTTGAAAACAGAGCTTGTATACCTTGGTTTTGTTATTTCTTGTGGATGTTTAAAGATGGATCCAAGTAAAGTAGAAGCAATACTTAATTGGCCTATCCCTAGGGGCATAAGTGAAGTTAAAAGCTTTCATGGAATGACATCTTTTTTATAGGGAATTTGTGAGAAACTTTAGCCATGTCTGTGCTCCTATTCTCAATACCATTAAAAAAGGGATTAAGTGTCACTTTAAGTGGACAGAGGAAGCCAATAAGGGGTTTGAAATGTTGAAAACCAAGATAGCAGAGCTGCCTACCCTTAGATTGCCTGATTTCATTCAGTTGTTTATAGTAGAATGTGATGCAAGCCAAAGGGCAATAGGGGCAGTTTTAAGCCAAGAGGGACATCCTATAACTTTCTTCTCAGAAAAGTTAAATGAAGCTAAGAAAAGGTACTCCACATATGACTTGAAGTTGTATGCAATGGTTCAAGCATTGAAAAAGTGGTGTCATTACTTGCTGCCCAAAGAATTTGTAGTCTTCACTAACAAGCATGCCCTTAGCTTCCTCAATGGGCAAGAGAAGTTGAACAAAAGACACCTAAAGTGGGTTGAGTACCTACACTCCTATTAATTCACTATCAAACCCAAGAAAGGGACAACCAACAAAGTAGCAGATGCACTAAGTAGGAGAGTGATGACTATGCACAAGATACAATTGCAAAGTGTGGGTTGAGTGAGTTAAAGGACCTCTACAAGGATGATAAGGATTATGTAGAGATATAGAATGTTTGTACTGATTTTTCTAACACCTCACATGCCAAGGAAAGGAAAGGAGTCTGCAAGCACTATCTTCTCAAGTGGAAAGGGTTACTTGATTCAGATGCCATGTGGATGTCAGAGGCAGATATACTTCAGCATGGAGTGGAGATTTCAGACCTTATAACTCAAGGGACTTGAGTTCTTTGACCCAGGGGAGTATGGTGCAGGGCACCTAGCACTCCAAGTTGAAATTTTTTGTTTTCATTCAAGTTTGTGTGTTATATTTGTGATGTAATAATGGACCAACCATTTAGGACTCAATAGAGTCATGGTTGAGTTGTCCAAGTTTTGGTTTGAGTCAATTATGTTTAGGATGCTGACAACCTGAGAAGTGAGATGCTTAGGTAGTTCACAGGTAAAGTAATCCAAATGAATGTATTCATGTATTAGGGGTAAATAATTTCTTGTGTTTAGGTATTATAGGGTGTTTGAGGACCTTCAAGAGTCTTAAAATGCATTAGAATGCAAAGTTGCATCTTGGAGCCAAAAGTTGTCAAAAGTTGTTGAGCAACATTTTGCAATTTCTTGCAAAAGTTGCATTTTTGGTTTTAGGCATTAGAAGTTGGTTGAACCGACTAAAACAAGAGCATTTAAGCCAAAAATTCACTTCATTGTATGGGTTGGAGGATTGGAAATGTAAGAGAAAGTTTTTGGTTTGTGAAGCAACCTTATATCCACCGGTTTTTGACAGTTTTACTCTTATTTTCATTGCTTGTATGGTCCAGTACGTTCTAGATGGTGTAAATCCATTGTAATCCTGAGTATTCATTGTATTTGTCTTCTTTAAGGTTGATTTTCAGGTTTGATTGTCCTAACTTATAGAGATTACTTCCATTCTTTGCAACTAGGAGCAAAACCCTTGCAAGTAGGGTTTAAGAGCAAGAGATGGCACCTGTTGAAATCACTAAGATTTATAGGTTAGAGTTTGTACATAGATTTAGAATAGGGTGTGTGGTGTTGTAGGTCCAGAAGGAGGAGAAAAAATGAAGCCCTAGGCTCACCGCTGGGAGTAGGTGAGTTAGGACAGCAAGAAAGGTGTGATCTATGAGCACATGGGGATTGGTGCAGGACCAAGTGACACATGAATGAAAAACCCTCTGAGTTCCCTTGAAGGTTCCCAAATTTTTTGGAGTAGGAGATTTGACTGGTGAAGAGTTTTAGACCCATCTTGCCAAGTCACCGGTTAGGCCTAAACCCTTCAAAATAGTGCAGCATTGGAAACCCCATTTGTACGGATAACCCAAATGCACTTTTCTAGTATTGTCTGTAACTTCCAAAAGGGTACTCAAATCCATGATTTACTCCTAGTCTTGTTTGGGAATTTTACAAATTAAGACCCTAAAACCACCTAGAGAGGGCTAATGCAATTAGGCCTATTTTGGTGCGGGTAGAGACCTAGAAGGGTTAGGAAGCTAAGGCGATGGATTTGGTGAGACTTAAACCTCATAATACATTGAAGATACCCGATAGATGCATTGGGAAACCATAGGAAGTGGTTGTGTGTTAAGATCCTTGCAGGAGTGGTTGGAGCCAAGAGAGGAGTGTGTGAGTAACCAAGGTGGCAACCTCAAGTGGTGGAGTTGATTGTCCAGAAAAAATTTGCTATACCTAGGAGTCAAGTCAAGAAGGTTCAAACCTTGGAGGTCTCATTATCATAACCCCTACTAAGTGCCATAGGAAGGACTTGAGTAGTTGAAGGGTTGAGTAGGACAAGTCACTCAAGAAGGTATATCAAACAAAGCTCCAAGACTCTCTCCATCACTTCTCCTTTCAGAAAGAAAACCCACATATGATTTCTTACAAATGGTCACTTCAAGGAATTATTTTATTCTTTTATTCTTTTCTTCCGTCCTCTTTAGAGTGTGAGGACAAAAAAAACCTTTATGGCTTGATCTTCATTTGCATTACGATGGGAGTGGATCTTGAATATCGAATGGCTCACAGAGTTAATTTATGCCAACTATCAAACACTTGAAAACATCCTAAAGAAAAACTAAAAACATTGGAAAATTTGTAAAATCCAAAAACATCACAAAAATACCAATCAAAAACACTTCAATAAACTAATTATTGTTCACACAAACAGTGGGCAAACACTAGGTCGGACATGATACAAATTAAATACCCAAACAAGAGAAGAAATAAAAAATCCTATACCAAAAATGAAACGACAATCTTAACTAGGAGACATTTCGAAAACAGTCATGAAGACACATCTTTTGGTAAGAATAGTCTTTTTGGTTGATTGGCTTATATCAATTTATGTGTTATATCATGTTCCTATGCTACTCAAGTATGCCCACAAGTGATTTAGAGTGACCATTATGGTTCAGGATATCTTTTTTTTTTGTCTACGCATTATTCCAATGAAGTTTTGGGGAAAATACTTATGATGTCTATGTATTTGTCTAGTTGAATTGGTTCCACAATTCCTTGTTTTTGTAATCCATCGGGACCTTTACCATTGTATCCCATCTTTTGTATAAATTTGAAGCCTTTTCCATAGTTCTTGACTGGTATCTTGATGCGGTCTTCATTTAATTGTTCTTCTTGATCTTTGTACATAACATTTTATAAAGGTCCTCTTCCTCCATTTCACCCCATTTAGCAAAAGTGGTAAGATCCAATTTAATGATTACTCTTGGCATTTGTTGTGATGATTGTGGTATACTATATGACTTTAGAGAGTCCATAAGTTGTCTAAGATACATGGATTGATGCAATTTGCATTCTCCCATTCCTTTATCTTTGACATTAGCCTTAATCTTAGCTTGTTTAGAAGTGGAAGCCTTTAGTGACTTAGGGTCAACATATGATGAGGATGAAGTAGCTTCACAATTGATAGGTATCATTTCTTCAAGCATAGGATGAATGTTGTTGCAATATAGATATGGATTTGGGTTAGGCCCTGAACTATAACCTCCACTCCATTGTGTGTAAATTTGATGCATTGATGATATGTTGAAGGAATTTCTCTCATAGCATGTATCCAAGGTCATTGAAAAAGTATGTTATACGCGAGATCAAGTTCCAAAACTTGGCAAATCACATCTCTTACTATTGGCCCCACTCCGAGTGGAAAGGTGATTGTTTCCTTAGATGAGCACTCTTTGTCATCATATTCTTTGAATGTTATATTTTTTGTATAGTCTATAGCTCCTTTACAAAATCCCAATGCTAGAACCACTTTCAAGGTACAAATGTTAAGACCTTCTCCTCCATCTATCAAGAATCACTTTATTCAATGTTTATGGATGAAATCCTTGATATCTAACGGTTCATTATGTGATTGGTGTGGGGATGAATCATCTACTTTGGTGAATGTAAGACTATGAGAGATAGAAAGATGTCAACCCATGGCTTGAAACTAGTCCATGCCTAAATCAATAGACACAAAATTTTCTTGCAAAGTATTGTCTAGGTTAGCCTATGTGAAGGTGATATTTGCAACGATGGACTACTGTCTTACCAAGTTGATCAAAAATGTCATTTTTATTGGTTGATAAAGTAGTTTTGGACATAGTACCTTGTAAAATGACTTTACCTCGGCAAGTGGTAGCATTGCATTCAAGGGTTTTATCCTTAATAGTTATGGTAGACATGTGATGGTCCATTTTTTAAATTTGATTCATTGTGTACTCATAAGAGGCATTAGTATAATTAGCATTGTTATTGGCATCGATTTTATGATCTTTTCCTTTGCCATGTTTTGAGAATGGATCCTTAAACATCACATGTTCTTCATGGGACAGGTGACCTTCAACTTCAATTCTTCCATTGTCAATGAGATTTTGAATAACATTTTTTATCTTGTGATAATTACTAGTCTTATTCCCTTTTCTCTTATGATACTCACAATATTCATTGGCATTCCACCATAATGGTTTCACTCTTAGTTCAAATGGTTGATTATCAAGTATTGTAATGAGCTTTCTAGCAACAAGTTTTTGCAATGTTGATTGAATTGTGTAATAATTTGTCAAAAATAGCCAAGATCAAGAGCTCAATGAATAAAACAATAAGAGAGACAAAGTATTGACAAGAATAAACTGTATTCTAATCAAGATGCAAAATACCATCAATTGGATCATCAAAATTACATGCAATGAAGATGAGCCTACTTATAAAGGCAAGGCCATATGGATATGTGATCACACAATCATGACATGTGGACCAATGAGAAACAAGGGTAGATAGGAGAAATAATAAAGTATTCCACAAGAGGTGGATCACCCTACGAAGGTGGGATGTAACAACAAAATAACACCACAAATTTAGTGGAATTTATCCTACAAGCATCTTCCCTATGTGCACACTTCCCTAAGTGTCTCATATGCAAACTACTATAAAATGCATTACCCTAAGTCAAGTAAAGTGTAATTATGAGACATAATTTACACCAACACCCCCCTGAAGTGCAACTTAGGGGAATGTAGACTAAAGCCTACAATGCAATGCAATCTCTCACAAACAGAGAAAAGGAGAAAACCACGTGCGAAAAAAATCCCCCCATAAGAGAGAAGAAAATATACAAGATCTGTCAAAGAAGAATGAGAAGGACAAAACCCCATGTGAGGAAAAAGTCCCCTCCATAAGAGAGAAGAAGAGAGACCAAGTAGCACCCTCTTAATGTAGAATCTGCACCAATGGTAGAATCTTGAAACTGAATGAAGAAACTGCTCCACAATCATCAACAATGTTCCTCCCCTTACGAAGAAACAAAACCAAAGCTGTATCCATGAAGTCTCCCTAACCAAGAAGGGAAGATGTAGGAAAAAACTCAAGATGTATAGAGTCTCTGAAAACAACTCAAGTGTCCTCGTGTTGATGTTGAAAGTTTCCCCCTCTAAATCAGGTGTACTTGCCCACACTACTAAAAAAAAAACTCCAAGATCTAGTGAAGATGATTGTAGAACATGCTACAAAGACTCACTTGTCTCCTCTAAGGATAAAGAGACCTCCAAATGTTGTACATAAGTATCCACAATCATGTCAACCTCAAAAGAATTATCATGTAGAGAATGAACAATAGGGTTAGAGTGTTCCCTCACAACAACTAAAGAAGGATCATCTCCATCAAAGAGAAGATGAATATCATCAATGATGTCTCCCAAATCTGCAATGTAGGACTCCACAAACAAAACTACAATGTCTGTCAAGTAGTCATCCCAAGGAACTTTATCTAGTTCAGACAAGGTATATCCTGTTGCATTGAATTACAAGAAGGAAAGACTATAGCATGATTTGTATCATTAGGTGCAATAGTAGACGTGATGTCAATAGGAGGAGATGAAATGTAATGTTCAATAACTGGATCACATGGGAGTACACCCAAGTTCAAGTACCCAAATCTCTCCTTCATATCAAAATCAACACAATAAATGTGATCATCATTTGAAGAATCAACCTTATCAATAGGACCAAAATGTTAAAAGGAGTACAATAGAGATGCATGATCCACCACCCCAGTTGCAATGCTATCTCTACTATCCAAATCTCTAATGATAATTGAATCAGGTTTGAACTCCACAGTTTTGCTTGTTGCCCCATGAGTGATTTGATAGATGGAAAGGATATTGTTTGTTAAATGATGTACACAAAACACATCATTGAAGGAGTTATCCCCAATAGCAATAGATCATTTCCCAATCACACTCATATATGTATGAATGCCCATCAAAATTGATGCCATGTTGCAAGGTTCAATTAAAGAGAACATAGACTGTGAAGATGTCATATGGTGAGAAGCTCCTGAATCAAGAAGCCATCTCCCTGAATCATGACTTGTAGTAGCACAAAGAGCTTGTCCTTTACTTATCCCAAAAGTGTGATCCTTTCCTCTATCAAATTCCTTTTCTTTGGAAGCAAAAGCTGAAGTAGACATTCTATAAGGCAAATGAATTCTATTATTCTCAAGAAGATGTTTCAATTCATCAATATCCTTTTTATAGCAATGCTGTTCATCATATCCTGACTTCTTGCAATATGCACAAAAAAGCTTCTCCTTATATGATTTCCCCTTAGGTGAGGATGAAAAATTACCTTGTTGTGGAGAGGATGGTTGTGCTCTATCTTGTTGTGGCTTTGGCTTAAACTGGTTTTGGTTCTTGCCTTTTTCTTGACTTCTTTGATTCCCTTTATTAGCCACCAAAGTTTGGAACTTTGAAGACTTGAGAATCCCCATCTTGATCAAATTTGATTGCTCATGTATCAAAATACCTATGAATGCATCAAATTATGTTGGAGTGTATGAGGCACCTTGAGTTAACCGGTGGATGTGAAAGCTAGAAACAAAGGTTGCATACTCCGATGGAAGCTTGTCTAACAAATTGTAAACCAATTGAGCATATTTTTGTCAATGTTGCAATCCTTAAGCTTTGCTCTTCGGTCATTTGCCTTCATGACATAATCTTGAATTGTATAAAAATCCTTAGGATCCAACAATGTGAGTTCATTCTCAAGCTTGTAGTCCCTAATCTCATCAACTTGACCATACAATTTCTCATAGATATCTGAAGCGTCCTTGACTGTAGTACATTTCTCAATGTTAAAAATGAGGTCATCTAATACATACTTGCTCAAAATTCCAAGAGCGATAGAATTTTTAATGAGCCATTCAACTTGAGTATTAGCATTAGCTTTAGGATCAGCTGGCATTATCATTGTTCCATTTAAGTAATGAATGAGTCATTTTCCATTAGCTTACTCCATACTTTGATTTTTCATAATGCATAATTATGTGGAGTTAAAAGTGGAAATTTAGGTGAACCCATAGCAACAAAAATGAAAGAACACAAGATAGAGAGAGGCATAATCACATAAGACACCCCCCAAAATTTACTCAATCAAAGAACCAAGCCCCCCTCCCCAAAAAATAACCACACCATTGCGAGAGCATGAAAAATTATCCCAAATAAAAAAATATTGCACTTAAAAAGGCCTCAAAATGACCAAGTTATGAGCCTCCAAAACCAAAAAGATCAATGAGAGGGGGGTAAAAATTTTCAAAAATGGGTTGATACAGTGTTGACATCAGCTTTTTACATGCTTAAGTTTGATGCCCATATGGTCGTCGTGGCCAAAAAACCCATGCATGTGTGGCTTGTACGTACAGTACGGTCTGATGACGTGGGTAAATCTAAATATGACATGTGTCATACTGCAGATGACATGGCAAGTATGGACCACTGACATGGAAGTACGAACTATCCACGTGGCACATTGTCGTGTCTGTACAGATGAATAAATATCTACCACGTGTTGTATGAAAGGCTAGTGTGTCAATCTGACTGTGCAGGTGACAGGATCACTGACTGGACACTATTATGATGTCTTGCCATTGAGTCAACAAGTAGTTGTTTATGTGGTGCAATCAAAAGTTGGCGTGTGTCAGATCTATGGGCAATGAGTGTCTACCACTTGGTGGCTACGTGGTGTGCGGTAACGAACGGTTGGAGGGCATGTGGCACCTATGTGGTGTTGTCAGAGGGTTGTCGATGTGGCCACATGGGCTAATCAATGTAGGTCGTGTGGCGAAGGAAATCACTATGACATCAGAGGGGTCACAGTCATGGTCGTAAAGAAGAGTAGCTAGTAAAAGTTGGTGCACAAAGTGTGGGTGGAGCGACAGAAGCACGGGCGTCAGGAGGAGAGTGTTGGCACGAGGAAGACGAGCAACAGTGGCCGAGGAAACTACGAGCGACTGGCAAGGCAAGCCAAAACCAGTGAGTGCCATGGGCCCGGTAGAAATACAACAGGTGGTCAGAAGATAGAGTATGATGCCTATAAATAAATAAAGTGCAGGGTACGAGTAATGACAAAGTATGGTGGCAGGGGGGTTAAACCCCCCCTAATATATATATATATATATATATATATATATATATATATATATTGATAAAATAAAACTTTTAAAAAATTAAAAATAAAAAACTGCGAATTATAAAAAAAAAAAAAAATTAAAAAAAAATTCGCAAAAATATTTTAGTATATTTTTTTTACAAAATTTGTACTATACTACCAGATAGGGTAATTTTTTCCAATGCCCCAAAATGCACTTTCACCAAAAATAGGCAAATTTATACTCAAAATTCATGGAAACGGCCTCCCGGTCTCAATGGTGAGGTCGAAATTGATATAGGATGCCCCCAAATTGTGCATAGCCCCATATCTGAAAAATAAAATGCTCCAAAATGTCCTGCAGACTACTCAATGAAACCCCAATGGCTTTGATACCATGTAAGAATTTGTCAAAAATAGCCAAGACAAGAGCTCAATGAATAACACAATAAGAGAGACAAAATATTGACAAGAATAAACTATTTTCTAATCAAAATGCAAAATACCATCAACTAGATCACCAAAATTACATACAATAAAGATGAGCCTGCTTATAAAGGCAAGGCCATATGGATATGCGAGCACACAATCATGACATGTGTCTCAATGAGAAACAAGGGTAGGTGAGTGTAGGTAGGAGAAATAATAAATTATTCCACAAAGAGGTGGATCACCCACCAAAGGTGGAATGTAACAATAAGATAACACCACAAAAGGTGGAATTTCTCCTGCAAGCATCTTCCCTATTTGCACACTTCCCTAAGTGTCTCATATGCAAATTACTATGAAATGCATTACCCTAAGTCAACTTAAGTAAAGTGTAATTATGAGACATAATTTTCACCAACAAATTGGTTCTCCCAACATGTATATTTTCTATGTGTTGTAGGTCCTATCACCCTTTGGGTATTGACTTGATTTTTAGATGAACGAGCTCTGGGAAAACATACCAAAGGTTTGACCATATTCACATCTGCAATCCCATCATTCACTATGTTCTTATTTTTGTTCTAAAAACAAGGTTTTTCTTTTGGATTAAAATCGTCTGTTATTTTTCTTAAAAAATTTGATAATGCCTTGCTCAAGAAGAACTTTCTCAATGGATAAAACCTTTTCAACCACTTCTTGAAATGTGGATAAACATAACTTGTGAAAGTCATATCCAATATCCCAATTTGAATTTTGTATAGATGTTTTGACCAATTGTTTTTGTAGAGTGTTACAAGGGCAACAACTAGCCAAACTTCTTCATTATTGTAAAAATGATGCAAAGGACTCCCCATTTCATTTCTTGGTATTGCAAAAAGTTTTTACGGAAACCTGACACTCAATACTATAAGAGAAATGTAGGATAAATGCTTCAGCCAAATCACCCCATGAACTAATCCAGGCGGAAATTGTGAAAGCCATTCCATGGCTTGTCCACCTAAACTTTATGGAAGAGGATGCATTAAGTAAGAATCTTCGTGTACCACTTCTATAAAATTCATGAGAAACTCTCTAATGTGTGCCTTGGGATCACCTTTTCCTTTGTACTTGTCAAATTTAGGCACAAAAAAATTTGAAGGAAAAGGTGGCATGGGTATGCTCCTATCAAAGGGATAAGGACAGATCTCCTGAATAGTTTAGTTCTTGATGGGAGTTCACACATTAACCATCCGTTGTTGCAAATCAGCACTAGGTGGTATTTTATTCCTTTGATGTATCCCAATGCCTAAGCCACCAAGAGGAGGAGCTATGTAATTATTGTAATATCCAACGAGAGGATGTACATGAGCATGGTATTGGTCATGCGTGTCTTTGGGAGGTGGTAGAGGAGGTACATAATTTTTTGTACAAACCACCAGGAATACGATTTTGATGTTGAGTATTAAGCCTTAGATGAGTGTAAGCATCATGACCATGAACATAATTGGTATTGTAGGCATGTTCTTGGATATGTTCATCAAATCTAACATGAGGTCGTCTAGTATGTGTATTATCATGATTATAATCTTGGTTAGCATCTTGTTGTTGAGTATATGCATGGGTATTTCTTTGCCCATGAAGGTCATTAGCACGAGATTGTTAATGATTCTGTCAGGTATGAGTTGAACAAGCACATGTGTGGATAGGCATATCTAGTTTTGTAAAAGGGATGAGGGTGAGTTAGGCACATGGATATGCTCATATCCATATCCACCATTTCTACCACTATGAAGATTTTGGTCTTTCTCCAAAAGTTGTGATATATCAAAATCATGAGGTAATCTAGAACCATCTTGAATTATCATGTATCAATAATTTGGAGATCTTTTCTAAAAATTGCATCAAGCAATTTGTTGAATCTAGTGTTGGACATATGATCTTGAAATTTTTGTGATGTTAGAGACTCATTATCCAAATCTTGTATTTTATTATGGTTCTCAAAAATTCTGGTGTTATAAATTGTTCTTCTTCATAATTGTGTATCCATGTCTTGAGATATTGCAGCTTCTTCGACTTATTTTCTAAATCTTTGGGCTTGGGTTTCAATCATGAAATTGAAATGACCTAGCTTGGATGAAATGGAAAGGAATGACAAGGTTGATGAGGGAAGCTAAGATAATGTCACTAATTGAGAAAAAGTATAAAGTTGTCTTACAAGATCCTAAGATGGTGATCCAAATGGTAAGATTAGGACTATGATAGATAGCCACAAATTGATAACTTAAGCAAGGTATGGCTTCCTAGGAGATGAAAAATTCCTAGGTAAGTTGACCCAACTCAAGAGATTAAAATTTCTGTAGGTCTTAACACAATCGAAAACACTTCAAACACTTCTTAACCTAAGCTCAAAGCTCACAACAATAAATTCAGCCCACAACTTGAAATCTCTGTCGACGCAAATGTAAGGAGACCTAAAATGGGAGTATACACTACTTGCAAGGCTTTGATCTAAAATTAATCAATGCTCATTATCTGTATTTTGTGCAGCCATGATAACGTTAATCATTATGTGCCTATGTCGTGGTTATGGAGTTCTTGAAGTGTGTATGAACTTTTACACTGCCATCCTTTTTTTTATAGTTCTCACAACAATTGTAGAAACCAAACTAATGGTTTCAAAACTAGTAGCATGGTATTGGGAAAACAATGGAGTTTTAAAACTCTTTTTGGACTCTGAAGTTCAATTCAAAACTTTATAAATATGCCCAACACTTTGACCATGTGATGTCGATAATAGTTTTATAACCATTAAAGTGTGCCAAAAGCAATTAAAACTCCCATAAAGTTTTCAAATTCCCATTGGTTGTATTTGCTTTGCATTTCTAAAGCTTGATTGATAAATTTATTTTGTACATTTATGGGTCGCAGTAGTTATAACCCATGAAGTGATATTTCTTGGAGACATTTTCACCTGACAACCAATATATCTATCCCAGTCTTGAAAATTATTTGTGTGGACTACCAACGATCTCAACTTTATTTGAAATTCAATGCAGATTTGCAATGCCAAGCTCATCTTATCATTTAATCTCACTTCCTCATGCAATATCTTTTCTATATGGGATGGCCAGTCTTAAATCACACACACTAAGCAACATATTAAGTCGAGATAATGTTAGTCAATTATGAATGTTTAACACTTTTAAGCTTAAAAGTGTACTCTTAATGTGACCACACAGCTTAAGTAACATATTAAGCCAAAAAATGTTAGTCAACTCTGAGTGTTTAAAAATTTTAAGCCTAGAAGTATAAGCTTAGTGTGTGTGATTTAAGTCATCCGCCTCCGACATTAATCTTGCCAACCTTACCAAAGCATGATAATGACCTTCTCACATCTTTCTTATAAGGTGATGGTATTGGCGAGGCCTATATTTTGTATTGGAAAAGGTTTGAAATGTGTTTATGATGGTTCAATAGGATATGGAAGACTAGGAAAGCTCAAATTTGGGTGTACTGAAAGTAGGCTAAGAATCACGCAATATCTCATATTTATAATTTTTAATATAAAAATTAATTAGACATTAAGAGAGATTAGATTTCCACTGTTCATTAGATTATTCCTTAGTTTTTGGATTTCATTGTGTTAGCTTTATTTGCATTAACATTTTATATCTTATTCAATGATCCACCATCAAGATTGATCCAACTTTCATCCTAATGATGGATCATTCAATATGATCCAAAACATTGATGCAAATAAAGCTTACACAGTGAAATCCAAAAACTAAGAATTAATTAGACATTATTTACTTACCAACACTAATGTTCATTCTACAACAAGGCAACCTTGTAGGAAGTTGGATGTTCTATCTTTTTTTATTTCAGTTTATCTACCATCTCTTCTAACACTAGATTTCTAGTTCTACCACTATCTACAATGACTTTGCAATATTTTCCTTGAGACCTACATCTTGTTCTAAATAGATTTCATCTTTGTTCTAATTTTCCTTATACATTTTCTAGTTTCTTAGGAATACTCCTCAACATTAGGGATTATCCATCTTTTAAGTCTCCACATCTTCGTGAAGCTATGCAATGTGAACCCTTGTTTCATTCCATTTTCCATTACTTTGTTGTACTTAAGGATAATGAAATGCATTATCTCTAGCATGTGCACATTGGAAACATGTTCTCTAAATCCTCTTCCTCTTCCAAATTTTTTTCTACCTCAAGGGTAATCACTTATGCGTCTTCCTCCTTGGGTATTGGTTTTAGAAGTACTTGTTTCTCCTTTCTTATCTCGATATCCATGTTCAAGATTAGATTTTCCTCTAACTCATGATGTTCTACCTCTTCTACTAGAACTATTATGTCTCCTAGAAATATTTTCTACAATTTTAATGCATATCAATAGGTCTCTTCTACATTGGTAACCCTTATCATGCTAATATGATCTTGAATAAAGTAATGCATTTCATTAACATACCTAGAGACCTTTTTGGCATCATCCTCATTGTGTCCAACTCCAATGTTTAACCTATTAAACTCTCATGTATAATCTTGAACACTTTTGTCCTCCTACTTGAGGTTTTTCAACTTCTTGAACATGGTAGTTTGGTGGTCTACTAGAAATAATTTTTCCATCAACTTAGTTGCCATACTCTCCTAGGTCTTAATTTTTTTCCTTTCATTTTCTCTATATTTCAACTTACACATGATCACACCATAGACATGTGTGTTCCTTTAGTCTTGTAGTTGCAAGTTTTACCCACTTAGGTTCCTTAATGAATTTCATCTCAAAATACTTAATAATCCATTTCAAAAAATCTTCTCAATCAACTCCTTTAAATTTAGAATACCACTTAAAGTTGATGAGTTTACATGGGGGTTTTTATTCATTCTAATCATTGCACTCAAAAACATCCTTTCACGTTTATCTCACCCATCTTTTGCTTCATCTTCATTGACTTCTTATAAACATTATCTCTCACATCCTCTATAATTACTCCTCTTTGTTGTGTTTTTTCATAGCATTCGATATGGTTATGTATCCTCTTAACATCTCTACAATAGCCATGTCTCCAACTTGTGAAACTTCTCTTCCATGGCTTCCCCTATGTCATGTTTTCTCAAATCCTCTGCAGTTGCAAGTTCTTCAATCTTCAACCTTCCTACAACAATCTCTTCAATACTTTGAGCTCAACCTTCCATAGTCTTTAGGAATTTAGTCTACTCTAATGCCACTTAATGGAAGGTACTAGTTTAAGGGGTTTTCACAAATTATTGAACCATGTACAAAAATTAAACTTAAGAACGCAATGTTGAAGTATTCTCTTATTAACATGCAATAAATTTGTTACAACAAGAGTAAAATGATAGTATAATAAAATTATAGTTCAATCTTCTAGCATGCCTTGTATCTCAAGCCCTACAATATTCAAAACATTCAATTTAAAAAAGTCTTTCAGTATTTCTATAATTTTATGTAGTTTGAATCTCAAAAGACTCTAAAAAATGAATAAAAATCCATTTACATAGCAATAATGAGGGAATTGTCATGAGCACCCCATATTGTGACATTTTAGGACACATGTTAGTCACTTATTAGCACGGGGGCTTCACTTAGTGAACCTAGGTTATAGCACATGAGTTCATGGAATACTAAAGAACCCTAGGTCTTTTTTTTAAATATTGCCCTAAACTCTTTTTTTGTCACCCCCTCCCAATACACAACCAAATTTAAAAGCACCCCTATTTTCACCAAATATTGTTTTTTTTCATAGCCGGAATTAAAAACCTCGTTATTTTCACTGATAGGCAATATATTGCACCCTCATTTATGGGATATTTAACCCCAAAATATGAATGCATGTGATATAATATTGCCTAGCAAGTGAAGCCCCTAGGCTTATTAGTACCCTTGATCCACTTCCCAGGTTGTTATGACCATTATTTTGTCATTGTTTTCCTCCTTTTTATCAATTTGATGAAAAATGAGTATCAAGCAAAAGTTTCATAATATCTAGTACCAAGACACATTTTTGCAATATCCAACACCAAGAAAAAGTTTCGCAAATGCATGAATTACTCAATTTTCCTTGAATTTTCACCAAATCTAAAACTTAGCATCTAGGACATTAGGAAAGTTTTCCAACATCTAGTAATAGGAAAAAGTTTCACAATTGCATAACTTACTCAATTTTTATTGGATCTTGACAAAATTTGAAATGTGACATCTTGGATACTAGGAATGTTTTGCAATATGCAATAAAAAGAAAAAGTTCTACAATTGGATAACATACTCATTTTTATTGGATCTTCACCATATTTGAAATGTGGCATCTAAGACACTAGGAAAGTTTCACAATATCTAGTAACAAATAAAAGATTCGCAATTGAGCAACTTACTAAATTTTGCTTGGATCTTCATCAAATTCAAAATGTGGCATCCATATGGCCCTTCTTCAACATGAATTCATCACTTGGCCATCAACTAATTAGAGTTCTCTAGAAATTGATCATCAACTCTTGGAATAAAAATCAAACAAGCAAGAAAGAAAGGAATTTATTTTTCTTAATGAAGGATTGCTTGTGGATCTAGGTGCTACCACATCATAAAATTTGCATATAAATTCCATTTGTCATTTAGTTTAATTTCTTTTTTGATGAGTTGTCTTTATAAATTTTTGTAGTGTAAAATTGCATGATCTCGTACAAAGTTGCATTGATTCTCCTAGCTTATTTATCTTTGTAAACACATATAAACCCTATTAAATTAGCCCCTACTCTATTCTTTTTTTATATCTTGAACAAAGTTGAATAAAATACATAAAGAAAGGCAGTCCAAAAAGGAGTTGCAAATAAGAAGAATGTAAATTTGTCTATAAACATCAAATGACATTTAAAGCACAACCTATACAAAGTTGAAACCATACAACCTCGTAAACATAACTTCAAAGAATGAGCTAATATAGTTTGAACTTAAATGGACTTTGAAGTTATCTTGTACATTAGATATCTTTATCAAATAGCTACAAAAATTGGTACTTGATTTTCTCCAACCGCTTGTGATATTTTCCATCTTCTTCCAAATGGGAACATAAAGAAACTAATTGTAGCATAATGTCATAGTAGAACGTAAGAATTTTAGTTTCTTGATGCAAAATATGACTAGAAAACATGGTTGAATATCTATTTTTCCAAATATTAACCAAGATAGTTTGTCTCACAATGTCAGCAATAACATTATCATGAAGTTCATTGCCCACCAAAGGCTTTTTTCATCTCAACATATGATCAAATATGACAGGTAATTGAGTACTTATGACCTTCCATTTTTTCTTAACAAGGAACATTTCTATTAAATAATGTTTCAAGTTTTCAGTATGTTGATAGTAAGGATGCTTCGTTGGCATAATCTTCAAAAAAAAAAAATTTATCCATGATTGGAAGCTTGAAATGAAGGACATTTCATGCTAATATTTGAGCACAAGCCTTTGCTTTAGACCTCTAGATTTGAGCACTTATGTTCTTCCATTTTTCCCTAAAAATTTCAATTCCATTTCATATTAAGTCTTGGGTTTAAATTCATTCTAGGAAGGAGTTTAAGATGTTAAAGTAATTGGGTCTTTACTTGATTAATTAAACATTATTTGTTTAATTCTTTAAGTTTCCAATTATCTTTTTACACTTAAGCTAACATTAGGTGCATATAATTAATTATTTTAATTAATTATTATGTGCAAACCTAGGGTTTTCCCTTTTTAGGGTTTCTTGACCTATTAGAGGTTACTTTTTCTTTTCATTGAATCATCTTTTCAATATACATTTTTCTGGTGAATTGGAGCTCTTTTTTTTGGAGAATATTTTTCCTGTGTTTTTCTTGTTCTTCAGATTTTGCTTCATTGCTTCTCCTTGTAACAAGTTATTCGGCTTGCAGAAGATCTTCAGGCTACTGTGGGGTTGTATTTCTCAACTCCTATATGGTATCAGAGCTCATATCTGCAGCTACCTGTTTCTATTTTTTGAGAATTTTGCATTTGAAGCAGATCTGGGGTTTCAGGCATTTTTTTGTGTGCTTAGGGTTAAGGTTTTTTTTCTGAGCACTTTGGGCCTAAACGGACCTCACCATCGTGCTCAGAAGACCCAAAAACCCCTATAGTCATATAAAATTTGTCCATTTTTGACCCCTGAGCATCTGGGTGATTTGATAGTGAGCTTAATCAAAACTATACTCAGGCATGTGGAGATGCTATTTCATCAGTTCATGATTCTCCAGATGTAATTTGAATGCTTTTGTAAGTCAGTGAGACTTCTTGTAAGGCAGTGAACCTTCCCTAGGGGTTGTAGCCCTTCTAGGTTTCTTGTTTGAGAAGTGAGATCTAGGTAATGTGCCCGAATGCATGTGGATTCCCCATTGTAATATTTCATGTACTCCTAATAGGGTATTATCTCATTGTGGGTAGGTTCCCACTGTGGTTTTTCTCTTAACTGGGTTTACCACGTCAAAAATATTGTTGCTATGTGTGTTATTGATGTGGTGTCGTTTCATGCTTTAAACTTTTAATTATCAGATCTGATTTGTAGTTTAAGTTGTAGTAAGTTTTTGAGAAAATTGATTCACCCCTCGCCCCCCCTCTTAGTTTGTTGCATTGTTGCCAACATTCTTTGCTTGTTAAATATGCACTTTTGTAATAATTAAATTGAATTTCTTGCTTGATCATTATAATTGATTACAAGATTGGATGGGTAGAGAATTAGACTTCCAAATGTGGAAGGGAGTCACATTAATATGTTTCTTGCACCTTTTCACAAACAATTTTTCAAGATAGGTCGACAATAAGATACAACCATTAAAGGCCCGATATTGACATTCAAATACTTAAATTTGGAGCCAAATTGGGAGGACAATAGTGTTGGGTGCTAACAACCTACCTTTTTTGGAAACACAAATGGTTAGGCCCTAGCTAGAGTGACCCATATTGCAAATCCAAATCGAGGACAAGCACATTCAAATAGGTTTAGGCACAACCACCAAAATGAGTGTTAAATTAAGATGAAATTGTCAAGGGTATACAATTTATGACACTACATTTACCCCTCTTTAATGGGGGTGTTAGCTTACACCCATACATGCAGTAATGTGCGAAGAAGCCAAAATATTTCTATCTAAACATTAAAAGATGTGATAACCCCAAAACTTAGGATACTATCAATCCATAATGCCAAGATAAAAAGGGGCCATACACATAAAAGACACATGGCAAGAAGACACATAGATGCACATACTTGTTGACTAAATATTATTTCCATAAGTGAGAATAATTGGCATGTGAGAGATTTTTTTTATGAGTATGCATATATAATTATTAAATATATTCTCTTTTCCTCTTCAATCAATTCTGTTCTCTTGCTATCATAGAGATCTAAAATGTTAGCAACAAAAAATCTACATGATCAAATCCAAAAGAAATATATTGAAATGCTTATTGACTAAATATTATTTCCATCAAGTGAGAATAATTGACATATAAAAGATTTTATGAATTGTGGTATTACTAAGTCTTGGATTTTGAAATTGTCAATTCTCACATTTAATGACTTCAAAATTAAAAATTTTCTTAAAATAAAAATTTCAAATTACAAGACTGCATTGAAGATTTATCATAATATTATAAACACAAAATTTGAAACAAAGAGTCTATGTTTCCCTTTTTAGTTTTACTTTAAGAAACCATTAGTACATAACCATCTACTAGTTTTTACCATTTCCAAAAACAATATTTTTTTGTCATTTTTAATTATAAGTAACATGGTCCATTCTCGTACGAACTCTAAAATTTTAATACCAATGGTGGATTAGAGTAGTATCCCTGTGGAATCACCGCTTTCCTATTCCCAATAACATCAAAATAATAAAATACACATGTTTTTGTGGCGAGCCAAGCATAAAGAAATCAGTTTGACTTCCTATGCCCACTTTAATATTCTTCTAGATTTATACTCCTGCAAAAGAAGATGCCATGCTTGCTTCATTGCATTCATCATCTCTCTACTTTTCATTAAAGTTGGCATAAATAAAAGAGGAAAAATGTTATACGAAAAGCATTTAATGGTGGAATCATTCTTTCAGTGATCCATGTGAGCATGTATTTTTATTATTTATTATTTTAAAACAACGACCAGAGATCTGTGTTGAAGGGATAAAACAAAAAATATGATGTATGATTCGAAATGTTGATAAAAAAGATTTGTATAGTGTCTAATTTTCATTCTGATGAGCTTCATGATCTGAAACATTGATGAAAATTTTTGCACGCAGTGTAATTCAAAAATCTGCTACATATCTTCATGGAGTGTGGAAACTAGTCGACTTAATTAACATACATCACACTATTAGCTTTCCAATTTGGAGTTGTCCTTGAGAGTTTTGAGAATGGAGTGGGAAGTCTCGTGAACCAGAAAAATTATACTACAAAATTATATGGAATCTTTTCTTGAAAAATAGCAGCCCCTATTTGTTAGGACTGCAAATTTCCACCTGTGGAATTGGAGTGGGGCTAAAAGTTGTCCCACCAACTTGAAAATATTTTCTGCCACTTGTCCATAATCATCTATATATTAGATTCCCACCAAACAAAATAGAAAAAATTATGTTTATTTATTAATATTTTATTTGGAGTATGTTTTATGAGGTCCTCAACTACCCTAAATTTTGAAGCTTAAACTCTAACTAAATCCCACTACTAAATTCATGAGACCACCAACTTTAAAATGTTCTTAAAAAACTTCAGACCCACTAAATTATTTTTAAAACCCTCCATCATAAAATATTACACATCATGCAAAACCACTCATGAATATTCAGTATAGAACTAAAAAAGTAACAGCATCACAGTAAGTAATAATGATGCTACATACAGTCTAATTTATTGAGACAATTGCCAGAACCATAATTTATCAGAGGCAGATTTATCAGGTCAGTTTGCATTGATCCACTCACATGCTCAGTTGGCATTTATTAAATTTCAAAGCCCAATGGAAATCAATGAATAATAATTGAAGCTAAATCAGTCTTACCTAGCTATACACCTCATTGATTGATTTATTAATGGGAACCTTATTGTTAAATTAGGACATATTAGAACCTGATTTGGGTTCGGGTTATTTCTGTGCTTAATCAAGTATATAGTTGGGTTTAGTTGTAGATTTAACAGAATAAGATAGAATTTTGATTGATTAATTATTAAAGTTGCATGGATACGGATATGGATCAACTGATTTGGGATCGAGTTATTTCTATGCTTAATCAAGTATATAGTTGGGTCTACATAATAAGATGGAACTTTGATTAGATCAATTACTAAAGTTGCATGGATACGGATATGGTCATTTTTTAAGGTTTCAATTACTAAAGTTGCTTATAATTAAGGTTTCAGGGCCACATCATCAAGTATGGTGCCACATCAACATGCTTTTTGTCAAGGTGTCCAAAACAACCCCAAAAAAAGGAGACCAATAGTCATGCAAAAGAGGCCCCTATACTTGTGTAGTTGATGTGGCATCAAATGATTGGTTGTTTTTCACAACTAAAGCTACATTTCATAGCAATAACAACTTTGAATTCACAACTATTGGTACAATGTATTGTAATTATTAATATATAAATACATAAAAAATGATATTTTATGTTTCAGACAATAGTTTTTATTTGTACTATTATTGGAGAAAAAAGTATCAACAACGCTCACAACTATTCATACATTCTCAACTACTAGTGCTCTTCCCCAACTTGGAATATAAAAATGGAATAGTTTGTATTTTTTAACGAAATTTTGTTTCAAAGATTGAGGGGCTTTTATATTACCAAATTTGTTAAGGGTATGATCTCATCTCATTTGTTAAAGGTCTATGGCTATACCTTCATTGAACTACAATACCATGAAATCAAACACCAAAATGAAAAATCATAACTTTGGATACTTGACAAAGAATGTGAATTAGAAAGGTCATGTGTACAATCTTGGTTGCCAAGGTTCCCTTTTTAGCATCATTGCAGGATGCAACAAACCCAACCGAGTGAACCAAACCTAACCGAGTGAACCATTTACTTGTCCACCCCAACCAAGTGGACCAACAAGTTATCTTAGGAACAATCCTAAAAGGGCCCAAGTGATAGGCCTAAATGGTGATTGGTTTAATCAAGGCTTAATTGTGAAGAGGATTTGATGTATATCCCATATTACATCATGGTTTGTCCTTAGCACATTAGGTTTGAGTACAAGGAGTGTCTAATCTATATCGAGAGAGGGACTTGCTCCCATCCCATTCTAGTGCATCTCAATAGAGAATTAATGTTGATGTATTGTGTATACGTCATGATTCTATCTTTTTCTTAGTCTTTTGTATTGGTCAAGATAAAAGTAACTACTAGGGTAATGTGCATCATGAAAGTAACCACTCAGTGACCTTTGTGATATTGTAAACTATCTTCTTCACAATCTTAGGTAGCACTTGGCATCATTCACCCTCTTTCTTTAGGTGTTTTCCTACCATACCTCCTAATACAATGGTTAGATATGGTTATCATTACATACATGGTAGATAATTACTTGTGTAATCATTAGCATATCATATCCAAGGCAGCCCTTGAAAACCTTCACCTCTATCAACTAAGTTAATGGCAACTAATCCCTAGTATTATCACATACATCAATCATTGACACAATCCAATGATTGTCCATCTCTGGTCAAATATCCTAGAGGTTCACACTTAGGTCATATCTAGCCCAAGGCTTACTAGCACAATAAGTATCAATTGACTCAACCTGGCAGCCATTCTGATATGGATGGTGAATTATTGTAGGTAAGTATTGTATACCCTTCTAGACATACACTGACCAAGAACATAACTAATCGACACCCTACAAACCTGAGGTCACAAATGCACCCTTTGCCAAATGACTATATGTGTACTTGCTTCCAAATGAGACTAAAGTCACAAATAGTTTTCTTCACAAAGTTTCTTGAAGTATGCCTACACATAGGTTCCTATAACCAATGTTTTATTAATTAATATGTCTTACTTTAATTGAATTATTTTAAATGATTCCAAATAGTTAATTGTGCATAATGACAAACACAAAATTTTGACACCATTCCCAATTTAGCAAGCCTAAATTATAACACTTCCATCTAAGGACATTGGGATCTCTAGTTAGACCTCACCACTAGTATTGATCCTAATTCACAAGTGCACCCTTTGCCAAAGGACTATATGTGTTCTTGCTTCCAAATGAGACTGAAGTCACAAATAGTTTTCTTCACAAAGTTTCTTAAAGGATGCCTACACATAGGTTCCTATAATCAATGTTTTATTAATTACTATATCTTACTTCAATTGGATTATTTTAAATGATTCGCAATAGTTAATTGTGCATAATGACAAGCACAAAATTTGGACACCATTCTCAGTTTAGCAAGCCTAAATTATAACACTTCCATCTAAGGACATTGGGATCTCTAATTAGACCTCACACTAGTATTGATCTTAATTCAATATGAGCATCCCAAAACCCTTACAATTACATATTGAGGATATCTAAAACATTTTCTTACATGAAGAATCAAGTTTCTTGGTGTGCTTGGTTTTCATAGGGATTAGACAACATTTCCTCCCAATGGTTACAATACAAATCATTCTTTTCCAATTTTTTGGAAAGGGAAGGTAACTATAACTGATGGATCGAATATATTTATGAATTCGCATGCTAAAGATTTGCCAATTGATGTTCTTAAGCAAACAAGGGAATTTTATATTGACTTGATAATGCTATTTAAAAATGATTATTATCTAAGCATGTATGATCATTTATTTTTATGCACTTTATTTTTTTTTGCAATCATGACTCAATTTATGAGGTGAAGAACTACTAGTTAAAACACTTACCACAAAGGTTTGAGATTTTTTTAAAACTGTTTATTTTATCTCCAACAGTCAAGGATCTATGAAAACTGTTGTAGAAACACCCATCTCAACAATGCTTTAAAACTATTAGATACCACCCTACATTTTTGTGTAACAAGATCACCATTATGAGTGCTAATAAGCTACAAAATGAATAGATTTCCTATGACGAGGTTAAATGAGATGGAATCCTTCAATATATTTGTTATAGAGGAGGTATAACTCCTTTTTTGGGATGCCTAAATCATTACAATGAAACCTCTCCATTCAATTTGCCAATGCATGGAATGACAAGGAGGTCCAATGGGAGGGATTAGTTTTGAATTGAGTGAAGAGATCATCTCCCAAGCCACAATAATTTCTTGCAAAGGTAAAAAATGAAAGCAGTAGAGCATGTTACATAAAAAGAACATGGCCCTATTCTTCAAGGAGGGTGAAGCTCCTAATAAGCTACATTGTGGGTTAAAAAAGGGAGATACTTCCTCCTCCCCCAGACAAGGTATGTTCATGATCATGAAGTACTTTACCTTAGAAGTTCATATAAACAACAACTACCATTATCATTTTATCTCTTGAATAATTTTCAAGATAGAGTTTGTCTCAATTTTCCCTTATACTTGTTTTCTTCGCTGGAATCCTCAATATAAAAAGCTAAGGACATGGTTGCTAAAAACCTCGACAAAGCCTATATTCCACTCTATCAAGGACTAATTTTCACTTGTACAAATTTTGTTTATGTTTATGCCCACTGAAACCCATTAGAGTATGTCATAATGATTCCCTACCTACAAGTTAAGCATAGAGCCCTGCTAATGTTACACCTCCCCCATCCCTCTCAAAATAAAAAAAAATTCCCCCATTTGGTGGTCATCCCAAAATCTTCTCTAAATGTTGCCATAAAACCAATATCTTCTCTAAGTCTACTCAAAATCAAATACCCTAGGACCCTTAGTTTTTCACCTTAGAAAGATGTTGTTGTGCCTATCTTTGCACCCTTTTAAAAATAGTCCTTTGATGACATATTACAAGAAAGACACTTGCAAATTGGGAGTCTTAAAAAACCTAAAGCTAAGAAGGCCATAAAAAGATTTAAAATAGTCCTTTGATTACATATTACAAGAAAGACACTTGCAAAAAGAGTTATTTTGGGAATCTAAAAAAACCCAAAGCTAAGAAGGTCATAAAAAGATTTAAAATAGTCATTTGATGACTCATATTATGAGAAAGACACCTGCAAAGAGTTATGTTGGGAATCTCAAAAAACCCAAAGCTAAGAAGGCCATACAAAACTTTGTTTAGTTTATTGATGAGGAAGACACGTCTATCATGGGGGAAGGGTTTATCCCCAAGGAGAATTTTGAAGTCAGGGAAGTTAGTTTGGGGGTAGTTATGTTGAGAATAAGGAGATCCAACTATTATGGGGGTAGTTAGGGAAGGTGGTTATTACTCAAATTATTGGTATGGAAGTTAGTTTGGGGGTAGTTAGGGAATGTGGATATTACTCAAGTTATTGGTATGGAAGTTAGTTTGGGGGTAGTTTTGTTGAGAATAAGGAGATCCAACAAAATCATTGGTTACCCAACCCCTAATCTCATATATGTAGATGCTTCCAATGATTCTATGTAGGATGACAAAAAAGATAATGAGGAAGAGAAAAGTAATGAGACCCCCAAAATTATTTGTGTAATCTATTCGAAGAGATGAATTCCACAATCTCTAATTTGGAAGAAATTGATCTACTAAGCTTGTTGATGAATTTTCCCAGAAAAGTTACCCCAAGTGTGACCAAATGATGTAGGGGACTTCCCTAACACACCCACATGACATTCTCTTTTACACTATATGAGGGTTACTCCACCCAAGATTCATGGATAACATAACAAATAAATTGCATACAAATTGCAAGAATAGAAATAACTAATTTTCTATTACTTTAATACTTCAATATAAAGAAACAAAAATGTTCAAACAATATTTTTTTGGTCAACTCTCCCCTATCTCAATCCTACCCTGAGATGAGTTGGTACTCATTGACATGAATATTTATATGTACTAATATTTATATGTCCTCAATATTATCCATTACTATAAAGTCAATTCTATCAAGAAGGTTAACCTAGGAGAAAACAACCCGTGGATTCTATACAAACTCCCCTATGCATTTATAAACATCACCAATCATTAACATTTAGAGAGGAGTAGAATTCAAGATTGCGTACAAAGTAGAATCACGAATGTAGCAAGATCAACTCCATGTGTTATTGAATTGATTTGTTAATATAGAAATGATCTATTAGTGTGGATTCAACGTGTAGAAGATAGACCAATGATAGTTTATGAGATGGTCTAAATATTTTGGAATCATTTTTAGTGTAGAGACATATATGTTCAATGTCACATCAAATTTATCCTCCACCTATTGTTTTTAGATTTAAGTGCCTAAAATTCATATGCATTCTAATTTTCTAGCTTAGCATTTAATTGTTCAATTATCAACTCTATAGTTATAATTTATTAATCTAAGTTCATGTTTATTTATGTATGCATTTTATTGGATGAGTATATATTAAGTTTAGAAGATGTTATCTTCTTTTACATTTTTGGTGAACACATTCAATCTTACACCAACAAAAGGTTTTAGCTTTAGGATTTACACCTTCGTTATTTTTAAGGCTTTAAATATATACTTTTTAATGGAATTAGTATTTTCAAGATATTTTAGGGTTTACATTCATATGCATTGCTCTTTTAATTTTATATCTCTTTTATTAGAGTTTGTTCTCTATTGCAAGATATCACTTTTTCCAACCCTTTGGTCACTATAGAGTTAAAAATTACGTACTTCGCAAATTCTACTCTTTGTATTCACTCATTAAGTGTCCATTCCCTTAGCATGTTATAGGGTGTATTTAACCTACTATATATTTTTACCTTCACTAAATTCATTAATTTATTCTCTTTCTATTATTTATTAGATCATATATTTTTGTAAGCCCATCTTTACTTGAGAATATTAACAATTGTTGAGGTGAACTTGTATTTGTGATAGCATTCTTGATACTTGAATCGATATTTTCAAGCACTAAATTCCATGTCCATGCTTTACAATGAATAAAATCCAATTGGTGCCAAGGAAGGAAGAACTCTTACAATGTAAAGGGTTTTTTTAAAGAATTTAGCATTTCAATATTGATAGTTTCTTTATTATCTACACTTAAGGTCTATTCCAATTCTCTTGCAATGGGGTAGGTGTAAATGTGAGAAAAGCTTTAATGTATTGATTATAATGAGGATGAAAACAATAATTTCAAGAAAATATTTATTTATTTATTTATTTTGTTTCTAATGATAGTCAAAATTTATTGTTTTTAAATTTAAATTAGAAGGTGGGTGTTTGAACATTTCATGGTTTTTATTTCAATTAGTTTGAAATTTGGAACATTTTATGATTTTACCAAAAAAAAAAAGGTTTTATTTTGTTTACTTTAGATTTAAAAAAATATTTGAATTAAAATCTAAAATATTTTTTTTTATATTATAAATCGAGAGAACAAAAAAGATGTTTATACAGATGAGTTCAGGGGAGGCAGGGCCTCAACAGTGAAACCAAAAAGAACTAGACGAGTGTCATATACAATGTACTAAAAGAAAGCTCCAAAATAAAGTTGTACTTGCTGCCATAAGGAAGTAGAGGAGGATTTCATCCTGGTCTTCCAGCCATGTGGTCCATCCTTGTGGTCCTTCCATCCAGACCACCTTCTTCCTTTCCATGATTTGTATGCACATGTCAACCCTATTGAAGGGCGGGGCTTTGGTATCTTGGAGTTCTTTAATCAATTTTTTAACTGCACTCTTGAAGGCAGTTTGATTTTCTGCGATCCTTGCCCATTCATAACCATCTTGCATCTCGTATATAAACATGGTGGCTTGACCTTCTTTGAGGAACCGTAAGAGTTTGTTTCGTTCAACATTCATCAGGAAGTGAACCTATACAACAATTTTATAATGTGTTAGTTTCTTAAAAAAACCAGTAAGTTCCCTAGGATTACCTTGGAGCTTCTCCTCATTTTTGAGTTTCCAAATAAACCAAAGGATAAAAGAGGACAAAATTTGCCAAATTAAGTTAGCATCCTTTTTAAGATTATGGACGAACCCAGTAACTATATCATAAGTAAAGACATGCTTAGTAATGGATATTCCAAACATTAACCAGATCTCCCTAGCAAAAGGGTAGTCAAGGAAGATGTGCCGAGTGGATTCAGGTTTATTGCATATAGAACAGAGATCATATGCAGCTAGATTATTCTTAATAGGTAATCTATCTAGTAAGAGCTGCCATCTGAAACACTTGATCTTAGGGGGGATGGGAGATTTCCAAAGGTTCTCAAAGGTTTTATACCAAGTGGTAGGGCTGAGGTGGACATTCCATAGGGTGTTGACATGGTCGATAACAGAGGTGTCCTAGTTAAGCAGGTTGTAGATAGCTTTGGATTTAATTTTAGGTAGGGGGGAACTATCCTTCCAAAGGAATGAGAGGTACCTGTGGGTGTCGACATGAGTGTTCTTAGGGAGATTGAGGGTGTTACAGGCATTCCTAATCATATTGTAGGTCCGCTTATGCGAAGTAGGGAGATTAAATTTACTACTAAGTTCCTCCTAGGTGATGAGGTTGTCATTTTCTAGGATATGCATAAGATACTTGATCCCCTTATTATGCCAGAATCTAGCAGAACAACCTTGGGTTAAGGCCAGTGGCTTAGAGTTGTGGTGGAGGTTCCACCAAATCAACCTTTCACCATGTATAGTATTGTCACAGTCAATGCTAGAGTTGCAGATAAGTCTACGCACATGCTCCCAAGCTTTCTAGATGGACTTAAAGACCCAGGTGTCTTGGACAGACACTGAGAAACTTCCAGCAAGTAGATCACTGAGTGGGAGGGCTTTCCATGATTTGGTAGCCTTTGGGAATCCATTTTGAATGTTGTTTCTGATAAGAATCTTCCAAGGTTCTTTCCCATCTAGTGCATGGAATATCCATTTGGCGGCAAGGGAGATTCCTTGCAGCTTAAGATCCTTAAGGCCCAAACCTCCAAGTTTTTTTATCTAAGTGGCACCAGGCCCATTTTACCACATGGGCCTTTCTTTTTCCCTTACCATCAGACCAGAGAAAGCGTCTGATAGCCTTTTGAATTTCATAAATTTGATAGTTGTTGAACATCCAAACCGAAGAGTAGTAGATACTATATGAGGATAGGATTTTTTGACATACTTGAACCCTACTTGCTAGGGAGAGGATCTTATTGTCCCACTTGTTGAGCTTCTTATCAATTTTCCCCTTAACCCAAGTCCACATGTCCCGAAGAGAGGGGGAGATAGAGAAGGGGATACCGAGATATTTGACAATCATGTTGGGTCCTCCCCATGAGTACCCGCCTTACTATAGCCAGTCTGGAGGTTCATCCTTCCAGACAAGTAAAATAGATTTGGAGCTGGAGATCCTAGCTCCAGAGGCTTTACTGAAGGTGTCAATTTTTAGGTTGAGGGAATCTATGTTTTGCCTGGAGAGCTCCAGGAAAAGAGAGGTATCATCAGCAAATTGGATATTCAACAATTCATAGTTATTCGGCAGTGCGATGCCATGGACTCTAGGAGATAGAGTATCATCTCTAAGGAGATAGAAGAGGGCATCTGAGGCAATAAAAAACAGAGCAGGGGCAAGAGGGCAGCCCTACCTTATGGATCTAGAGAGAGGAATAGGCTGGGATATGGTTCCATTAACTTCAATCATGGCGGAAGCATCTTTGAGGAGAATTCGAACATAGTCACAGAACTCTTGAGGGAAGCCAAAAGCTCGAAGCATCATGAGGATGAAATCCCACTCGACTCTGTCATAGGCTTTCTCAAAGTCCACAAGGAACATGGCAACGTCTTGGGTAGAGGTTCTGGCCCATTCCATGGATTCCCAGCTAGTGACAAGGTTTTCCAATATGTACCTTCCTTTAATGAATCCAGTTTGGGTAGAGCAAATGAATTTTGGAAGAATCTTTTCAAGGCAGGTAGCTAAGGCTTTGGCAAGGATTTTATAGGAGACGTTGAGGAGGGTGATTGGCCTCCAGTTCTTAATGAGCGCTTTGTCTCCATCTTTAGGGATGAGTTTAACAATACCTTTATTTATGAATTCCCCCAGAGTGCCATTGTCAAGAGCTTCATTGTATATGTCATAGAGGTTATGTGTGACCCAATCAAGATTGGCTTTGTAGAACTTCGCAGGGAGACCATCGGGGCCTGGGGCCTTATTATCCTTGAGGGCTTTTTTAATGGCATCGGCAATTTCTTGTATAGAGATCTTGGCTTTGAGGAGGAGAGCATCACCATCAGAGATCCTTTTAGGGATGATGGTACTACATTTATGTTGAGCCTCTTTTGAGGCCTCATTATCTTCTGAGGTAAAGAGAGTTCTATAGAACATTTCGAAGGCCTCTTTGATATCATTGAGATCTAGGAGTTCCTTGTTGTCTACAGTTATTCTATCAATTTTTCCCTATTTTGTTTCTGCTTAAGGAGGTTAAAGAAGACTTTGGAGCCTTTATCTCCAAATTGGAGTTAGTACATATGACTTAACTTAAATACTAGTATACCTATCTTTAGAGAAATATAGGTAAAGTTTGCCGAAAGATATCATATTGTTCATTATTCCACTTAAAAATTAATTATATTATTATATTGTAATTAATATTAAATTCTTATTATAATATTAGATTGACATATTTAATTAATAATTAAACTCAGAGTGAGTAGTAGTTTAGAGGGGAAAATAAATAAAATATTTTTGTATTTACTTTTCATTCATTTAAGTGTCACAAACATGTCAAATCTAATGCTTCTAATTTTTATTAACATTTGTGCATCCATTATGTGATCGAGATAGACAAAATTGATTAATAGTTAAACTCAGAGTGAGTGGTAGTTGAGAGGAGAAAATAAATAAAATGTTTTTTTTACTTTTCATGCATTTAAGCATCACAAACATGTCAAATTTAATGCTTCTAGTTCTTATTAACACATATGTGTGCATCCATTGTGTGAATGTAATACATCTTCGACATAACAAGAAATTATTTAATAATTAATTTACTCATATTTTTAATGGTTGAATGCATTCCTACAATCTTTAGCTCAAATACTTATGAACCTTATTAGTAGAGAGGTTAATTATTTAAATTTTTAGTGGTAGAGGTCTATGGGTGTGGATGAATTTATAATTATGAGTGATAAATTTAATGTGTTAAGGTGAATCGAATCTTGGAGTGAAATTTGTAGTCTTAAATTTTTTTATTTTGTTTGAGAATTTAATCAATTATTTATGAGGTTATTAGTCTTTTGGTTCTCTTCAATTGGGTCTATAGTAGTTGAGTTATTTTTGTGCTTGGGAATTTAATCAATTGTTTATGACATTATTAGTCTTTTGGCTCTCTTCAATTCACTCTATAAATTATATATTTAAGTTGAATTCAAGGAAATCTTTAGTTGGTCAATGCTAATAAATGCAAATGTGAGAAAAAATGTAATTAAGCAATAAAAAATTGAGAGAGGTATGAAACATATAGTTTGCTAATTATATTCTTGTGAACCCGACCTTACTACCATTTTAGCTTTGTATTTTCCACAAATTTAATTAATTATTTACATGCATGTTAGATTTGTGTTTTTTTCTTGATCATGTTGACCATTGAGATATATGAGTCATTTAAACTGATAGCTACAAGTGCAAGCAAATATTTAGTAAATTAACATGAATTTTAGTGTATATTCAAATATTTGATGGTGAATAGTTTCCTAGACATGACTTGATCTGTAGAATATGGAGCTTTTTCTATTGCATTGAATTAATGGAATCAACTATATCTTCTTTGTATCTTAGTTGTTACATCGTTATACAATGCATACTATAACTTAGTTTTGAGAATTTGCCTTGTAAATTACTAAAATGATGTAAATTTTGGATAAATTGGATGACGAAAATGACACCTTAGAAATTTATGGATAATGTCATTGATTTTGTTATGGATCAAATTAAGAGAGATTTTTGGGATGATTTATTTCCACATTGTGTCAAAAAATACTATACTTCATGAGTGCAAATACAACAATGTTATAAACAAAGTTTTCATTATATTGTGATTGATGTCATAGCTAAGCAATTTTGTTAACAAAAATTGAATGGATGAATTGTAGAAGAGCTTAAATTCTCCCCAAATTTATCCACTTATATATTAGTTTAAGTATGTTTTGCTTCTAAGGAAGCATTGCAAACACAAGTTAAACCTATACCTTTTAGCAATAATTAGTAAGTTCTACAATAGCTCGATGTCTATTGTATATTGGGTACTATTATTGATCATTTTATTTCATAATCTAGACTTATGAATGCATGACACCTTAAGCATGTATGACACTTGAATTGTGACATTTCTTGTTTATCAATATACATTTTTAAAAAATAGATAAACAAAAAAATAAAATGACATTCATATGTAACAAAAAATTGAAATAATTGACCAAAACAATTTAATAATATGATTAACCCACATAGCACTGAACTAACTCATCTACCATTTAATTCTTAATAAAATTTAATGTTGATGAAATTGATCACCTTCAAAGTTATAGTCATAAGGTCGTCACTCAACTGAATAGAATAACATTTGATTAAATTACCTGAACAATTCTTTAACTAACAAGGATAACTAAAAATTCAAACTTTTACCTCATAATGAAGTTTATCACATTAATCATAAAAGTCATACTTTGACATTTTAAATTGAAAAAAAATGAACATATAGGGTAACTATATCAATGGTGATAGTAATGATTTCCCCCCCTTGTTAATGGGGTTTATGGCGTTGATTCCTCTTCTTTGTAAGTTAAGGCAACATGGACACCACCAATTTCAAGATGGGTAAAATTGCATTTTGATGAGGCCTTTAGGAGAAACCTTGGACCTTCTAGAGTTGGTTCTATTCTTTGCAATACCAAAAGAAAAACATTATTCTCATCCTCTCTCCCTTTGGTTCTAGGAACCAACCATGAAACAAAATTTGAAGCACTCATTCATGATTTAAAAATTTGTGTCTCATCAAATCTCCCACCTTGAAATAGAAGTGGATTCAGTGGTGTTATAAATGGATTAAGCAAGCGGTCTACACCTTGTTGGAAACCACAAAATATCTTAGAGGAGGCCTTAACATATGTGGAATGTATTCCTAATGTGATCGTTAATCATATTTTTTATGAGGCCAATGGAGAAGTAGGTCAACTATCCAACTTAGCTACTAACGAGGTGGCCACCTATACCTCCATTTTTTGGTAAAGATGAGGAGATGTCACTTGTGGGAATCTAGAGAGTGAAGGTGGATTTGTATTCTCAAATTTTTATTGCTTTCATCATCTTGAGGACAGTGTCAACCTAGTGCCTATTTTTGTGATGGCAAGGTCATTTTATTTGCAACCACCCTGTACATGTGTTGCGTTTACATTGATAATTTAGGACATATGGCTACTTGCATCAACTTATGGCTCAATTCATGTCATTTCCTTCTTATATACATGCATTCACATCACATTTACAAGATTGATATCTATAAAACATTTAGTGTGGGATTTTACTCTCCCTAGTTTCATCTACAATAACCATTATTATCCTTAACCATGGCATGTAAAGTTTTAGCATGTGAAACTCACCCTGAGTGGATTATAAAGTGATGCTATAACCAATTCTTAGGAATTCATCTTCTTTCATCTACTAATATGATCCTAGGGTCTAAGATGATGCTAAGGAGCCCTGATTATCCCTGACAAGAGATGTTTATTATGTTGCATGTGCATTTTTTTGGCCTTGTATATTATATTTTGGTATAGGCAGTCATTTAGTGTAATTATGGTTTAGCTAAGCTCTTGAATGAGCCTTCTCACACTATTATTAGTTTGGTTTCCTCTTTTTGGTCATGTAAGATGCATTTTGTTATAGGCAATTGTTTAGTGAAATCATGATTTATCTATGCTATTTAAGGATCTTGTCACACTATCATTAGTTTTTGGCTTCTAGTTGTGGGACACATGATGCAGTCTTATAATCCTATTCTACAACTATAATTTTTGCTCTATATTAATAAAAATACCATTATTTATCAATAAAATAATAATTTTTTTTTATCAAATTGACCTCTGAATCATGAGACGCACCACTAACTGGCTTAAAGAAATTTCACCCATTAGTCTAGTATATTCTAGTTTCTTTTCCTTCCTTTGCAAAAAAATTGCGATGAGGTTTTTGTAGAAACTTACTAGGAAACCTAGCCTGTGGTGTAGATAGGTCCACATTTCTTGCACTCTTGATAGAATCCTACAAGTATGGTCAATCAAAATCTTTTAATCAATCTCTCAAAGGTTATAACACACCCTCTATGAACCAAGAAATTGATCTCCTCTCGATCACATCATAAACCAAAATTGTCAATGGTTGAAATTTTAAAATGTATCCATCAAGTGTCCTAACTTGTATCAATTAATTTAAATCTTTGGAGTGTACCTCTAAATCCTTGCAATCAAATATCTCTATCAATGTAGTGTAAAATTGATCATAAGAAACTATAGCACCATGTCTTTGTGTCACTAAACCATGATACCACCACTCATGTGCACCTTCTTCAAGGTGAAGGGAAACAATTTGATGGCCTAAATCTCCTTCATTTGATTGTGGGAAAGATAAGTATCCAATTTTTGAATCCAAGCTCTAGAAATAAACTTGGATGATCCATCAAAACTAGGTAAGGATAGTTGTCCCAACCTTCTTTTGCAGCCCATAATTTTGCTCCCCTTGATTCCACTATTTCTACTTTGGCTTTATGCATTTGGTGGCCTCTAATTAGTCTTTAAAAGAGATTGTTGATTAAAAATATTCCCCAAAAGTTGATACTTAGCCAAAATCTCAACATTCTCATTGTCCTCAATGGGTTCCTCTTATGTAGGTTTATCCTCTTGTTTAAAGGTAGACATGAAAGGTTTGGATTGCGATGAACCTATGGATTTGTTGGTAGCATGTTCATTATTTTCTACAGCTTTATTGATTTCCTCTATTTCTATATGCACCAAATTTCTGATGTTTGTTGTGTTTTGAGCCATCCGACTTAAATAAATATTGTTAATGTGTAGTTGGCTTAATGTTTTTGCAAACATTTTTTTCCTCCTCTTCACTTGATGATGGTGGTTGATTGTTGCTCATCATTATTTCCTTCTATTTTTCTAGGTTATGACCACCCTTTCCATGCATACAACCAACCCAAATAGGTTGCCAAGTCTTGCATCTTTGATGCCACTATAATATCCCCAAAAGGATAATAGAAAAAACAACAATATTTCCAAAACCAAGGCACACAAAAAATTAAAACTATATTTGCATATAAGATTTTTTTCAATGAACCCAAATTTATAATTAGCTTACAAGACTAATTTTTCTACTATGAGAAATAATTTTTTGAGTATTACTAACCCTAGGAAAAGTACAAGGAATTCCTTTATTTTTGCCCAAAAATTCCAAAAATGAACACAATGATTTTTCTCTTATATTTTCGAGATAAACAAGAATAAAGTATATTAATTTTAGATACAAAATAATTCAAAAATTATTTCCAAACCCTAGCAATTCTCAAAGGTGATGTCAAACCCTAATTGTCCTTGGATTTGGCATCAAAACTTTGAAACAAACTAGTGCTAGGTCTTAAAACTTGTCCTCTTTATTGTTGTTTTCAAGAATGTCCATAAATATGAAGGTTTCTTGCCATAATCGATACAAATCTTAACCCATACTCTAAATTTTATCTCTAAATCAACCTCCAAGATTGATAACTAATTGTAGCCCAAAAAAGATGATATGCTAGAGTTTCTTATATTGAAGCTCCTCCACCAAAATACACCAATTTTGTAAGGAAGTTAAGTAGCGGAAACAACTTCCTACACTAACCTTGAGAGGAGGGTAATGCAGAACTTTTTCAGATCATTACAACAGTTACAAAAAATAGAAATAGATATAATAGCAATCATACCACAACACAATGATTTACGTGGGGAAAACCCTTTCGGGAGAAAAACCCCACCCTCCAAAAGCAGCTCAATATTTTATTCAGCAATCAAAAACAGATTACAAAATACTTGCAGAGCAAGCTCTTCGCAGGAGTACCACTAATCAGAGATTCAGAGGCAACTCAATAGCCATAGGACTCTTACACACAACCTCTATCTCACACACCTCATAAATAGGAGATACAATACAAGAAACCATCAAACGGTATTACAAAACCATGGGCTAAAACCACCCAATAAGGTGTAGCCGACCTTATCTCCCTTCTAGATGCCCTATGACATGTTAAAACACACATCAACACGTGTCGCTCCCTTTTACAGCTCATTTATGTATTCGATACAAATTATTTTTTCCTATTTCAGGAGTACAAACTTCCGGAGGCCATAACTTGAGAACCGCGTGTCCGATTGACGAACCGTTTGAAGCGCCGGAAAGCTCGCGAAGTGCTCTATCACCTCGTAACCCACTTCGCCGGTTATGGCCACTTTTCAGGGCGTTTCGGAGCCTCTAAAGTCCCCAAAATTAAGTTTAAATATTTTATTGCACCCCTCCAAGACGAAAACTTTAATATCTTCAAAACTAGCTGTGACCTTGCGACGAAACTTTACCGGAATGCTTATCTAGCCAACCAGAAGCTTCAGGGAGAGTTTCGCACTATTTCGTGCTCAAATGAAAAATTACTATAAATAGTAACCTCACATAAATGCAAGGTTGAGACACCATTTTTCCCAACAAATCTCCCACTTGTCGAACACCTTGCATGAGCGGAAGGGAATGTCAACACAATGAATCAATTGCTAGGGGCCATAAGGCCCATAGACTCTGAACACCATTTGAACTTCTCTGTGCTTACAACCTTAGTTAAAGCATCTACAACATTCATCAAAGTTTCCACCTTAACCAGCTTCACCCTACCATCTTCGACCATATCTCTAACAAAATGATACTGAACATCAATATGTTTGGTCCGGGCATGAAATGTCGGGTTCTTAGCTAGGCTAATTGCACTCTGACTGTCACAGTAAACTGTCACTGTACCTTGTTTTATTCCAATATCCGAACACAGTCTCTTAAGCCAAATGGCCTCTTTACAAGCATGAGTAGCTGCCATATACTCTGCTTCAGTAGTGGATAAAGCAACCACAGCCTGTCGCTTACTCATCCAACTAATTGCACCACCAAACAAAGTAAACACATAAGCACTGGTGGATCTTCTGCTATCAATATCACCTGCCCAATCTGAATCCACATAACCATGGATATCAAGGGAAGTCATGTCTCCAACTGAATTACCATGATAACACAAAGAATACTCTGAAGTACCCTTCAAATATCTGAAGACTCTTTTGACTGCATCCCAATGAACTCTACCAGGATTAGACATATATCTAGAAAGTACTCCCACTGCTTGGGCAATGTCTGGTCTAGTACAGACCATAGCATACATCAAGCTTCCAACCGCACTTTGGTAAGGCACTCTGCTCATGTCTTCCATCTCCAATGGGGATGTAGGACAATCTGAAATAGATAGTTTCATTCCAACTGTAAAAGGAACACTCAATGGTCTACAATTCTGCATGTTGAACCTCTGTAACACTGAATTCACATACTTACTCTGGCCTAGCCATAGCTTTCTGTTCACTCTATCTCTTCTAATTTCCATCCCAAGAATGTGCTTTGCTGCACCAAGATCTTTCATTTCAAATTTAGCAGCGAGCTGAGACTTTAGTTCTGAAATCATACCTTTCCCTTTACCAATGAATAACATATCATCAACATACAATGCAATGAATAAGAAATGATCACCATAAGATTTATAATAAACACAGTGATCTGATTTAGAACGTTCAAATCCCAAACTCAACACATATGTATCAAATTTCTGGTACCACATCCTAGGACTTTGTTTGAGGCCATACAAAGATTTCTTCAATTTACAGACCAAATTACTTTTGCCTTTCACCACATAGTGCTCCGGCTGTGTCATATAAATATCTTCCTCCAAATCACCATGAAGGAAAGCAGTTTTCACATCCATTTGCTCAACCTCTAAATCATAAGCAGTAGCAATAGAAAGCAAAAATCTAATGGACGTCATTTTTGCAACAGGAGAAAATATCTCACCGTAATCAACACCCTCAACCTGAGAGTAGCCTTTTGCAACCAACCTTGCTTTATACTTCTCAATGCTTCCATTTGAACCAATCTTTTTCTTGAACACCCATTTACAACCAACAGGTTTTCGTCCTTCAGGCAATGGTACAAGATCCCATGTATCATTCTTTTTCAAAGCTACCATTTCTTCCTCCATAGCAATCTTCCAGGATTCTGCATCATTCATACCTAATGCCTCTTCTACAGATTTCGGTTCATCCACACTAGTATTCAGAGCAAAAATACATCTCCAATCATCAGGTGAATACCTTTCAGGTGGTTGTCTATGTCTTGTAGACCTTCGAACAAGCTGAGTTGGAGGTTCTTCCTCCTCTTCTGAAGATTCAGAGCTAGACGAGCTCTCCTCAAATTCTTGCCTATCTAGGGGTCTCGATTCAACTCTTTCAGGTGTAGAAGGAAGTTGAATCACATCTTCTTTTTTAGTCTATTCTGGCTGCAATGTAACAGAAGGAGACTTAATTTCTCTAAAAATAACACTTCTACTGTGAATTACCTTTTGTGCAACAGGGTCCCAAAGCTTGTATCCTTTCACACCATAACTATACCCGATGAAGATACATTTCACAGCCTTGTTCTCCAACTTTGTTCGCTTCTCCTTTGGCACATGTGCATATGCCTCGCAACCAAAAACTCTAAGATGTCTCAATGAAGGCTTGTGACCTGACCATGCTTCCATAGGTGTTTTATCAACAAGAGCTGATGTAGGAGACCTGTTAATCAGGTAGCAAGCAGTGGCAACAGCTTTAGCCCGAAACTTTTGTTCGAGACCAGCACCACTCAACATACTCCTAGCCTTCTCCATCAGTGTCCTGTTCATTCTTTCTGCAACTCCATTCTGCTGTGGAGAATACGGAGTTGTCTTCTGCCTGTTAATTCCACAGTCTTTACAGAATCTATCAAAATCATTAGAGCAAAACTCACCGCCATTATCAGTTCTCAAACATTTTATTTTCTTTCCAGTCTCAACTCAACCATTGCTTTAAATTCTTTAAAACGACTAAAAACTTCAGATTTACTCTTTAGAAAATATACCCATGTCCTTCTACTAAAATCATCAATAAATGAAACATAATATGTGGATTTTCCAATCGAAGAGACATCTACTGGACCAAACACATCAAAATGGATAAGATCCAAAACACCACAAGTTTTATGAGAACTCGAGTAAAACTGAACGCGGTTTTGTTTTCCATAAATGCAATGCTCACAGAAATCAAAGTCAAGATTACAGTCATTCAAACCTTCAACAAGGTTTTTATTTTTCAAGGTCCTTAGACCCTTTTCTCCAATGTGGCCAAGTCTCTGGTGCCATAACATAGTCTTCTCTGCAGGTAACTTTGCTTCAGACGAAAGTGCACCCTTAGGTACCCAAAAACCATTTCCATCTGCTGAAGGTGAAACCTTCAAATCTTCCAGTGAGGTATCCACAGATTTACTTTTTACAGAAGTGCTATTACACTCAACAGTGTATGCTTCAAGCTTATACAAAGTGCCAAACCTGACACCTCTAGCAACTACCATAGCACCCTTAATCATCTTACATCCTGTTTCAGAAAAGACTACCTGCACACCTGCATCTATTAGTTTGCTCACAGATAACAGGTTTCGTTTTAATCCAGGGATATGCAGCACACCATTAATCCCTTTTATTCTACCATCAGAAAACCTGATTCTAACTTTACCTCGACCAACAATGTCTAGAGGTGAATCATCACCCAAGTACACCTTACCTCCATTAAATCCTTCATATTCAGAAAACCAATTTCTATTGGAAGTCATATGAAAAGATGCACCTGAGTCAATTAGCCAGGCATCATTACCTGCATGAGTCACCAAAGCCGCAATAAATGCATCGTCATCTTCCTTGTCGGACTCAGAATCAGAATCGAACTTTTTCTTTTTCTTCTTCTTTTCTTCTTTGCAGTCCTTACGGATGTGACCCGGTTTACCGCAATTCCAGCAAATGACTTTGGACTTTCTAGGAGATTTCGATCTCCCTTTGGATTTGGACTTGCCGCGCTTCTCATTCTTCTTGCCTTTCTCCTTAGGTCTTCCACGAACGGTTAGGGCTTCCTTTGAACTGATGGATACCTTCCTTTGCATCTCTTCACCGAGTAGGGCACCCACCACGTCTTCAGATTTCAAAACAACAGAAGTACTACCGATAGCCATAACAAGAGAATCCCACGAATCAGGCAAAGAACAAAGCAAGATCTGACATTTCTCCTCCTCATCCATCTTAACACCGACGGATACTAATTGAGCCACAATCATATTGAATGCTTCTAGGTGGTCTGCAATTCGTCCACCCTCTTCCATCTTCAAGGAATACAATTTCTTTCTTAAGAAAATTTGATTTAATAAAGATTTCACTTGATACATCTCACCAAGCTTAGTCCATAGCTTCTTTGCAGAGTTTTCTTCATGGACATTGATTAGAACCGAGTCTGCCAAGCACAGTCTGATTAGACCCTTGGCTTTTCGGTCCATAACATCATACTGAGCTGCCGCAGTAGGATCTGAGGGCCTTTGGACATTCGCATCAACAGCATCCCAAAGATCTCGATCTATTAGCAGATCTTCCATCTTCAACTTCCACATCTCAAAATTACTTCCATTAAATTTCTCCACCTCTATTCTCCCTGATGAACTCGCCATCTGAATATTCCTGCAACAAGATCAAAAAGTGTCTTCTGCACAAGCTCCCACTCAAATCTGGATTAGTTCAAAAAACCCAACTGCCCACAATTGAAACCAAAGGTGATCAAGCTCTGATACCACTTGTAAGGAAGTTAAGTAGCGGAAACAACTTCCTACACTAACCTTGAGAGGAGTGTAATGCAGAACTTTTTCAGATCATTACAACAGTTACAGAAAATAGAAATAGATATAATAGCAATCATACCACAACACAATGATTTACGTGGGGAAAACCCTTTCGGGAGAAAAACCCCACCCTCCAAAAGCAGCTCAATATTTTATTCAGCAATCAAAAACAGATTACAAAATACTTGCAGAGCAAGCTCTTCGCAGGAGTACCACTAATTAGAGATTCAGAGGCAACTCAATAGCCATAGGACTCTTACACACAACCTCTATCTCACACACCTCATAAATAGGAGATACAATACAAGAAACCATCAAACGGTATTACAAAACCATGGGCTAAAACCACCCAATAAGGTGTAGCCGACCTTATCTCCCTTCTAGATGCCCTATGACATGTTAAAACACACATCAACATGTGTCGCTCCCTTTTACAGCTCATTTATGTATTCAATACAAATTATTTTTTCCTATTTCAGGAGTACAAACTTCCGGAGGCCATAACTTGAGAACCGGGTGTCCGATTGACGAACCGTTTGAAGCGCCGGAAAGCTCGCGAAGTGCTCTATCACCTCGTAACCCGCTTCGCCGGTTACCGCCACTTTTCAGGGCGTTTCGGAGCCTCTAAAGTCCCCAAAATTAAGTTTAAATATTTTATTGCACCCCTCCAAGATGAAAACTTTAATATCTTCAAAACTAGCTGTGACCTTGCGACGAAACTTTACCGGAATGCTTATCTAGCCAACTAGAAGCTTCAGGGAGAGTTTCGCACTATTTCGTGCTCAAATGAAAAATTACTATAAATAGTAACCTCACATAAATGCAAGGTTGAGACACCATTTTTCCCAACAAATTTGACTAGGAGAAGCCCATATGTCTCTCTGAAATCAAGGATAATCAAGGGTTTTAGACCTTAAGCCAAGTTGCAACAACAATAAACAAAAAAATCACAACATAGTGAGCTTTAAAAGAGATTTAGAGAGTTATATAATAACTCCTGAAGAGATAAATTAATCTTAGATTTTGATTTGCCACCTCTTAATTCAATGTTCTACATTGAAACCCTAAAAACTTAACCAATAAGCTCCTAGAAATCCTATAATCCCCCTTGCCTTTCCCTCACATGCTCTTAAAAATCACTTAAAATACATAAAAGGGGGCCAACTTGAGTCTTTTGCCTAGGAGTCAGTTAAGTTGCCTAAAAACTTGTGCCAACAACTTAAAATCACTTAATTTCACTTAAGTTGCATAAAGAGACATGCACACAACTTAAGATTAAAATTGGGAACAAGCCACATAATCGAATATTTACCTAATGATGTTTGAAGTCCTCTTCCTCTTAGGTAATCCAAAGAAAGAACAACCAATGTGTTGTTAATCCTTATGATTTGAGTTGGGAACATTACAATTTTTCATATTCTAAGTATAAACTAACCAATTTTTTATTAAGACAATGAACATCATCCAAAAGAGGAGGCATGAAATGTTTGTTTCTTTTATTTTTCAATTTCTTTAATTAAACGTCATATGAGTTCCATACAACACATAAGGATGCAAGTGTGAAGCTCCAAGGGAGAACTAGAATAGATCTTAAATTTATGAAAGATAAAAACTATCCATATTTAAATGCTTATTGGTGCTTGTTTGACCATTCAATAATAATTATGGTCCAATGAACATCATATTGATAAATGTTAAAGACATGATATTTTCACAATCCAAAATGTAAATTGTAAAACTTTTGGTAGTAATTATAACTATAAAATAATTTTTTAATGAATTAGATCAAATTAAACAATTTATAATAACTCTTAAATAAATAAAAATAATTCTTTAAAAAAAAAAAATGAATAAAATAACTATAATCACAAAATATATATTAAAAAATAAATTTACCATTACGAACATTAGTATAATGTAAATATATTTGTCAAAACCATTTATTTTCTACTACTCTCTAAAATAATGAAATGGATTTTTTAACTTTAAATTTGAACTTTGAACATTGATCCTTTTAAAGATTAGCACGTGATATTTTTAAATTCAATTGAGTGAGCTTTGTTTTGCATAGACGTTTTGGATTACAATTTGTGATCCATTTTCCCAACTCTCTATTATCTTAATGATGGGTCATTGAGTATGATCGAAAATGTTCATGCAAAACAAAGTTCATACAATTGTATCCAAAAATATAATGTTCTAGCTATTATGAACTATGAAAAGCTAGTGTTTTGATTTTTTAAGATTGAAAAGAATTATAAACATCCAAATTAAAAATATTAGATTTTTATAATCCTTAATGTTGTTCAAAAGACAAGATGAGAAAATGGTAAGAAGACCAAGATTATATAAATAAAAGTGGAAAGAGAGGTCACACGTAAACCAAGATACCACGGTGGCTTCACTGGCTGGGTAATATTATATCACGTGCATTCTTATTGGGGGTTTAATATCCCAAAAATGAGGGTGCAATATATTGCTTATCGGTGAAAATAGTGGAGTATTTTATTCCGGCTATGAAAAAATATTGTATTTGGTGAAAATAGGGGGGCTTTTAATTCAGGTTGTGTATTGGGTGGGGGTGACAAAAAAGGAGTTTAGGTCAATATTTTTTGAAAATAGGGGGATTCTTTAGTATGCCATAAACACACGTTATATAAACCAGGTTCACTATGTAAAGCCTTCGTGCAAGATACCTAAAAAAGATTAAGAGAAAAAGAAAAAAATAGAGTACAAAAGTGCCTCGAATATATAAAAAATAAATAAATAATATAGAAATATATAAAATGCATTATGGATTTAGATACTATTTGACAGGTGATTTGATATCATGGGATATGATGTATTCCATCATACATTGATTTCAGTACTTATTGTGATGATGATATGATACATTTATACATGTCTTATGGGAAATTGATTTATATGATGCTTATGATGATGCAATTTAGTAATTGATTTAATATGGATTTGCTAAGAAAAGTGTTAATTGGATGCTATCTCTATTTCTCTTTGATTGGGATCAATTAATGAGATGTTGTAAAATTGATGATATATGTGTATTTCCTTTCTTGTGCTTACATATGCATGTGGTTTTGGATTACTAATGTGTGAAATGAGATGTGGAAGAAATTAATCCATGTGACTATGGAAATACACGAAGAACCAAGACCAAACCTATGTGTGATAGTAAAGCAAAGGTTTGTCTATTTGGAGAGACAATACCTAATATGTAATGTGTTTAAATTAGTGAAAGTGAATTCTTGAATGTATGTGCAAATTTGTATTTGTTAATTTTGTTACTTCCTAAAAAGGACATGCCAAGTGTGTTTTGTGATGTGTATTTTATGGTGTCACTTGACACTTGTGATGTGTGTGAGTTGAACAATGACATATCCTTTGGGGGTTGGTGGGGGGGTGCGAATTGTAAAACCTATGCATTATCAAATATCTTGTAGTATCCTCATGAGACTACTTGGTTAGAGAGCCATTAGTGTGGTAAAATCAATTTTGACCCGTAGACAAACTTTAGGTGGGTTTTGGGGGGGTCAAACTAACTCCTAGGGTTGAGTTTAGGTCACTTTTGAAGGCCCACTTGATATACCTATGGGTAAGGGACATTTTGAGCCTTGTTCCCACTCACATGTAGTGGTGGAGTCACCTCAAAAAGGGGGTTTTCCAAGATGGACGAAAATGGAAGAGGGAATCATGGGTAGACAACCTTCTATATTTTGGGATTTAGGTGCACCTCCCCATGATACAACCACCTTTCAGGGAAGTGGAAAGTGAGTGGAGAGCCTACTAAGGGTAGATAATTTGAACTTGGGGATGGGGATCACCCACTCACCAATTTTATGGAGACTAATTTTTGAAGTAGGAGTTAGAGTTGGGAGGGAGAAATTTGGCTAAGGAAGGAAACTTGTAGCTATTGCATTAGGGCTTGGTAGGGAAATTTTGAAGCTCTTCTTCAACATATATTCCTTCTAGGAGTCTAAGGTTGGTGCATTGCCACCCATAGATTTTAGTTTCATATTCATGTTTATGTTTGTGTAAAAATCTGAATGTAAGAATATGTGTTTTAAGTGTGTTTTTAGAAACTTTGCTTTTATGATTTTGGTTGAAGTCGTTGGTTGATTTCTGTAGACACCCAAAATTGTCCAGTCTAATTAATTATCTAAGCTTAATTCTTCTATTAATTAAATAAATCTTTATTTATTTAATTAATTCATTTATCCTCTTCTAGTCTTATTTCTCATCTAAATAAATACATTTATTTATTTAAATTATCTTTTTCCTAAATTAAATAAATATCTTATTTATTTAATTGATCTCACTCCTTCTATTAATTAAATAAATCTTTATTTATTTAATTAATTCATTAACCTTTTCTACCCATGACACATGTCATTCATCTTTTAATTCATACACTACCTACCCCTTTCATTATTTTATTATTTCTTTTACCTACCCTCTAATCATAGCCGACCTCCTTTTACACCTCTCAATCTTATCCCTCCATTTCATATAGTGTCTTCTATATAAGGAGATGCTTCCTTCATTATCAAACCCTAACTACCTAACTACTTGATCAATTGACTACTTGGCATATGTGATCCTACTTGCAACCACATTCCGTTCTTTGTTGAGCTCTTGTGCACATAAAATCTGAGAGAAAATATATCAAGCAAGATCAATGGAGATAGGAAGAATGGAGATCCAAACCCTATTGGACATGTGATGGTATAATCTTTGTGATTTCGTTTGATTTGCATTGTCTTAGGTAATCTTCATATGTTATGGTGGATCTTTGTTGTTGTTAGGCTAGGGTTTTGTGGTTGAATTCATTTAGCCTTTCAATATCGTTATTATTGTTATCCATTTTCACCATATACATTTTGGCACGCCCGGTGGGACTCGTCCCTTTTGCATTTAACATCCTTGTTGCAGATTTTGTGTTTTGAAGTTGCAGATCTGACATTTTTGACAGCATTTTGATATTTTCACGTCTGCGTACTTTTGGATCGCGTTTTTGATTTTCTGGCACGTCTTGACATCTGGAATCACGTCTATATCCTCGATAGTATTTTATTTTGCAGATTTTGGAAACCACGTCTGTGTTCCTCAGTCGCGTCTGCGGTGTTTTTAGAGGTGTCTGTGTCCAGAAGTCGCGCCTGGGTTCTGGAACCGCGTCTGTGTCTCACAGAAGCGCGTCTGAGTAAGGAAGTTGCGTCTATGTCTAAGGTAATCGCGTCTATGTGCACCGGTTTCAATTTTGAGTTTATTGATTTGGTTTTTGGTCTTGCATTTAAGGTTTCAGATCCAGTTTATTTTGAGCTAACATTTTCAGATCTAGCTAACGAAATTGGTGCAGCTTGTCTTGAAAGCAAAATCGTTTGGTTGAAGGCCCCTATTTTCACAAAGTCTTTTAGATTTAAAATTTACCTAACTTATGTGCTTGCAGGAAGGGGTGATTATTTCAAACAATCCAAACTACTAACAAGTCTTTGTTGCAGGTCCTTGGCAAGGGTTTTTGGGTTTTTATTGTGTGCTTTGTTTTCAATAGACTAGCAAACACTTCAATTGGTGCACTAAAATTGAATCATTGTCTTTTGTGTCTTGAGCAATAGGCTCTTTTTGTTTAATCTTTAGAGGGTCTGTCTTCCCGTGTGGTCATTAGGACTACTAGTGAGAAGAGAACGACCCCAGTGGTAGCAAAAGAAAAGCCATCTTCTTCCAAACCACTATAAATAATTGTATTCATGGTGAAAACTATGAATAACGTGTGTTGATTAGTTCATACCGACACTATGTCTCCCCATAAACCCGTTTGATCAAATTTATTTGATTAGTTGTAGGGCGTAACCCCTACCAGCTAGGAGCCTTCTATATTTATAGGGCTGAAAGTGTCACATGTATGGCCACACGAGCAGATGCCCTTACTAGCACCTTTTTGTTTTAGAAGCCCAAATCCTTCTAGTTGTTGGGGCAGGAGGTCAGACCTCTGGTAGTGGCCCACACACATACGGTTCTTAGTAGAGATACAAAGTTCGCCATGGGGAGTTTTCGTGGGGACTAATGCTTGGCTGACCCGAGAAGTGAGTGCCGAGGGTGGAGCCAGTGAGGTCAAGCATCTAATTATCCGCTCTGAATAGCGTAGCCTCAGGGGTAAAACCCCATGTGGGATCAACAACTATTGTCTTGGCCAGCCATAAGAATTGTGCTTGACTTATTTTAAACATTCAGAACATTCAAGACCAAACAACAAAACATTGTGTCTTTTGTGTCTTCAAGTGTATGCAAAACATTTTTACATCAAACAACACACTTTTTTTGGAGTCATTTTCAAGTCTAGACACTAGAAAACATTGAGTCCTCATCAATAGTGTGTCCTCTTGTCACGAAAAACAGTCAAACATTCAGATTTGGTCACAACCAACAACTTCACAAATTGGAAAAATTTTACAGTCCAGCAAACAAGAGCAATCAGTTTCGGAATTCTTGAGCTTCCTAGGTTGTTTCTCCAAGTTTTCATCTAGCATTCAACTTGTCTTTGGGTCTCACAAAATCCATCATTGCTTTACACCTTACATTACATTCACATTTGTCTAAACTTGAGTCAAAAGGTCACTTGCTTGTCCTCAGTATACTTTGTCAACACACTACATACAACAACATTTTGCTAAGTGGTCCCTCATCAAGGTCTATCACCTTTGGGTCTCATTTGGTCTTACTTAGAGTCAAGGTCCACTTACCTCATCAAGAGAAACTATCCTCTCTTTGGAAGTCACACCTACTCTACTACATACATACTTGGTCTTACACTTTGGACATTGCAAGTACACCTCAGATTCATTTACATTCCATCCAACTCTTGGTCTTCCATACTTTTTCCATTTTCATCTAGTCTCACACATCTCAGTCAATACCTAGTTCATGGTTGAAACCTGTCTTCAAAAATCTAGGAGAGAAACTAAAGAGGCACAAGAGTCCGCAAACATGATTTCTTATGAGTATGACAATGATATCTTTTTCAATTCTGATCATACTACATTACCTGACATGGATGCCTATAGAAACATTCCAAATGTTGAGAACATGGACACTACAAACAACAATGATATGCACAATGATGATATGGACAACTTTTCAGTATATTCAACAGATGTGGAAGAATCCATTATGGATCCCCGTTTCAATAGATTGGTTGAGGAAATAATGAGGAGGGATAGACAATACTTCTTACAAATGATGGCACAAAGTGGAGCCAAGATACCTCATGATTTTGACATGTCTCAAATAATGGAAAATTGACCTTTGCAACAACCTCACTCCAACATGGATCAAAGGAGACCTAATAGTGGAGGCAATAGAGGACCACATATGGTGCCTGAATCACCATCATCTTTGTTTCAAAAACCTGAGGTCCCACATACACATGGTCAAGCATATGATACGCACCTTCACAGACCATTATGGAAGTCTTATGCAGAAAAATATACTCAATCACATACCAATGCTAAAGATCAACCACCAAAGCAATTGGATATTCAAAGGCATGCTCAAAATTTGGACACAAGGAAACCCCGTGTCAAATTTGGGGGCAACACATTAGAACATGACATGCTTGTGGAGTATGGTATACATGGACAAAATAGATATTTCGTTCCTCAACATGAATCTATACCAAGTGGTCCATATATGCAGGATCACTATATACCTCCTCCATATGAACATGTGTATGATCAATATCATCCATATATGCAACATGATTCTCCTCCAATTGGTGCCTCAAGCATGGGGTATGGTCCAAGAAGTCGATCTCCACCTAAGAGCAATTTGGAGCAACAAATCAGGGACTTACAAAAGAAAATGGAGGACATAAATACACCAAAGCCAACATACACAATGAGAGACATATGTCCTTATCCATTTGACAAAAGCATTCCAATGCTTCCATTTCCTACACACTTTGTGACGCCTAAGTTTGATAAGTATAGAGGAAAAGGGGATCCTAAGGCACACATAAGACAGTTTTTCATAGCTTGCATTGAGATAGCAGTAGAAGAGACATATTTGATGAGATTATTCCCACAGAGCCTAGGCGATCAAGCTATGGAATGGTTCTCCCAACTTCCACCTGGTATTAAGTCATGGGGTGACTTAGCAGAAGCATTTATTCAACATTTCTCCTACAATATAGAGACAGACATATCAGTCACTACTTTGTGCAACACCAAGCAAAAAGAGGGAGAGTCTTTTGCATTATTTTTACAAAGATGGAGGAATCTAGCCAGCAGATGCTCTTGTGAAATTCCACAAAAACAAATGGTAGAAATGTTCACCCAAAATGTTAACAAAGAGATTGGTTATGACTTAAGGAAAGCTTGTTTGTCCACCTTCAAGGACATCATTGAAAAAGGCTTAGCAACAGAGAAGGTCCTAATTGAAAAAGGAGTCATTAAGATATTCAAGGAAAACAAAGATGACTTTAAAGGAAAAGACAAGCCAAGATTTTGGAATAAAAACAAGAACACAGTCAATGATGGTGTTGTTGATGCCAACACAGTGCGACCCAAATTCATTTTTTCAAGATCAAATCAGGTGAATACTCAAACAACTTCTAAATCACGAAGGAAGTACACTCCATTGGGAGAACCACTTGAGTCAGTTTTCAAAAAGCTAGTGGCAAACAAGGTAATCACTATTCCAGATTTTCCTCCATATGAACCAAAGGTTAAACCAAATTGGTGGAATGATGATGAATATTGTGAATTTCATAAGAGCAAGGGTCATAAGACAGGAAATTGTCATCGACTGAAGAACATCATACAAGATCTCATTGATAGGGGTGACATTGAGATTGAAGGGAACTCATCCAATCAAGAACATGAGATGTTTAAGGAACCATTCCCAAAGCATGACAAGGGAAAAGCTAAAGCCACAGATGACCAAACCAACTATACCAGAGCAACCTATAACTATGATTCAACTATCAATCACATTTCAATGGACAATTACGTCTCTACCATTATCATCAAGGACAAAAACCTTGAGAATTCTACCCGGAGACCCAAGATTGTCCTAAAAGGTGTTGGATCTTCTTCCGAACCTACCTCTGAATGTCATGTTACAACCCATCGAGGTAAAATCACTTTGCAAGGTGCTCCAGCCAAGAACACCGCTTCTTCATCAACTAAGCCTGAGTATGACATTGTAGAATAGTTAGGGAAGACACCCGCGCTCATCTCCATCCTTGATCTCTTACGCATATCCCCCGCACATAAATCCATTCTTGACAAAATCTTGAGAGAAACTGTCATTCCTATTGATCTGAATGTGGACCAGTTTCAAGCCATGGTGGGATACCTTTCCGTTCCACACTCCCTTACATTTACAGAAGCTGATGACGCCTCCGTAAGTCAGCCACATAATGCACCTTTACACATTGAATCCTTCATACACAAACATCAAATAAAGCGAGTCCTGATAGATGGAGGAGTTGGTCTAAACATTTGTACATTGATCACAATTAAACAATTGGGATATTCTGATAAAGCTGTGAATTCTACAAACAAAATCACCATCAAGGCATATGACGATGAAGAGCGTTCATCCAAAGGCACAGTCACCTTGCCCCTAAGAGTTGGGCTAGTTACAAAGGATGTGGTTTTTCAGGTCCTTGATCTAGATCTCACATACAACATACTCTTGGGACGTCCTTGGATTCATGAGATGAGTGCAGTACCATCTACATATCATCGATGTATCAAGTTTCCACACAATGGAGTTGAAGTGACCGTCAAAGCGGATCCAAATCCATTCATATATTGCAACAATCTACAACCTCGATCAGAAATGACAATCCCAGTCAATCGTGAAGCTGTTCCTTCATCAGCATATGTGGATCCTGAATCCTTAAAAGCTTCTACATCCAAACAAGCAGAGCTAAAAGAAAAGTTCAAGATTAAAGACCTAGGATGTGGTGAGTATATATTTCATGTTGACCAACTCCCATTATCTCCTAAGGTATTCAGTCAATAGGCACAACCTACAAACAATTTTCAATGCCAAGGAAATGGGTGTGAACCACCTAGTGTTGTGGCTACTAAGTCTGAATGCAAATCTCCTCTAGTGGTGCAAGCATCTCTTGATATCAATACTCCTAAGAATGGTTCCAGCGAAGAATCTATTGAGCGTATCACCAGCCCTCTTAAGAACTCACATAGCCTTATCATTTCATCCACTCATTCCATTTCCACTCCACTTCCAAACTTGGATCAACAAGAATCACAAAAGCCCTTACTCATTGGGGATCAAAAATCAAGATTTGAAAAGAAAAATCTACAAGTCAATAATAAAGAAAAGTCCTTTCGTCCAAATCAAAATCAAAAGCTATTGGACTCTGAAAAAATTAAAGTCAAGGATAAAAATCCTATGAAAGAAAAAGAACAAGAGTTGATCTCCCCTAATACCAAAATAACTAGGGGCAAAAGTTCTAAAATTTCAAGCAAAAAAGCATACTTGTTGATCCTAAGTCTCCATCATGCTATCCTACTTTCACTTCTTTTCACAATCATAAGCCTTCATCACTCATCCACTTGTTCCTCACATCCTTTCCCTTCTGGCGATACATCATGGACCTTTAATAGAGCTTCCTCGAAGGACTTTGTTGTCAAGGATGCCCAAACTTCTTTAGGTGACATGCATATGGGCCTGTGTAGTTCACACGCTAGTAATTCTATCTCAGTTCCTTTATCAAGGAAGACAGTCACTCAAGCTACACATCATTCAGTCAAGGAACAATGCAGTTACAATCATAAAGTCAAGCCTCGCACATTTGAGGTAGGGGACTTAGTTCTCAGAGAAAATCCTAAAAATCAGCAAGACAGAGAGAAGAAGGGCAAGTTCAAACCAAATTGGCTTGGTCCTTACATCATTATAGTAGCATATGGATCTGGGGTATATCAGCTCTCAACTACAGAAGGTGAACCTTTGGAGGATCCTATCAATAGCATGCACCTTCACAGGTTCTACACATAGCTCTTTGGAATATCCTAATTCAAAAAATACAAAAAAATCAAAAATTTCAAAAAAATACAAAAAAATACAAAAATACAAAAATACAAAAAAAAAATTATAAAACAAAAAAAAATCATTACTTGGTGAAAACCTGGCAAACAGGTGCCTTGTGACACAAAAAACATTGAAAAATCGAAAAAAGTAAAGAGAAATAATTTCGTCCAACGGTGAAAACCACTTCGGTGGCACCCTGGGCAAGTACCATGGTGAAAACTGGGTCACCAGCGCCATGTGTAGAGACATTGCTCCTCCCTCCTTCAGGATTCACTTTCATCCTTTCATTTTGCACACACTCACAACCTATTCATCCATAATAAACTTACACATTCCCATCATGGCTTGTTATTGATCTACCCAAGATTGGTTAGCCATTTATAATAAACCTCCCTTTTCACCTCCCTTTTCACTCCTTTTCATCCATAATAAATTAGCTCCTATCTGTGGCTAAGGCAAATCCTACGTCTAGTGATGGGTGTGGAATTGAGAACATCACATGTTTTGAGGAGTACAGTTTCTTCCAACTTCCTTCAGTCTATCTGCACACAATCCACAATAAAGCAGCATCTGCATCGCCAATCCACAATAAAGTTGTCTTCTCCGCAATAAAGTATCAGTTTCATGGATTCAGTCAGTTTCAGATGAGACACAGCAGCAACAATGGGCTTCAACAAATCAAATCTTTCAACAGACTCAGACAACATATGGTTCAGTGCTATCTATCCTTTTTGTGAAAGTAAACATTGTGACCACAATCAAATAAGACTTATACAAGTGACAAGAGACACTAAACTTGAGGACTACAATGGATGTTGGTGTCGAGTCTTGGTTTTCTTTTGATTTTATCTTTTAGTGACATGTCTTTTAGCTTTTCTGAGATGTCTCTGACTAGAGATTTTATCTCCAGGATGTCTTTGACTAGAAAGGCGAGGATGGGGTATCGTCACCTATTTTCTTTTGCTGTCTATGAATTGTCTCTTAGTAATGCTATGACTTGTCCAAGGATATGAGGACACTGTGAGTCTAGTATGAACTGGGGCATTCCTTGTTTGTGACTGTCTTATCTCCATGCAAATAGGTACAATGACTTTCTGGGTCAAACATATGCCTCAATTGTCATAAACCTACTTGCCATATAAAGCTCAATGATGATAACGCACAAGAAGCTCTTTTCACTTTCATATCTTCTGTCTTCCATCCCTCGTTCTTGATTGACCTCCATCATCCTTCTCGAGTCCGCGTAGCCTGCTATCACATGACTGAGTATAATGACACACCAAAAACATTTGCATTTCATGTAGTTGCACCTGCATTACCACATATAAGCATTTCATACATACATATAGATATCACAATTGCATCACATCCTACACACAACACATGTTAGCACATTTTGCATTTTCATCATGTCAATAATCTTTTGCATCATCAATTTCATCTGCATTACATACATTCATCATGCATACATATATAAAACATAAAAGAACAAAAAAATATTGCATTGCATCATATACATATTTGCATCCATATCATAAGCATCACATAGAAACATACATCATGAAACATCTCATCACATAGGTACACATGCATATAGCTATCGCAAAGAAGAATCATCTCATATATATAAATCAAAAGTGTCATGATACAATGATGTCAAAATCATATGGCTACAATCACCCGCAGGTGTCTACATCATCATACAAAAATGATACAATACTGATACATAGGGAGCCCTCTACGGCTATGATGAACTCCCTCCCTCGAAGCCACCTGGCCTCGACGGAATCTGAGCCCTCGAAGGACCGGCCCCAGGATCATCCCTCTTGTTCCCTCTATCTGGTGGTGGTGGAGGACCCATAACCCCACCACTAGACACCTGTCTCCTCCGGCTCCCTCCCATAGCTGTCGCTGTCCACAATGGTCTATGGAAGCTCCTCGCCCGCTGATCAACTAGCACTACCCCATAATAGAGATCCTGCTAGTAACCTATCTCCTCCCCTGCCCGCAGGACATAGGCATATCCAACCCCTGTGTCCTCTGTCACCTGCCTCCCAGCCCTCAGTGCTGTCTCAGCCTCTGTGTAGCGCTGAATGGCCTGGTCCTGCTCCCGCTCAGTATCTCTGAGCCACCTCCTAAGTCTATCCCTCTCCCTCTCCAAGTCCTGGATCTCATCTACCTGTCCCTGTCAGATCTCCCTCAGCTCCGTCAGCTCATCCTCCTCTGCCTTAGCCTCCTGTGGCTCCCCCTGTACGAGTGCCTACCCCTGTGCCTATGCTTGTACTAGTGCCTGTACTGGTGCCTGTCCATGTATCTGTCCCTGTACCTATCCCTGTACCTACACCTGTCTGGGACCCTGTACTGCTAGCACCTGTAGCGGTAATCCACCGCGACCTCTCACCACCCAAGCCTGCCTGTCCTCTCCACCCTCCCGCCGCTGCACCACCCTCCTCTCTCCAACTGCCCCCCTCCTCCTCCATCAGCCTCTACCACCATCATCTCCATCACCATCCCCATCCCCACCACCATCTCCATCTAGTAGCTCTCCTAGATCCGTCAAGCGTGAGAATGGATGCTCGGCCCAGTATGCTGTGTACTCTACATCCATGCCGACATCCTCAATCTCTGGCCAAATGTCCTAGGGTAGGGGCATCATCTCCACTAGTTGTGTAACAGCCTAATCATATGATAGTAAGGGCTCAAACTATGCCCGATCTCTGACAGTTCGTGCATACATGCTTGAACCCTGTGGCATCCGCTGGATCCTGCCGAACTGCCTGCCCACCCTATCCACCAGCTGCCTCTCCAGTACGTAGGGCGTCCGCCCAATCAGATACCTGCTTCGGAAGGTGTAGGGTAGCTCTACTGCATCATCCTCCCACTGCTCACATCCCAGGTATGGCCTCCATATAACCATATCAATGTCATCAATCACCCGCCGCTAGTGCTCTAACCTGCCAATCCGTGGCTGTGAAGTGATCATGTCGTACAAGTGTACGAAACTGTGTCCGTGACCTCTGCCCCTAAAATGTATCGGTCTCGTCACTGGCATATGCTCATAGGCCCACACCTGTAACAATGTGACCCCGTAGCCCAATCCCACTGACCCATGGTACACAAACTGATGCAGCTCGTAATACAGGTGTGCTAGCGCACACGGTCCCTAGGCATATCTGGTGTGTTGTGTCTCCAGTGTCTCCAATGCACCTCCCCAACCCATAGCCAACCCTCGTGTCGCTCTATCAAGACACAAGAACCCACTTATCACTCCTCCTATCACTGCTGGCAGCGCTAATCTTGTAGCTGTCACGGTGTCCCATGCCACGTGTCCAACCCTCATCTCCAGTCCTCGATCCTAGAACACTCATCTAAGGGCATCCCTGTCTCCATCTCGATCGTACGGAATCATCTCCCCATCAATCGGTATCTGTAGAATCTTGTATACATCCTCCAGGGTGACTATCATCTCCCCCATCGGCAAATGAAAAGTGCAAGTCTCAGAGTGCCACCTCTCCGCCAGTGCAGTCAGCAATCCCATGTTCGCCCAAAACTTAGGCACATATAGAATATGTCTCAATCCCATAGCCTCAATCGCAGCTCGGTCCTCGGCTATCAACTTAGGTCGCAACCTTTGAGTCAATGGGAATCTCTCCCATGACTCTAGCATAGGCAAATACTCCTACAATCAAGCAAATCAATCATCTCAGTCCTAGTGACACTCACTGTTCATCACAAAGTGTTGCTTCTATCCTAGTGGTACTTCCTATTCATCACAAAGTACTATGTGTTATGCACTCCCTGTTCATCACAAATTGTTGCTCACATTTGCACTCACTATTCATCACAAAGTGCTGCTCATATTTTAGTACTCCCTATTCATCACAAAGTACTATATCTTGGTACTCACTGTTCATCAGAAAGTGCTTTGATCTATCTTATCCTAGGGCCTATGCTTGAGTGAATCCTCTTGAGTATTTTCCTAATTGGCAATGTATGTTCTATCACAGAATTGTTAATCCTAGCCCTATTTGCTATCCTAGTCTTCCCTAGAGGACCTACTTGAGTGTATCCTCTCAGTAGCTTATCCAATCGACAGTGTATATTCATCACAAAACTGTTGATTCGGCCTTGAAGACATATTGCACTACTTGACATGCATTTATGACAACAATAAATGCAACAAAGTACGAGGAGGTTTTGTGGTACTTACCGGCTCTCCTGCCTTTGCTGGCCTCTGGAATCGACGAACGCGGTCGAATCTATGAACAAAGGCCATCATTGCCGACTGCTGCTACTCTATTCTCGCTCTACACTCTGATCTCTTGGATGTGTAGATGACAATGAGGATGTATTTTCCCTCGTGGTCTATCTTATAGACTACCCTAGCCCTAGCCCTCATTTCCCGAGTCAGTCTTCATTATCCCGTGACTCTGTCACTTTAATCCGGTCAGCCCATTCTATCCCGTCTTTCTTATCGAGAGATTGTCTATGATCTTTTCAGACATTTTCATCCAATCTCTCGAGGGGGCATATCATTCCCATCTTGGGGCAACTCTGTATCAGTTCATCTTATCTTCTTTGAAACAACGCGACAAGCCGCATTGTCTCAAAGAGGGGTAAAACGTAGACACCCAAAATTGTCCAGTCTAATTAAATAAATATTTTATTTATTTAATTAATTCATTTATCCTCTTCTAGCCTTATTTCTCATCTAAATAAATACATTTATTTATTTAAATTATCTTTTTCCTAAATTAAATAAATATCTTATTTATTTAATTGATCTCACTCCTTCTATTAATTAAATAAATATTTAATTATTTAATTAATTCATTAACCTTTTCTACCCATGACACATGTCATTCATCTTTTAATTCATACACTACCTACCCCTTTCATTATTTTATTATTTCTTTTACCTACCCTCTAATCATAGCCGACCTCCTTTTACACCTCTCAATCTTATCCCTCCATTTCATATAATGTCTTCTATATAAGGAGATGCTTCCTTCATTATCAAACCCTAACTACCTAACTACTTGATCAATTGACTACTTGGCATATGTGATCCTACTTGCAACCACATTCCGTTCTTTGTTGAGCTCTTGTGCACATAAAATCTGAGAGCAAATATATCAAGCAAGATCAATGGAGATAGGAAGAATGGAGATCCAAACCCTATTGGACATGTGATGGTATAATCTTTGTGATTTCGTTTGATTTGCATTGTCTTAGGTAATCTTCATATGTTATGGTGGATCTTTGTTGTTGTTAGGCTAGGGTTTTGTGGTTGAATTCATTTAGCCTTTCAATATCATTATTATTGTTATCCATTTTCACCATGTACAATTTCTATTTGGCTTTCATTTGAATGTTGTGTATGGGAGTCAAGACCAAACTCACCCTTGGGAGGGTAGAGTAGTCTTGGGGTGAAGGGTGTCTTAGGGTATAGAGTCTCTCTTCTGGGAAGAGAGGGATAAACAAGGATTATGGGGTCCTTGCTACTATTATTTTTTTTATAAATAATTGGGGGTCATAAGGGGAGTTTTTGGCTTGAAAGCCTTCGGGGTCATAAGGAAATGGTTGGTCATGTGAGAGACCATGTGGAAGGATATTTTAGCCTTGTGAAGGCATTTGTATGTTAATGTTTTTAAAGCAGATCTCCCCTTAGATACTTGGTCCACCTTCACCCCATTGTTTGAGTCACTTGGTGATAATGTGAAAGCCTTGGGTTGGGAGTTGTTTGTTGATATGTTTCCCTTGTAAAATATGTATTTTGTATGTGTGTGTTTGAGAATGTGTGTAACCTATTTGGCCCTTGGTTCTCCTAGTTTGGGGTTGGCCTCTGGTAGGCCTAGGTTGGGAGGTGAGCCTCCATGGTCATAACCAAAGTTTTGTTTGCAAGTTTGCATCTCATTTAGAAGATGACGAAAAGCTACCTTCCTAAAGTGGTATTTAAAGACTGTTAAATGTGCACCCCTTGGTTCATTTTCAGATTTAATCTTCCTATTGTGTTTAGACATTTTCAATAGAAGTGTAAAGAAGGAAAGACTCTAATATTTCCTTGTGAACAATGTATTTCAAGAAAAAAAAAAAAAAAGAGAGATGAAGTTGTATTTTCTTTCTGACTTGTTTAATCATTAAATTGAAATCAATAAGCATTCAGATACTATTACTATTTGTTGTTGTAAAAGGGGCATTATGGTTGCTAGTTGTTTATTTCATTCCAAGATGTAAGAGGTTAAATAAAGATGTTATTGTATATTCATTTCAGTTTTAAAATAAAATGGGAAAGTACTTTTATTATTATACATTCATTGTTATTTCATTTTGCTTGCTGCCTTCTAGATAAGAAAGAAAGAAATCACAGAAAATGCTCTTCATATTTAAATTTGTGTTTATTCATTTGTTGCATGAAGATATATTGCTGGTTTTTTTTTTAAAGAGATTTCAATGTTGTTAAAATAGATTAGCATTCTAGAAATAAGAAAAAACAACTTTAGAAGAAATATATATTTCAATATAGTGTTTTTTTAACTAAAAATTTATAGATGTGTGTGTGTGTGTGTGTGTGTGTGTGTGTGTGTGTGTGTGTGTGTGATCATCTAAATCTTCCATTAATCTAGAAAATGTATATCATATTAACCTTTGATTTATAATAATCTGGTAAATGTATACACGCACGCACACGCACACACAAACACACACACACACACACACACACACACACACACACACACACACACACACACACACACACACACACACTCACTCACTCACTCACTCACATATAATTAATATTAATCTTTGATTTATAATAATCTTGAAAATATACACACACACAAACATATGTGTGTGTGTGTATATATATATATAAATCCAATCATATTAAAAGTTAAATAAACTCTTTTTTTTTCAATAAACATTAAACAAAAAATTGATGAATATCAAATGGGTGTTGGAGGGGCGAAACCCTCTCCACACCCCCTTAATGTTGCAAACCCATGGTATTCACAGTCGCGGGTGGTCGTCGTGGCCACCTAAGGTGATTCCATGACTGACTGTGACAGACTCCACAATATGTGGTGTCACCACAGCCGGTGGCGGACACCACAGTATATGGTGCTACCACCAATTGTGGTGGACACCACAAATTGTGGTATCGCCAGAGTGCAGGGCGACGCCGCGGGGCCTTCCCTCCACCTCCCCTCTCCTCTTCTCTTCGTTGTCGGCGGTTTACACTCCGCCACCCGAGGATGGCACTCTATCACCCGGGTTTGGGCTCCCCGCCGCCGGCTATGTGGAAACACGATTGACATGGCCTCCCTCCCTACAACACAAACAAAACAAAAAATCCCTAATCTGACTTTAGGGTTAGGGCAGGGTAATGAAGGGAATAAAAGGGATGAAAATGAGATAATCCCATCTCATTATCATTTTAGAAGAAACCTAAAAGGGTAAGTTAAAAATAAACTTAGGGTTAGCATAAGGGATATATATATATATATATATATATATATATATAATCCCTAAAAGAGCTAAATAGAATATGAATATAAAAGGGGCTATCCTATTAAAAAGAATATAATATTAAAAGAGGGGTTTATTTTGAAATTCAAATAAAGTTAATGGGAAAAATTCCCTCCATTTTAGGCAAAGTAATTTTATAATGATATAATGAGTACTTTTATTTAGGAGGGAATTTCATTATTGGTAGATGATTATTTAAATCCCTAAGGGGATAATTTTATTGTAAATAGTTATTTAAATCTTTTTTTGGGATTAGTTTTTTTTTTTTTTTCAATAAAAGTGGATTATTCCACTAAACTTTTTTTATTAATATTTTTTTATTTTTTACACAGGATTGAAAGAGCATACTAGAGGAAAGAACCCTAGGAAGAAAACCTCCGGTCCCAGCTCATAAAATAAACCTATAGTATCTAACGGATCAATTTATACACCCCACCCAAAACCACATACAAAATGCGGTCACAACACATATAATATCAATTTTGCATAGAGCCCATATGACAATTTGCCAAAAAAACCCATCGGATAATTTTCAAATGTAGACTCCATTGCTGCTATCAATGGAAGAAGACAAAATTTTTGAAAGCCCTGTGCCAAATCCCATGAGCCAAAAACCTTCCTGCCAGAAAAGAAAGTATCAAAAAACCTTTGGAAAAACACTATTATATCAAATACCATGACCTCGAACTCTTCTCTAGACAACGAACATGAATACTTGAAATGAAAGGGGAAAGCGTGAATAATTATCATCATAAAATTTTACATCGACGTTACTCAAGAAAATCATATGACTATTGCTGCAAACCTTCCCATACCCTAGAAGGAATTTCCTCAAAACCCACCTCTCGCTGATTAGCATTGCTATCAATGGCTAAATTTGCCAAATAATCTGCAATCTTATTAACTTCTCTGTAACAATGAGATACCAAGAAAGATTCAAACAATTCTAATTTTTGTAAAATGGGATCAAGTATATACTACAAATTCCAACAATTCGATTTCTTTTTCATAACACATTGAATAATCACCATAGAATCACCTTCAATTATTAAGTCCTTAATTCCCAAAGAGATTGCCATATCCAATCCAAAAGACAAAGCATGAAATTCCGCATAATTGTTAGTTTTAAAACCAATAGCATGACACTTAGCTCGAATAAAATTTGCATTGTGATCATAAATTACCATGCCTACCCCAGCCGACCTAGGGTTACCATGAGAGGCCCCATCAAAATTCAGTTTAGAGTGCCCCTGTGGAGGAGGTTTCCATCTAGCAGAGCATCTCTTACCTATTGCATCATTCTTTTTTAAAATTGAACCATGAGAGGGTAAAACTGACAGCAGCTTCCAAACTCTAGTAACTCTACTATCCCATTGTGAAAAAGAAGTAAGATTTTCCAAATTCTTATAAATAAATGACAAAGCAACCTCAGAGATTGAAGACTCAATTTTTAATAGAACCTCAGACATAGGAGACCTTTTTTTTTCAATATCCTGTTGTTTCTCTCTAGCCAAACATTCCAAATCACAATAGATGGAGATATGATCCAAAGGCATGCATAAAAAGATGAGGCAAACATAAAGGGCCAAGATCTAAAATGGGAAATGAGATCCTTACCAATAACAAAGGATGTATATTTAACTTCTCAAACAACCACTGCCAACATTCATAAGCATAATCACAATGTAGGAATAGGTGTGAAGAAGATTCCAAATTTTTGTTACAAAGGACACAAGGGAAAACAACAGTAATACCAAGCCTATCTAGTCTCATACCTGTAAGGACTCTATCCTGAACTACCATCCAAGCAAAGGCTCCAGCTTTGGGAAGACAAGCCGAATGCCAAAACAACTTATACGGCCAAGAAGATAAACCTTTAGCAACCATAAGAGAGTTGTAACCATCTTTAACAATGTACTTACCATAAATATTCTTTGTCCAAATAAGTTCATCCTCAGAATCAGCAAGAAATACAATTCTATCCCCCAAAATCTTTTCAAAATAATCTGCTACAAAAATACCCCAAAGGGAGGAAAGAATAGTGATCAGAGGAGACCAATCCCTAATATTCACCAAAGGTGTGTGTCCACTCCATACTTCATCCCAGAATCTAACCTTTCTACCATTATGAACAATCCATGAGAGATGAGGCAAAATAACTGATCTACGTTTACAAAGGAAATTCCAAATAGCAGAACCCGAAGGCAAATTTGAGACTTTAAAAATGTACTCTCTCGGTCCATTATTTAAATATTTGGCAAACATAATCTGTGCCCATAAGGAGCTAGGCTTGTCATATAATTTCCAAATCAACTTAGCACCTAAGGCTAAATTCTGATTCTCTAGACTCTGAATTCTTGTTCCCCCAAGTTCCTTAGGCAAACATACCTTATCCCATGCAACTAAAGGGATTTTCTTCTTGCCATCTTTATTATTGTTCCAAAGAAAATCTCTAAGAGTATCTTGTAAACTAACAATGGCTACTTTTGGAGACTTCAAAACAAACATGAGATATATGGGAACATCATTCAAAATAGACTTGATGAGAACAATTTTACCCGCCAAAGTTAACCATCTATGATTCCATGAGAGAATTCTTTTAGAAATGACCGAAATAATCTTATCCCAAAAACCAATCTTATCATGTTTAACAAAGAAAGGAAACCCAAGGTAAGTACATGGAAGATTTCCAGTCTCAAATCCCCAAAATGATTGCAACCTATGCTGAACCAGTTGTGATGTATTAAGGAAAAAAATCTTTGATTTATCACCATTCACTTTCTGACCAGAAAACAATGCATAATTTTGTATTATTCCTTTAATCACTTTTGCCTCAACTAACGAAGCATGTCCAAATAATAGAGTATAATCTGCAAAGAGACAATGAGAAATACTTTGGGGAATATTCTGAATCCTTATACCTTTCCAAAGCCCCCCCACTTTAGCAGCCCTAACAGCCCAACTAAAGGTTTCAGCTAGGAGAATAAACAAAAAGGGAGAAAGGGGATCTCCCTATCTCAAACCCCTAGAGGAAGTGAAAAAACCACAAGGAGAACCATTAATTAAAACTGAGAATCTTGCAGAAGAAATACATGCACGAATCTATTTGACCCAAGCCTTGGAAAAACCTAACTTCTCAAGAACAACACATAAAGCCCCCCACTCTACTCTATCATAAGCCTTCATCATGTCTAGTTTAAGTATCATGGCCGGGGTTCTTTGGGTGGAAATAGAATGCAACACCTCATGTGCTACAATTGCACCCTCTGTCGTCTCCCTTCCGGGAACAAAACCACCTTGCTCCAATGAAATGATCCTAGGTAGAATTTGTGCCAACCTAAGGGAAATTGCCTTCGTAAATATCCTATACAAAGTGTTACATAAAGAAATGGGGCGGAAGTCAACAAAAGTCTTAGTATCCTCTTTTTTAGGAATAATTGCAATCATTGTAGTATTAAGTTCTTTTAAAACGGAACTATTTCTCCTAGATTCCTCGAGAGCCAATAAAACATCATTTCCCACAAAATCCCAACATTTCTGAAAAAATAAAGGAGTAAAACCATCTGGTCCCGAGGATTTATCCGGATTCATGGCAAAGACAACACTCTTAACTTCTCCTAAGGAAAAGGGAGACATCAACATCTTATTGTCTTCCAAAGATACTAAAGGAGGAATATTAGATATAATATCATTGCTGAGATTTCCATTTTCTGAAGATAATAATGACTTAAAAAACCTAACTGCCTCTGAAGCAATGTCCTTTGGCTCTGTCAATAAATTCCCATTCTGACACTGAATACAAGATATCCTATTCTTACATCTTTTAATCTTAGTTGAAGAATGAAAAATTTTTGTGTTCCTATCACCATCTGAAAGCCATAACTCTCTAGATTTTTGTCTCCAATAGATTTCCTCTCTAGCTAACATCTCCTCAAGCTGTAATTTTAGTGACTTCAATTCATCAAAAACTTGTGGCACCATACCATTTTGAATCACATGAGTATTAAAACACTCAATCGTATCTTGAATCCTTTGTTTCTCCTGAAAAATATTCTTAAAATGCAAGATATTTCATTCCCTAATATTCAATTTTAAATAACTTAACTTCTTAGCAATCTAAAACATACGGGACCCAAAACAAAAAGGAGCAGAATTCCACCATTTCATAAGCAAAGGTAGAAAGGAAGAATCCCTAAACCACATGGGCTCAAATTTAAATGGAGACTTAAAAGAAGCCCTATCCTCAATAACTGAAAGGGAAATTGGAAAATGATCAGAACCTGAGACCGATAGAATAGAGGAAAAGAATTCAAAATCTGAATCAATCCAATTCTCATATAACAAAAACCAATCTAATCTCTTAGCAATCTGAGAAAAATCCCTTCTCATGTTTGTCCATGTGAAAACCCCATTCTAAGACTTATAATCAAAAAGGCTCATATCAGAAATGAAATCCCCAAAGTCATCCATAATCCTTTTATTAGGGAAAACACTTCCTCTTTTCTCATCTAAATCAGTGATAGCATTAAAATCACCCCCAAAGATAATAAAGGAACCATGTTTTAAGGAGAAGAAATCCTCTTTAATTCACCCCATAACTTACTCTTCCCTTGAATTCTTGATGGAGCATAAATGTTAAAAAGCCAGAATTTAACCTTCGAAATCTTGCTTATAACTAAAGCCAACATCCAATTTGTAGCAGATGCCACTAACTGTACCTCAATATTATAATTATTCCAAAGTAGTGCCAAACCTCCTGAAGCACCACAAGCCGGAGAAGAAAGAAAATTCTACCTTTTCCAAGATGAAAAAACCAAATCAGCAGACTCCTTTGACAACTTTGTTTCTTGCAACATAAAAATATTACACTTAATTAAGTCCATTTGGGACTTAATTAAGTGTCTCTTGTTAAGGGCATTTAAGCCCCTAACATTCCAAGAAATAATTCTCATTGTCCTCGAGGGGAGGCTGAAGCTCCCCTCTTCCCAATAATCGGAGAATTTTTGCTTTCCCCAAAGCAACCTTGCAAATTACGTTTCACGGCCCCTGGTCTTGTCATAGGTGGACTTGGCACAAATCTTTTACTCCTCTTTCTTTTTACACTTACAGGAGTTAGGCATGTTTTCTTAGGCCTACCAAGAGAGACCGAATGCCTCCCTTGCCCACCAGCAAGAGAAAGGGACAAAGTCTTTTGAATTCTAGCATCAATTTCCATTTGAGTCTTAAGATTATTTGGAGGCCTACGTCTCCTAGGAGAAACCAACGATGGTGAAAAAACTGGAGTTGTTTGGACAATTGGTAAACTCTTGCATGACTTTGGAGAAGCCGGGATAAATGGATTAGTTATCAATAATGGAAGAATTGATTTATTAGGCAAAATAATTAACGATTTAGTTAATTTAATTACATTTGAGAACTTTACAATTATTTGCGTAATTAATTAATATTAATACAATGAAATTGTATTAATTTTAATTTAATGGATTTTCGAAATTATTTAAATATTATATTATAAGGAAACAATACTAACTCTAAATTTAATCAAAATTGAAGATGACTAATTGAGCAAAATAATTAATTATTAAAGTTGTGTTGATTTCATAGGTTTAAATTATCCAGCCTTAGTTAATGGGAATTATTGTAAATGTTAAATAATTAAAAATATAATTAATTAATCGCTTGGGAAAAAAATTCTAAGCCTTCTAATTAAAGTATCACTCATATTAGAGACCCATTCATATTGACACTTGAGATATCTTTTAGTGAAACTAATTAAGTTATCACATCTTATTGAACATAAATTACGAGTAATTTAGTGTTATAAAAAAAAAATTGTTGTGTTTTTGCCTAAAAGTTTGGGCATCACACTTTGGTATCAGAGCAAGGTTTCCACAACTAGGAACCTTTCTCCATTACATTTCACTTAAATTATTATTTTCTTTTTAAATTATTTATTTATTTAATTTTATTACTCTCATGTAGGATACCTCCGGCTACGCGACAAGCTCGTAGGCACGGAAGGGATCCTGGACGTGCTTGCATGGCACATGAGGACATTGGGTAGGAAGAGCCAATACCTGAAGGGAAACAAGAGGTTCCTCCCGAACAACCTATTGACCCAAATTGAGACATTCTGAATGCCCTGTAGAACCTGATAGGGATAATCCATGATAGATTACTACTAGGAAGAACAATGGGTTTCAGAGGGTTATAGATCGACAGATAGGGAATGAAGTAGGAGTCCACCTCCTAGCCTTATAGAGGTACATGTTGAGCATGAGCCTGAGTCAGCTCACCAACCTGAGCCACCACCAGTTATAGAACCTGTGATTGTAGAGAGAGCACCTCGTGAACTAGGAGATCGGATTAGAGAACTGCTACACCTACAACCACCATCATTTGCAAGATTTACCGATGGGGTAGAAGTTGAGTCATGGATTTTGAGCTTAGAGAGGTGTTTTAGATTGCATCCCTATGAAAGCAATCTGAAAGAACGATTTGTTGTACATCTTCTGAGAGGATCAACTTCCAAATGGTGGAGGCAAGAGGAATATAATAATGACTTAGTGATAGACACACTCACTTGGGATACCTTTTTGGAGAGGTTTAGAGATAGATACTTGTCAAAGAATTTTAGGCAGCGCCGGATTGATGAGTTCCATGATCTTCAGCAGAGGGGACTCACAATGTCACAATATGAGACCAAGTTCTTTGAGCTCATGCCTTATGTAGATTGCATGAAGGATGAGAAACTATTATGGCACCATTTTATCAGAGGGTTGAATGTTGGGATAGCAGGACCCGTAAAAATGGCAGCTCCGGGGAGCCTTCAGGTTGCCGTGAAGAAGGATTTGTTTAGCAAAGGAGATTCAAGGTAATTCATAGGATACACAAGATCGGTTCTAGAACTGAAACCTTGAACCACATCCATTTAGGTTTCAAAAACCCTACTAGAAGGGCAATCACAGACATTCATTGAGATCCTTCAAACCCAGCAGAATCAGAGGCATAGGCCTCCGCAGGAGCATTAGAGCTTTAAGCCCAAGCAGTGGCATACACAGGGTCCTATATGTGATCAACAACCATAGGTTCCATACACACCTCTGACACAGACTCGGTCGTCCACCAGGGGTGGTTATAGTGGATCCAGTAGGATAGGAGGACAACAATACTCTAGGCCACATGGTGTTCATATTCAGACATGTGGCACTTGCTTTACTTGTGGAGCCATGGGACACATGGTAAGAGAGTTCCCATAGAAACAAATGGTAGGTAGCCATCACATGGCAGGTTCAAAACCTACAGTTGGAGACATGGGTAAGTCCCATAGAGTTTTTGCAGTGGTTGACAACCGCCAAGCTGAGTATCAAGCCATAGTTATAGAGGCTATACGTATGATCAGAGGTAGTAGTATTACTATCCTATTTGATTCAGGAGCTATGAATTTTTTTATTTCTTCATTGGTTGTGGAGCGTTGCGGGCTAGTGGCAACTAGGCAAGATGTTAGTTGGGAAGTTGAGTTAGCTTCTGGAGCTAGAGTGTCTATTGAATCTATGGTTAGGGATTGTTAGCTTTAGATTGGAAGTATGACCACCATAATAGATCTTCAAGTTACACCACGAGGATCTTATGGTATTGTTCTTAGCATGGATTGGCTATACGCCCATAGAGACAAGATGGATTGTCAACAAAAACGATTGAGTGTGTGGATGATCGTGGTACTTCCATAGTGATTTCAAAAGTTCAAAGACCCATATCACTTCATATGATCTCTGCTATGCAGCTTAAGTGGAGCATGCGAAAGAGATGTTAATTATTTGCCATCATGATTAGTGATAGAGAAGAAGAGGATGAGAAAGAAGCCTCACTTGACGATCATCCTATTCTTAGTGAATTTGTTGATGCCTTTCCTTCTGAGCTACTTGATATGCCACCTTGTAGAGAAGTTGAATTTCATATAGATTTGGTACCAAGAGCTGAGCCAGTTTTGAGAGCACCATACAGAATGACTACTAATGAGCTTAATGAGCTCAAGATTTAGTTTGAGGAACTTTTGGGAAAGGACCATATTCATCCTAGCGTCTCCCCTTGGGGAGCACCACTCATCTTTGTAAATAAGAAGGATGGATCCCTATAGTTATGTATGGACTACCAACAGTTAAACAAATTTACTATTAAGAATCGGTATCCACTTCCGAAGATTGATGATTTATTCTATCAGCTTCAGGGTGCCAAGGTATTCTCAAAGATAGATCTAAAATCGGGGTACCATCAACTGAGGATAGTGAAGAGTGATATTCATAAAACTTCTTTCCGAACTAGATATGGCCACTATAAGTTCATAGTGGTCCCATTTGGTCTTACGAATGCTCCAGCCATATTCATGAGTCTCATGAATGATGTATTTTGTACCTTCCTTGACAGATTTGTGATAGTGTTCCTTGATGATATATTGATATATTCTTGGAATGAGAAGGAGCACAAGAAGCACTTGAGATAGGTATTGCAATGTTTGAGAGAGAGTCAGTTGTATGGAATTTTGTTGAAGTGTGCGTTCTTTAGATCAGAGGTCTGATATCTAGGACATGTCATATTAGGTGATGGGATCTCAGTTGACCCATCAAAGATCGGAGCTATCATTGATTGGCCAGTGCCAACCCCTGTGATAGAGGTAAGGAGTTTCATGGGATTAGCAAGATATTATAGACGCTTTGTCGAGGGATTCCCCAGAGTGGCACACCTTATTACATCCCTTCAACGAAAGGGAAAGAAATTTGAGTGGACAGAAAAGTGTGAAAGGGCCTTTCAGGAACTCAAAAAGACACTTACTAGAGCACATATTCTTGTTGTGTCGGATCCCTCAGCGGATTTTGTGGTATGCACAGATGCTTTCTTGGATGGTTTAGGAGCAGAACTTATGTAGGGTGGTTGAGCTATTGCATATGAGTCTAGGAAACTTAAGACTCATGAGCTTAACTACCCTACTCATGACCTTGAGCTTGCAGCAGCGGTGCACACACGTGTGAAATGGAGACACTTTCTTCTAGGGCATTTTTTTGAGCTTAATTCTAATCTTCAGAGCTTGCAGTATGTATTTACTCAGCCTAACTTTAATGCTCATCAAAGGAGATGGATGGAGTTCTTGTGTGAGTATGATTTTGATGTTCACTACATCAAAGGAAAGGAAAATGTAGTTGCAGATGCTTTGACTAGGAGCCGTCATGGGTTATACTCTATGTCCATAGATACAGATTTGAGAGATCTCATATTGTAGCACTTTCCCAAGGATGAGTGGTATATAGAGGTGTGTCAGGTAGTGTGATTTCAGGAGGCCCTAGAAGGGAAATATGCAGATTATTCATTGGAGTCTGATGGACTATTGCGCCATAAAGGGCACATTTATGTACCTTCTTTTGGGAAATTGCATGAATTCATTATGATAGAGGCTCATAGAGAAGCTTATGCAACACATCTTGGGGTTAAGAAGATGCACGCAACTTTGAGACAACGATATCATTGGCCGGGTATGCAGCGACTCATTGCACAACTAGTATCCCGATGCCTTGAGTTCCAGAAAGTTAAGGTGGAGCACCGCCATCCAGGTGGGTTGCTCGAGTCTCATGTGATACTAGAGTAGAAGTGGGATATAAATTCGATGGATTCCATCATTGGTCTCCCTATGTCATTTCATCATCATGATGCCATCATGGTGATAATTGACAAGTTGACCAAAGTATCTCACTTCTCACCAATTCGAACTACTTTCATAGCACCAGTTGCGGGATATTGTCAGACTTCATGGCGTTCCATGCAAGATCATTTCAGATAGGGATTCCCTCTTTACTTCTTCCTTTTGGAAGGCATTACAAGCAACATTGGGTACCAAACTCAACTTTATCACAACCTATCATTTGGAAACGGATGGACAGAACGAGAGGGTGAACCAAGTATTGGAGGATATGCTCTGTATGTATGTCATGGATTTTTAAACTAGATGGGAAGAGTATCTTCACTTGGTAGAGTTTTCCTATAATAATGGGCATCACACTTCTTTGGGGATGCCACCTTATCAAGCATTGTATGGCAGACTTTGTAGGACACCTTTGAGTTGGGATCATATTGAGAATAGAGTAGCTATTGGTCTTGAGTTAATTCAAGTTATTGAAAAATAGGTGGATTTGATTAGACGTCACCTTAGAGAGGCACAAGATAGACAGAAGAAGTATGCAAATGCGAAGAGGATAGATTGTAGCTACATAGTTGGAGACAAAGTCTTTTTGAGAGTGCGACTGCATAAGAGTCCAATCCATTATGGAAAGGGTTCTAAGCTTGCACCTCGCTTTGTTGGACCATTTGAGATCCTTGAGAGGATAGGACCAATTGCATATCATCTAGCTTTGCCACCTAGCCTCTCACACATCCATGATGTGTTTCATGTATCAGTACTGAGGAAATATATTTATTCTGAGTCTCATATTATAAATTAGCATGCCTTGCAGGTGGAGTCAAATGAGCAACTGGCTTTGGAGCCCATTCACATTTTGGCTCGCCGGATGCTGGCTCTTCGAGGTTGAGAGATGGACCAGGTTCGGGTCTAGTAGGATTGTTATGATGAGGTTACAACATCATGGGAGGATGCAGCACAGATGGGATCTCAGTATCCCCATCTTTTTTATGAACTCTAGGAGGAGGTTCATGCCTAGGGGGAAGGGTGTGAGGCCCTACCCCGAGCCGTCATAGAACTTCTTTGATTTTCATGTTAGACTTATTATTTGATATACTATCTTGATGCATTATGGATTTAGATACCATTTGACAGGTGATTTGACATCATGGGATATGATGTATTTCATCTTACATTGATTTCAATACTTATTGTGATGATGATATGATACATTTATACATGTATTATGGGAAATTGTTTTATATGATACTTATGATGATACAATTTAGTAATTGATTTCATATGGATTTTCTAGGAAAAGTGTTAAGTGGATGCTATCTCTATTGCTCTTTGATTGGGATCAATTAATGAGATGTTGTGAAATTGATGATATATGTGTATTTCCTTTCTTGTGCTTACATATGCACATGGTTTTGGATTACTAATGTGTGAAATGAGATGTGAAGGAACTTAATCCATGTGACCATGGAAATACACGGAGAACCAAGACTAAACCTATGTGCAATAGTAAAGCCAAGGTTTGTCTATTTGGAGAGACAATACCTTGTTAATTTTGTTACTTCCTAAAAAGGACATGCCAAGTGTATTTTGTGATGTGTATTTTATGGTATTGCTTGACACTTGTGATGTGTGTGAGTTGGAAAATGACATGTCCTTTGCGGGGGGTGGAATTCTAAAACCCTATGCATTATCAAATATCTTGTAGTATCCTCATGAGACCACTTGGTTAGAGTGTCAATAGTGTGGTCAAATCAAGTTTGAACCGTAGACAAACTTTAGGTGGGTTTTGGGGGGATCAAACTAACTCCTAGGGTTGAGTTTAGGTCAATTTTGAAGGCCCACTTGATATACCTATGGGTAATGGACATTTTGAGCCTTGTGCCCACTCACATGTATTAGTGGAGTCACCTCAAAAGGGGGATTTTTCAAGATGGACAAAAATGGAAGAGAGAATCATGGGTAGACAACCTTCCTTGTTTTCGGGTTCAGGTGCACCTCCCCATCATGCAACCACCTTTCAGGGAAGTGGAAAGTGAGTGGAGAACCTACTTAGGGTAGATTTCAACTTGGGGATGGGGATCACCCACTCACCAATTTTGGGGAGACTAATTTTTGGAGTAGGAGTTGGAGTTGGGAGGGACTAATTTGAATAAGGAAGGAAACTTGCAGTAGTTGCATTAGGGCTTGGTAGGAAAATTTGGAAGCTCTTCTTCAACATACATTCCTTCTAGGATTTGAAGGTTGGTGCATTGCCATCCATAGATTTTAGTTGCATATTCATGTTTATATTTGTGCAAAAATCTGAATGTAAGAATATGTGTTTAAGTATGTTTTCAGAATCTTTGATTTTATGAATTTGGTTGATTTCTATTTAGCTATTGTTTGACTGTTGTGTATGGGAGTCAAGACCAAACGCACCCTTGGGAGAGAAGAGTAGTATTAGGGTGAAGGGTGTTTGAGAGTCTTAGAGTGTAGAGTCTCTCTTCTAGGAAGAGAGGGATAAACAAGGATTATGGAGTCCTTGCTGTTGTTAGTTCTGTATAAATAATTGGGGATTATAAGGGGAGTTTCTGGCTTGAAAGCCTTGGGTGTCATAAGGAAATGCTTGGTCATGTGAGAGACCATGTGGAAGGATATTTTAGTCTTGTGAAGGCATCTATATGTTAACTTTTTTAAAGAAGATATCCCCTTAGATACTTGGTCCACCTTCACCCCATTATTTGAGTCACTTGGTGACTATGTGCAAGCCTTGGATTGGGAGTTCTTTGTTGGTATGTTTCCCTTATAAAATTTGTATTTTGTATGTGTGTGTTTGAGAATGTGTGTAACCCGTTTGACCCTTGGTTCTCCTAGCTCGGGGATGGCCTTTGGTAGGCCTAGGTTGGGAGGTGAGCCTCCATGGTCATAACCAAAGTTTTGTTTGCAGGTTTGCATCTCATTTAGAAGATGGAGAAAAGATAGCTTCCTAAAGTGGTGTTTAAAGAATGTTAAATGTGCATCCCTTGGTTCATTTTCAGATTTAATCTTCCTATTGTGTTTAGACATTTTCAATAGAAGTGTAAAGAAGGAAAGGCTCCAATATTTCCTCGTGGTCAATGTATTTCAAGAGAAAAAAATAAAAAAAGAGAGATGAGGTTGTATTTGCTTTCTGACTTGTTTAATCATTAGATTGAAATCAAGAAGCATTCATATAATATTACTATTCGCTGTTGTAAAAGGGGCATTATGGTTTCTAGTTGTTTATTTCATTCCAAGATGTAAGAGATTAAATAAAGATGTCGGCTCTACTGAATAAACTGCTACTGGAAGCTATGCAACTGGCTCGGCTCCTAAGATATAGATATAGGGCCTGGCTTTGCTTCTAGATCTGATGCAGATAGAACCGACCGCTGCAACTGGATTCAAAGGTTAAATAAAGATGTTATTGTATATTAAATTCAGTTTTAAAACAAAATGGGATTGTACTTTTATTATTATACATTCATTGTTATTCCATTTTGCTTGTTGTCCTCTAGATAAGAAAGAAAGAAATCACAGAAAATGTTCTTCATATTTAAAATTGTGTTTATTCATTTGTTGCATGAAGATATATTGCTTGTTTTTTTAATTTTTTTTAAAGAGAATTCAATGTTGTTAAAATAGATTAGCATTCTAGAATAAGAAGAAACAACTTTAGAAGAAATAGATATTTCACTATAGTGTTAGTGACACACACACACACACACACACACACACACACACACACACACACACACACACACACACACACACACACACACACACACACACACACACACACACACACACACACAGAGAGAAAAACAAAATCATATTAACATTTAAATAAACTATTTTTTTTTTAAAGAAACATTAAAAAAAAAATTGATGAATATCGAATGGGTGTTGGGGGGCCGAAACCCTGTCCACACCCCCTTAATGTTGCAAGCCTGCAGGGCCTTCCCTCCACCTCCCCTCTCCCCTTCTCTTTGTCGTCGATGGTTTACACTATGTCGCTCGTAGATGGCACTTTGTCGCCTGGGTTTGGGCTCGTCACCGTCGACTATGTGGAAACATGGTTGTCATGACCTCGGCCATGGCCTCCCTCCCTGCAACACAAACAAAAAATCCCTAATCCGACTTTAGGGTTAGGGCAAAGTAATGAAGGGAATAAAGGGGATGAAAAAGAGATAATCACATCTCATATATCATTTAGAAGAAATCTAAAAAGGTAAGTTAAAAATATAATTTAAAAATAAACTTAGGGTTAACATAAGGGCTAAATATATATAAACCAGTGGTCCCATTTGGTCTTACGAATACTCTAGCCGTATTCATGAGTCTCATGAATGGTGTATTTTGTACCTTCCTTGACAGATTTGTGATAGTGTTCCTTGATGATATATTGATTTATTCTTGGAATGAGAAGGAGCACAAGAAGCACTTGAGACAGGTATTGCAATGTTTGAGAGAGAGTCAGTTGTATGGAATTTTGTTGAAGTGTGCGTTCTTTAGATCAGAGGTCCGATATCTAGGACATGCCATATCAGGTGATGGGATCTCAGTTGACCCATCAAAGATCGAAGCTACCATTGATTGGCCAGTGCCAACCCCTGTGATAGAGGTCAGGAGTTTCATGGGATTAGCAAGATATTATAGACGCTTTGTCGAGGGATTCTCTAGAGTGGCACACCTTATTACATCCCTTCAACGAAAGGGAAAGAAATTTGAGTGGACATAAAAGTGTGAAAGGGCCTTTCAGGAACTCAAAAGGACACTTACTAGAGCACATATTCTTGTTGTGTCGAATCCCTCAACGGATTTTGTGGTATGCACAGATGCTTTCTTGGATGGTTTAGGAGTAGAACTTATGTAGGGTGGTCAAGCTATTGCATATGAGTCTAGGAAACTTAAGACTCATGAGCTTAACTACCCTACTCATGACCTTGAGCTTGCAGCAGTGGTGCACACACGTGTGAAATGGAGACACTTTCTTCTAGGGCATTGTTTTGAGCTTCATTCTAATCTTCAAAGCTTGCAGTATGTATTTACTTAGCCTAACTTTAATGCTTGTCAAAGGAGATGGATGGAGTTCTTGTGTGAGTATGATTTTGATGTTCACTATATCAAAGGAAAGGAAAATGTAGTTGCAGATGCTTTGATTAGGAGTCATCATGGGTTATACTCTATGTCCATAGATACAGATTTGAGAGATCTCATATTTTAGCACTTGCTCGAAAATGAGTTCTATATAGAAGTGTGTCAAGTAGTGTGATCTCAGGAGGCCCTAGAAGGAAAATATGCAGATTATTCATTAGAGTTTGATGGACTATTACGCCATAAAGGGCACATTTATGTACCTTCTTTTGGGAAATTACATGAATTCATTATGATAGAGGCTCGTAGAGAAGCTTATGCAACACATCTTGGGGTTAACAAGATGCACGCAACTTTGAGACAACGATATCATTGGATGGGTATGCAGCGACTCATTGCACAACTAGTAGCCCGATGCCCTAAGTTCCAGAAAGTTAAGGCGGAGCACCGCCATCCAGGTGGGTTGCTTGAGTCTCATGTGATACTAGAGTAGAAGTGGGATATAAATTCGATGGATTCCATCATTGGTCTCCCTATGTCATCTCATCGTCATGATGCCATCATGGTGATAACTGACAAGTTGACCAAAGTATCTCACTTCTCACCAATTCGAACTACTTTCATAGCACCAGTTGCGGGATATTGTCAGACTTCATGGTGTTCCATGCAAGATCATTTCAGATAGGGATTCTACCTTTACTTCTTCCTTTTGGAAGGCATTACAGGCAGCATTGGGCACCAAACTCAACTTTATCACAGCCTATCATTTGGAAACGGATGGATAGAATGAGAGGGTGAACCAAGTATTGGAGGATATGCTCTGTATGTATGTCATGGATCATCAAGCTAGATGGGAAGAGGATCTTCACTTGGTAGAGTTTTCCTATAATAATGGGCATCACACTTCTTTTGGGATGCCACCTTATCAGGCATTGTATGGCAGACTTTGTAGGACACCTTTGAGTTGGGATCATATTGAGGATAGAGTAGCTATTGGTCTTGAGTTAATTCAAGTTATGGAAAAATAGGTGGATTTGATTAGACGTCACCTTAGAGAGGCACAAGATAGACAGAAGAAGTATGCAAATGCGAAGAGGATAGATTGTAGCTACATAGTTGGAGGCAAAGTCTTTTTGAGAGTGCAATTGCATAAGAGTCCAATCCATTATGGAAAGGGTTCTAAGTTTGCACCTCGCTTTGTTGCACCATTTGAGATCCTTGAGAGGATAGGACCAGTTGCATATCATCTAGCTTTGCCACCTAGCCTCTCACACATCCACGATGTGTTTCATGTGTCAGTACTGAGGAAATATATTTATTGTGAGTCTCATATTATAAATTGGCATGCCTTGCAGGTGGAGTCAAATGAGCAATTGGCTTTGGAGCCCATTCACATTTTGGCTCGCCGAATGCTGGCTCTTTGAGGTCGAGAGATGGACCAGGTTCGGGTCCAGTAGGATTGTTATGATGAGGTTACAATGTCATGGGAGGATGCAGCACAGATGGGATCTCAGTATCCCCATCTTTTTTATGAACTCTAGGAGGAGGTTCATGCCTAGGGGGAAGGGTGTGAGGCCCTACCCCAAGCCGTCATAGAACTTCTTTGATTTTCATGTTAGAATTATTATTTGATATACTATCTTGATGCATTATGGATTTAGATACCATTTGATAGGTGATTTGACATCATGGGATATGATGTATTTCATCTTACATTGATTTCAATACTTATTGTGATGATGATATGATACATTTATACATGTATTATGGGAAATTGTTTTACATGATACTTATGATGATGCAATTTAGTAATTGATTTCATATGGATTTTCTAGGAAAAGTGTTAAGTGGATGCTATCTCTATTGCTCTTTGATTGGGATCAATTAATGAGATGTTGTGAAATTGATGATATATGTGTATTTCCTTTCTTGTGCTTACATATGCACATGGTTTTGGATTACTAATGTGTGAAATGAGATGTGAAGGAACTTAATCCATGTGACCATGGAAATACACGGAGAACCAAGACTAAACCTATGTGCAATGGTAAAGCCAAGGTTTGTCTATTTGGAGAGACAATACCTTGTTAATTTTGTTACTTCCTAAAAAGGACATGCCAAGTGTATTTTGTGATGTGTATTTTATGGTGTTGCTTGACACTTGTGATGTGTGTGACTTGGAAAATGACATATCCTTTGGGGGGGTTGGAAATCTAAACCCTATGCATTATCAAATATCTTGTAGTATCCTCATGAGACCATGTGGTTAGAGTGTCAATAGTGTGGTCAAATCAAGTTTGACCCGTAGGCAAACTTTAGGTGGGTTTTGGGGGGATCAAACTAACTCCTAGGGTTGAGTTTAGGTCAATTTTGAAGGCCCACTTGATATACCTATGGGTAAGGGACATTTTGAGCCTTGTGCCCACTCACATGTATTGGTGGAGTCACCTCAAAAGGGGGATTTTTCAAGATGGACAAAAATGGAAGAGGGAATCATGGGTAGACAACCTTCCTTGTTTTGGGGTTCAAGTGCACCTCCCCATCATGCAACCACCTTTCAAGGAAGTGGAAAGTGAGTGGAGAACCTACTTAGGGTAGATTTCAACTTGGGGATGGGGATCACCCACTCACCAATTTTGGGGAGACTAATTTTTGGAGTAGGAGTTGGAGTTGGGAGGGACTAATTGAATAAGGAAGGAAACTTGCAGTAGTTGCATTAGGGCTTGGTAGGAAAATTTGGAAGCTCTTCTTCAACATACATTCCTTCTAGGATTTGAAGGTTGGTGCATTGCCATCCATAGATTTTAGTTGCATATTCATGTTTATATTTGTGCAAAAATCTGAATGTAAGAATATGTGTTTAAGTATGTTTTCAGAATCTTTGCTTTTATGAATTTGGTTGAAGTTTTTGGTTGATTTCTATTTAGCTTTCGTTTGACTGTTGTGTATGGGAGTCAAGACCAAACGCACCCTTGGGAGAGAAGAGTTGTCTTGGGGTGAAGGGTGTTTGAGAGTCTTAGAGTGTAGAGTCTCTCTTTTGGGAAGAGAGGGATAAACAAGGATTATGGAGTCCTTGCTGCTATTAGTTTTGTATAAATAATTGGGGATCATAAGGGGAGTTTCTGGCTTGAAAGCCTTGGGGGTCATAAGGAAATGCTTGGTCATGTGAGAGACCATGTGGAAGGATATTTTAGTCTTGTGAAGGCATTTGTATGTTAATTTTTTTAAAGAAGATATCCCCTTAGATACTTGGTCCACCTTCACCCCATTATTTGAGTCACTTGGTGACTGTGTGCAAGCCTTGGATTGGGAGTTCTTTGTTGGTATGTTTCCCTTATAAAATTTGTATTTTGTATGTGTGTGTTTGAGAATGTGTGTAACCCGTTTGACCCTTGGTTCTCCTAGCTGAGGGATGGCCTTTGGTAGGCCTAGGTTGGGAGGTGAGCCTCCATGGTCATAACCAAAGTTTTGTTTGCAGGTTTGCATCTCATTTAGAAGATGGAGAAAAGATAGCTTCCTAAAGTGGTGTTTAAAGAATGTTAAATGTGCACCCCTTGGTTCATTTTCAGATTTAATCTTCCTATTGTGTTTAGACATTTTCAATAGAAGTGTAAAGAAGGAAAGGCTCCAATATTTCCTCGTGGTCAATGTATTTCAAGAGAAAAAAATTAAAAAAGAGAGATGAGGTTGTATTTGCTTTCTGACTTGTTTAATCATTAGATTGAAATCAAGAAGCATTCATATAATATTACTATTCGCTGTTGTAAAAGGGGCATTATGGTTTCTAGTTGTTTATTTCATTCCAAGATGTAAGAGATTAAATAAAGATGTCGGCCCTACTAAATAAACTGCTACTGGAAGCTATGCAACTGGCTGGGCTCCTAAGATATAGATATAGGGCTTGGCTTTGCTTCTAGCTCTGATGCAGATAGAACCGACCGTTGCAACTGGATTCAGAGGTTAAATAAAGATGTTATTGTATATTAAATTCTGTTTTAAAACAAAATGGGATTGTACTTTTATTATTATACATTCATTGTTATTCCATTTTGCTTGTTGTCCTCTAGATAAGAAAGAAAGAAATCACAGAAAATGTTCTTCATATTTAAAATTGTGTTTATTCATTTGTTGCATGAAGATATATTGCTTGTTTTTTTTAATTTTTTTTAAAGAGAATTCAATGTTGTTAAAATATATTAGCATTCTAGAAATAAGAAGAAACAACTTTAGAAGAAATAGATATTTCACTATAGTGTTACTTTTGAATGAAATTATATATATATATATATATATATCTTTGATTATATTAATCTGGAAAATGTACACACACACACACACACATAAAAACAAAATCATATTAACATTTAAAAAAACTATTTTTTTTTTTAAGAAACATTAAACAAAAAATTGATGAATATCGAATGGGTGTTGGGGGGCCGAAACCCTATCCACACCCCCTTAATGTTGCAAGCCTGCAGGGCCTTCCCTCCACCTCCCCTCTCCCCTTCTCTTTGTCGTCAACGGTTTACACTATGTCGCTTGTAGATGGCAGTTTGTCGCCCGGGTTTGGGCTTGTCACCGTCGACTATGTGGAAACATGGCTGTCATGACCTCGACCATGGCCTCCCTCCCTGCAACACAAACAAAAAATCCCTAATCCGACTTTAGGGTTAGGGCAAAGTAATGAAGGGAATAAAGGGGATGAAAATGAGATAATCACATCTCATATATCATTTTAGAAGAAACCTAAAAAGGTAAGTTAAAAATATAATTTAAAAATAAACTTAGGGTTAACATAAGGGATATATATATATATATATATATATATATATATATATATATATATATATATATATATATATATATATATATATATATATATATATATATAATCCCTAAAAGAGCAAAATTGAATATGAATATAAAAGGGGCTATCCCATTAAAAATAATATAATATTAAAAGAGGGGTTTATTTTGAAATTCAAATAAAGTTAATGGGGAAAAATTCCTCCATTTTAGTCAAAGTAATTTTATAATGATATAATGAGTACTTTTATTTAGGAGGGAATTTCATTATTGGTAGATGATTATTTAAATCTTTAAGGGTATAATTTTATTGTATATAGTTATTTAAATCTTTTTTAGGGGATCGGTTATCAATAATGGAAGAATTAATTTACTAGGCAAAATAATTAATCATTTAGTTAATTTAATGACATTTGAGAACTTTACATTTATTTGCCTAATAAATTAATACTAGCAATTGCACCTTAGTGTGCAATGGATACGCCGAAGAGGAATGGAAGGTCAATTAGGGGAAAAAATACATATCTTGAAAATCAATCACATGCCCACTTTTTGCAGAAATTAGATTTACTTCACCTCCATCTTGGGAAAATCAATGTGGGATGCTCTGGAGATTCCATCTACCATGGGCCAAATAAAGAGAAGAATATACTTCGTTTTTAGTTTCCCATTGTGTTTCTTTGATGGTTAAAGTGAAGCAAATATACAAACGCATGGAAGTTCTCTCTTTCCTTGGATGCCTAGCTTACCGGTAATCAAACAATAATTTCAAAGAATGACACATTTGAATTGGGTTTTTTCAGCCCAAATGGAAGCAATAACTGGTATCTTGGCATCTGTTATGCCAACATCACTGAGAAGATCATTGTTTGGGTGGCTAATAGGAAGAGCCTAGTGAAAAACAAGATTGGTGTTCTAAAACTGTCAAAAGAAGGTACTCCGGGACTGTTTGATTAAAGGGCACGTCTCTTTGGTCGATCAAAAAATTGAACAAGCACTTGAGGGTTGTGTTGATTAAAGGGCACGTCTTGTAGATACCTTTTGCTTGGGATGAGGTTCGGTGGACCGCTAAAGATAATCGGTTGGAAAAAATCAATGGATCCCACTCCTGGGTTTTTCTCCCTTCACTTGGATCCATCTGGAGCTCCTTAATTCTTGCTAACTTGGGACAACCATTCTTTCAGTGCAGTTCCACAAATAGGAAACGAAGACTACTACGAAGCCACCATTGAAAATACAAGCTCTGGTTTGTATTTCATTTATAAATTGCTAAAATGGATCTCATGTTTTCTCCGGATTAAGTTGGAATGAATACAAGAATATGCTTTGTTTGATGCTACTAAACGAACCGCTTAGTACGGTGAAGCCCTTTGTCTTGGTAAGAAAGAAAAGGCATCAGTGATGGAGACAGAAAGAGTCGTGGAAGCTCTGTAAGAAAGGGCGATTGGTCCAGCCATTTCGTACACTGCAGGTCATACCAGCCAATGACAAACAAAGAAAATCCACGGTCAAGATGGCTTGCATCATCTTGCATGGCCTCTTGAACAGTTTCCACCAATGATTTCAAAATTCAAGCTGTACATTCCATAGTATGAGACGCCTTCTACGTAATTAATACAATGAAATTTTATTAATGTTAATTTAATGTATTTTTGAAATTATTTAATTATTGTAAATGTTAAATAATTAACTAGCAATTGCACCTTGGTGTGCAATGGGTACGCCGAAAACAAGATTATTGATCAAAACAATAAACATTAAAAATAGAAGAATATTTGTAAAAGAAAAAGAATTGATAAAGTGACATATTGTAAATCATTTTTTTTAAATAGGTTGAACAAGTTTAATAATTCATCATATAGAGATAATTCATTTATGACCAATAGAATGTCATTGAAATGAAGGATATGAAGATTCATATGTTAGAATTTGTGTTATATATAAATCTGAAAAAAGGATCAATGGTTAATGGTGTTTCAAATAAGTATGTAGAATATGTACAATATAATAACAAACAATATGGAGTTGACCACATGGTTTACATTATCTATGTTTGAATATAAGAACTTGAAATGTTCTTGGAAGCTGTCAACCCAATACAAAATCAACATGCATAGACAAGATCCTAATTTTTTTTATATCTTCCCCATTAGGTTTTGCTTCAATTGATTTTTGATCCTTGTAAGAGGATACATAATTACATAGTTGATTTCTAACTATAAAGAAGAATAGTGGTCAAAATTTTGATAAGTTTAACAAGTTTAATAATTAAACCTATAGATATCATTCATTAATCATCAATATCAAGTCCTTGAAATCAAGAATAGGAAGATTCATATGTTAGAATTTGTAGTATGTACAATATGTATCTTATCAATTGTGTTAATGATCTAATTGTAAAAAAATTAAATGAAATAAATTTTAAAAAATATAGGAAGCATCAATTTCTTTGATCAATTAAAAAAATCCATACCCTGTTTCTTGGTTATGGTTGTAACATTTAAAGGGAGTAAAATAATCAATGTCAGATGAAATATCTTCTATTGTAAATTTGCCATTTGTAGAGAAAAGTTTAGATGTGCACAAAAATGATCATTAAGAGGCAAGCTAATTTAAGAGCTACCTAAATTATCAAATGCACTAATACACCTTTATTAATAGAACAAAATAATGTTTCAATGAAGAATTTTTTTTTTTTAAATTAAAACAATTACAGATGGAGCATTGTTTTGACAGACATTTGCAGTAGGAATGACTGGGGATGATTTAGCAAATGGCTATGACATAATTCTTTGTGATAATTTTTTGACCACAACTCTCATTTATTAAGAATCTCATAGACTTTTCCCAATATTTACAGAAAATAAAGTAGTCTAAAACCTACCATCAATTTTTATTTTAGGAAATTTATTTTATTTTAATTAAAAAGGTGTAAGATGCTTAGGAATTTTGGAGTGGAGACCATATAAATTTTTATTTCCATCTAAACATTCTTAAAAGATTAAATGTGTACCAGGAAATTTATTACATGGTAGGACAATGGAGTTTGATAATGATTAGTAGGTTCCTATCCTTAATTTCAAGGAATTGATATTGGTGATTAATGAATGATCTCTATAGGTTTAAATATTAAACTTGTTAAACTTATGAAAAAGTTAAATTTTGCATTATGTCACTTTATCAATTATGGTTTTGACCACTATTCTTCTTTATAGTTAGAAATCAACTATGCAATTATGCATCCTCTTAGAAGGATCAAAAATCAATGGAAGCAAAACCTAATGGGGAAGATATGCAAAAAAAATTAGGATCTTGTCTATACATGTTGATTTTGTATTGGGTTGACAGGTTCCAAGAACATTTCAAATTCTTATATTCAAACACAGATAATGTAAACCATGTGGTCAATTCCATATTGTTTGTTATTATATTGTACATATTCTACTTACTTGTTTGAAACACCATTAACCATTGATCCTTTTTCAGATTTATATATAGTACAAATTCTAACATATGAATCTTCATATACTTCATTTCAATGACATTCTATTGGTCATAAATGAATTATCTCTATATGATGAATTATTAAACTTGTTCAACCTATTAAAAACTAACCAAGAAATTGGGTATGAATTTTTTTAATTGATCAAATAAATTGATGTTTCCCCTTTTTTTTTTAATTTCATTTTCTTTAATTTATTTCATTTCATTTTTTTTACAATTAGATCATTTACACAATTGATAAGATACATATTGTACATACTACAAATTCTAACATATGAATCTTCCTATCCTTGATTTCAAGGACTTGATATTGGTGATTAATGAATGATCTCTATAGGTTAAATTATTAAACTTGTTAAACTTGTCAAAAATAAATAAAATTGCATTATGTCACTTTATCAATTATTGTTTTGACCACTATTCTTTTTTATAGTTAAAAATCAACTATGCAATTATGTATCCTCTTACAAGGATCAAAAATCAATTGAAGCAAAATCTAGTGGGAAAGATATGCAAAACAAATTAGGATCTTGTCTATACATGTTGATTTTGTATTGGGTTGAGAGGTGCCAAGAACATTTCAAATTCTTATATTCAAACAAAGATAATGTAAACCATGTGGTCAATTCCATAGTGTTTGTTATTATATTGTACATATTCTACATACTTGTTTGAAACACGATTAACCATTGATCCTTTTTCAGATTTATATATAATACAAATTCTAACATATGAATCTTCATATCCTTCGTTTCAATGACATTCTATTGGTCATAATGAATTATCGCTATATGATGAATTATTAAACTTGCTCAACAAATTTCAATCCCATTAAAGAATGAGTGGATTTGTCAGTAAATATTTACCAGGATGTATAGGAAGGTAGTTGTGTTTAAGGCCATGTACTTATTATTGTTATTATAACTTTAAATGATAAGCGTAAAACATGAATTCATGCTATCAATAAACCGAAGAGCTAAATAATTTATACATAAATTTCAAATTTCAAATTTATAAAATATTTATTGCCATATAAGAATTGTCTAATAATCCAATGGGCTCTCTCAACAATGGTTTAGATATATATAAATTGAAAATTTCATTTTTTTATAAGTATTATTCTCCATGAAATTTTTATCAATTTTTTAACGCTCCACTAATTTATTTTGCCTAGTGAACAATATCAAAGGTAAAGAGAGGGATATAGAGAGAGTAGGAGACATGGAGTGAATAAGAGAGAGATAGAGATAGAGATAATAAGATATGGTTTGGAAGGGAGAGGGAGAGATAGGAAGATAGAGATGGAGTGAGAGAGAGTGGGAGAGAAATATAGAAAGGAAAGAAGAGAAGTAGCGCAATATAAAAAGAGGAAGCAATAAGGAGAGAGGAGAGATAGAGATAAATAGATAAATAAGAGAAAGATTTCAAAACATATTTCAAATTTCTTGTTAATTATTTATCTCAATTTATTTTCAACTATTTATTTTAACAAAATAAAAATAATAAGTTTTGTATAATAATTAAAAAATATGTTTTATTTTCAAGCTTGAATCTAAATTAAATAATAAAATGGAGAAAAATTAAATGTAAAGTCAAAATGTATCAAAATCAAAATATTAATAAAAATGATAATTTTAAAAAAATTAAAATAAAAATATTTTTCAATTTTAAAATTAAATACTTTATTTTAATATTTTTTTTTAATAAATAAGTATAATATTTTTTTCCAAATTATATAAAAAAAATTAATAAATATAATAAAAATGTATGTAAATTTAATAATTATTTAAAAAAATTAAAATAAGAATATATTTCAATGTTAGAATTAAATATTTAATAAATATTTTATTTTTAAATGAAGTAGTTTAATAAATAATTCAAATTATATAAAAAAATTAATTTTAAATAATTAATAATTTTATAATAAAAATGATCTTACATTATTATGAAAATACATTTAATGATCTTCATATTCTAATGGTTTTTTTTTTTTTAAATCTATTTTATATTATGTAAAATAAAATACTATGTTTGTTATGTTGTTAATTATATTTTATTGGTTATTTAATAATCAAATAGAAAGATTAATTTTTTTATTGTCACGTCATTTGCTTATGATTTTATAATTTTTGTGGTATTTCATATGATTTTGGTGACATCTCAACATAGTAAGCCAGCTAATATCATATTTTAATGGTTGAATTTTTCCAATGACTATTAGGTGTTTTCATTATTTATTTCATGTACAATTTGTATTACTTAATATTATTTTATTTTATTTCAAATTATGAATTATTTTATTCTCATTGTACCTTAATACTAATCTTAGTTTTATTGTTTTTTTTTAATTTTTAGCAAAAAGTTGAAACTATGGATGCTTCACAGAATGAATCAGAAATCATTGTTGAGAGTCCTCATGCTTCTATAAACTCTAATAATTTTGTCGAAACCCCTATCGACAAATGTGCAAGAACCATTTTAGAGTATTGCGACAAAATCGTCAAGGAAATTGAAAACACTGCCTTAATGATAGATGATGTCGAAGAACTCGAAATATTGGAAATGGAAGATGTTGCAAGGAAAACTCATGAGGCATATACAATAGTGGCTGGATTTCCAGCTATGTTGAAAGAAGTATATCGTGATCACTATGAAAACAAAGGTCGTAATACTATTCTCATCACTGAAGAATTTGCAATGGGTTTACACCATTACAATGAAGTGTTATTACTATAGTTACTTTGTATTTGATTTTCAATACTTTTTATTTTTACAAACATTTTACACATTTTAGAAATATTTATCAATTTTGTTTGACTTATATTATGATATAAGAGAAATAATATTTTTTTGGTAGGATTAGTGTGGGATATTATCTAAGGTTTTCATTAAAATTGTTATATGTAAATACATTTTCTTCTATCAATTTGATGATTTATAATGCATGTGTTGAATTGTTCTTATCTTCTTGCAACATACCTATAATAATATATTTATAGTGATTCTATAAATTGTTGCAATTTTTTTCTTGCATAGTTCTCACTTGTCAAATAGAAGGTATGGTGATTTATTCATTGTTTATGAATTCTGGGATACTATGTGAGATTTCTATTCGAAAATGCTATATGTAAAAATATTTTCTTCTATCAATATGATGATTTATAAGGCATTTGGTTGGTTATTTTGATCGTCTTGCATAACTCCTCTAATAACATATTTATAGTGAATCTTTTGATTGATGCAAGTATTTTTCTTGCATAGCTCTCATTTGTCACATAGAAGGTAAAATGATTTATTCATTTTTATGAATCTTAAATATTTTGAAATTAGATATCTCTCGGCGAATTTTACATAGATTTTTTAAAATATAAGTATACTAGTAGGTAAAAGAGGCATTAATATTTGGAAGGAAATAATTGCAAGAGGTTCTTGGGGGTAGAGCCCGCTTGGGAACGTGTCCCCAAAACTTTAATTTTTTTCATTTAATTTCCTGCACCTAGCGGTACTATGGCAGCGTATAAACAGATAAAGTATGAAGTCGCAGAAAAAAGAGCAGATATGATTTACAAAAAGCATTATGGCGGACGGGAAATGGCAACAGGAAAATGGAGACAGGAGAAAACAGTCAAAACGGAAGGGAAAAACGACCGGCGAAAATCATATCTAATGGTTAAATAGTCGTGAAAGGTGTGAAAGGAAGGAAGGCAATCTTTTTACGCACCGACACGGTACGCAGACGACGAAATAGGGAAAAGAATAATCAATGGTGGAAACATCTCCAATGGTCTTGCATTCGTTTTGGCCGACTTTCAGCCATAGATTTTAAAGATTGTGTGGTTCATCTCATATAGGGAACGCCTTCGGCGTAAAAATATTGTTAATTAATTAATTAATTAATCACTTTGGAAAAAAAATAAAAATTTCTAAGCCTTCTAATTAAACAACTTAAATTATCGTTCATATTAGAGACTCATTCATATTGACACTTTAGATATCTTTTTAGTGAAACTAATTAAGTTATCACATCTTATTGAATATAGGTTACGAGTAATTTAGTGTTATAAAAAAAAATTGTTGTGTTTTTTGCCTAAAAGTTTGGGCATCATAGTAAAATTGTTTATGGTTTGGTTTTGATTGGCCTGTATACTTTTATTTCTGCACTTGTAGCAATAGGGTAGCTTCACGAGATTTGTATATTCCTGTCTGAAAACTGAATCTGTGAATGCGAATTTTTGTATACGCATTTGGTTGATGGGTACTGAAAATTTTTGGGGTTTTTAGTTTGTATTGATTAACTGTTTTGGAGTAGGGTGGTTTTGGGAATTTTTTTCTTTTTGTCTAGAAGTTTAGAATCTCCATGGATGTACTTTCTTTCTATTTTGAATTAAAAACACATATTATCAAGCCAATAAAAACATATTGAATACCATTAAGTTTCAAAGTGTTTATCACGTTTTAAATAAAAGGCAAAAACTTTAAAATTAAATAAATTTTTTATATGAAATGAAGTCATGAATGTAAGAAAAAAGAGGGCCACCAATCTGTTGGAATGAATGAGGGAACTATTCATGCATGTGGACTCTATGCATTTTCAGATTTGAGGTATCACAACAAAATTCATAGTTTGAGCAAATCAAAATAGAACTCTTTGGTTTGCAATATTTTTGGTTCCTGGAATGTCTCTTCAAACCTTGAACATAATTATTGCAAATATTAGATCATTTTGTTTATTATTAATTTATTTTACTTTCATAATAATTATAGAGTCTTTAGATAGCTCATTAATCTCAACCTATATAATCTAATTTTTTTCTGTTGGAGCAATGGTATGGAGTTTTCTTACTGGTTCTTTCCCCCTACGACTCTTTTTGAACCAACTATGTATTTTTCAAGGTTTGATTAATACAAGGGTGTTGCCCCTCTGCAATTATTAACCTATTAAAAAAAAAAATTGTATCTAAATTTATTTCAAAAAAGAAATGAAGTCTTTCAATTATGACTTTCCCAATATTAATCAATTAAAACGTAAAATTAATCATTATCAAAATGAATATTAATTAAATTTCTTTTAAATAAATTGATTTATTTATCATGAATATAATAATTCAACACTAAAATCTATTTTAATAATATTAAATAAATTAACCTTCTAAAAAATAATTTTCAAATATTTTAATGTATAAAACTTAAATAAAAACCTTTGACCATGTCTATATAATCCATTTCAGCCAATAAGCTTGTGGCATCCCACAATATTAAAACAAAAAAACTTCAATTACCCATTTTGAATACCGCCACGGTTGTAAGGGAAAATGTAAATGTTTGTGAAATATGTTTATATTTATTTATTAATATTCTTCAAATGTAAAATAATATATTTCATTTAATTAATTTTTCTATGTTATTTGTTTCATTGACATATGTTAACACAATTGAATGAATTGGTTAATTTAATGATTTAATGTATTGAAAAATGTAATATAAAAAATTAAAAATCTAATTTTTCTCCTACTATTTACAATATAATAGATCAATAGAAAGAATAGAAAGAAAGAAAGAAAAATAAGATTTATATAATCTGTAAAACAATAGAAATTTCATTCAAAGATTTTAATTCTATATATGATTGGTCAAGCTAGTAAAACATTGAATGTATAAATATAATTGAATGTATAAATATCCTGTCTTGATCTAATAAATACTATCACAATTATGGAACATATTCAATTAATAGATTAATGCAAAAATTGATGCAAAAATTTACACACTTAAATCTAAAAGTCAAAGCAAGAAACTGTATAGAGTGTGGAAAGTTGATATCATTGATTAATAGATCCTCTCCTCTCCCGTGATTAAAAAGCTTCAATAAATATTTTCACTTGCCCTGCTTCACTAAACAGATATAAAAATCACCCAAAATAGTTTTTACATGTATAACACAACTGATGACTACATTCTAGACTAGAATTATTACTTGGTTATAGATAAAGATGATCTTTGTGGGAATCTACCTCAGCTGGGTTTATACCCTGTTGTTAAAATTGTGGGTACTGTGGAAACACCAAAGACTATTGTGGAGAAGGTTGTAGGGAAGGTCCATGTACTGCTCAGACTTCCAATACCTCCTCAGACGATCACTGAGTATCCCTGCGCTGATGGAAGGAGTTATCATGCGCGTGGCCCATTACAATTAAGTTGGCAAGTTTTCTTGCACTCGCAGTTCATTGATCTATTTTAATTAGTTGCCAATATTACTACAAAATTAAATTAATTGTGAAACTAATGAACTTATAATCTATAGAACTTTCAAAAGGTAGAAATCTACTCAATTTGATCTATAATCTCAAGTTTAAAGGGAAACAAACACTGCCTATGCATAGAAAGTGTAGTCCAACATAGTTTGCTCAGTTATATTTAGGACTTAAATTTCTGAATTAATTCGTTAGAACTTTAAATTAGGTTTAAATATAAAACCATACCAAAAGACCAAACTGGTGTACAAGGAGGTATGCACACAAAACTGTAGGAATTTGAATTTGGATCCTTATACATATCAGACAAGATTGAAAGGCTCCAACTCTTGTAATATTAACCGTATTAGTGGTTAGTTATCTTTGTACTGGAACTACATGTATGGACGTGCAGGGTCTTACCTCAATTTGGACTTACTAAAACAACCAGACCTTGTATCCACCACCTCTACAATCTCCTTCAAGGCTTCCCTCTGGTTATGGATGATCAGTTCTGACTGTCACACTGCCATTGTTTCTAGACAAGGCTTCATAGACACTGTTATAAGTCTAGATATGGCGGCATATGATAGCCCTCAAGATGTTTCCTTGAGGGTTGATAGCTACAAATATTACTGTCAGCTACTTGGAGTAGACCCTGGAACAAATCTAACATGTGACATAACATCAATATCCACTGGAGGAAGAAGAAAATCTTAAAAACTGATACCCATATTTTTGGGAAGCATAGGAGGAGCAGCTATCCTATGTTTCTTGTTCTTTTTCTTCTTCAGGTTTCACATCAGACAGCTAAGAAGACATAAATTAGGTATAGGTCTAGATATGTACACATTTCAAAAAATATCAGTTCATTAGTTAGTTACAGTTGCCATTTCTGTCAGCTCTAACATTTTGAAAGCGAAAATTTAGGTGGTGCTGACGAAATAGAATCTGCAATTATTAATTTCAATTACAATTATGAAGCTCTTCAAGAAGCAACTGAAGACTTCAGTGCTACAAACAAACTTGGGCAAGGAGGTTTTGTTGAAGTTTATAAGGTAAAACTTTAAGCAGTCGGTAGATATATCTGGAATATGTTTCCACCACTTTCCTAAGTTGTGTGCAAATAACACCTTAGTGCATACACCATGAAAGTGTTGGCATTTCAATTGAAGGAGATTGTTGATATTCATTAAGGATATTGAGAAGGTTGTTGAAATTTATTGATATAACTGAAGAAGGATGATAACTATCTTTATAACATTATTTTGTCATTGATGTCATGAAATTGATATTTTGATTCAGTATGATGTTGCCATATCTTGAGAAGATTGATTTGAAGAGAATTAAGATGTCGGTAAAAGACACAGAAAGAATGTGAAGAATTAGGGGAGAAATAAGTTATTCAATGGGCAACTATTACCGAGTTAGACAATGATGAGATCGTGATGTTTAGATTATTTTGATATCCTACATATGTTGTTGATTGTAAGGTTAATACTATACTATGTCACCGAGCAAGGAACCTAGTCGGTAAACCCTAAGGAACCTAGTCGGTAAACCCTAAGGTTATCGATATCAGTTAATGAAGGCGGAATGTCTATCGAGTGAAGTTTAGTATTTACCGAATTGCAACCGAGTTATGACAGAATGCATTGGATGAATAAAAGCATTATTTAATGAAGGAAGCTGATTAGCTGGAGTTGATTAAATGATTGATATGTCGTGCAAGAAATTTGTTAAGGATCCACGGCTTTGAAAATTCAGGAGCTAGATCTACAGCACAGATTGAACCGCTTAACCTAGCACAAGTTCCAAGAATGGAATGCAAGTTCCTAGGCAAAGTAAAACATTTTTCAGATCAAAGGATACATTGAACCTAGTCAAGATTGAAGATTTGATGGCTATGATTGATCATGGGAAATGTGATCAAGGAGATTCAATGGTTAGCAAATTGTTTATAAATAAGAAATTATTGATGAACAAGGAATGCGGGCAAGTGTAAGCACATGGATGCTACATAGTGATTACCGAGCACAGAATCTTGAAGACCTGTTTGAATAACAAAGTAAGGAGCCCAGCAGAGGGACAAGATAAGTCCTATGACTAGATAGTATTGAGCAAATAAGAATCTGCTTTAGCATTTTAGATGTGAAGTTGCAGATATATTCTTATTACTGTTATTTTGTAAAGTGATAGAAAATCTCTTAACCGAGTGGACCTAACAGTCTTATTTGTAAAACCTCTAGCAAGGTAACATTCTAGTTGAGTGTTTGAAATCCTTTGACAAGGTGACTTCTAACAAAGTGAAGATCCTAATAGATCTGAGAGAAATCCCTTAATCGAGTCAAATCTAGCAATGTGTTTGTAATCTTTAACAGGATTTGCTTTTAATCGAGCATACTCTAGAAGAGTATATTTCTTAGTGGGTCTGAAATCCCACAGTGGTTTTTTCCTATTTGGGTTTCCACGTTAAATCTAGTGTTATATGTGTTATGATGATTATGTGTTTATGAGTTAGCATGTTTAGCAGTTTTTGGTTATATTGCTGAAGTATAAGTTATCGAGGTTGAAGGCAGGTTCAGTAGACTACCTAAACAGTTCATTTTGTTTTCCTTCTACTTGCTATGGTTGTACTCTTCTTAGTGTGATTCCCCATTAATTAACTACTAAGTTAATGTAAATCAGTCCTATCTCTTCCTTATTCTATAGTTTTGATATCGCATTGACCTATTTCAATTACTTTCACATACTCCTTGGCTAAATAGCTTACACATACATCACCAAAATTCCATGATATTCTAATTTTCTATGTTCATACGTCTGCTTCTTCAGATTGCTAGATAAATCGTAGGAGCAGGTGGTGCTAAATTTTCAAGTGAAAAATGATATTTAGAAGATGTTTTACTGAATGAATCATGAACTTATTTGTAGGGGACACTCAAAGATGGAAAAGAGATTGTAGTTAAGAAGCTCTTTGTAACACAATCAACACAAACAATGGAGGAATTCCTTATAGAAATTAAGATTGTTAGTGGTTTTCTTCATAGAAATCTCATCTGTTTGCTTGGGTGTTGCAGTAAGGGGTAGGAGCGATTCCTAGTTTATGAGTTTATGCCAAACAGGAGCCTTGACCAGCATTTGTTTGGTAATGAGTTCAACTCGCTTCTTTAAAAAAATGATTTCCAAGTATAATATTTCATACTCTCATTCAATGGTGACTGAAACTCTAGAAACAAACAGGGGAGGGGGGAATTCATCTCAAATGGATAGATCATTTCAAAATAATAACAGGCACAACTCGTGGTCTTGTATATTTGCATGAACAATCTCACTTTCCCATTGTACACAGAGATATCAAAACTCCCAACATCCTTCTTGATGAAAACCTGCAACCTAAAATAGCAGATTTTGGGACTAGCCAAATTTTTCCCAGAAGATAAGACACATCTTACAACTAGGGTGGGTGGAACCATGTAAGTTATTAGCTAACTGATTTACGTTTCCTTTGGAAATGAATTAAGTGCTCCTCTTGTCTATTCTAAGCTAGCTATATTTACTTCAAATAGTATTAGAGCTTGAGTTATTATGAGAGAAAATGATAATCCCACAATAGAAATATGGTGCGTTGCAATATAAATGATCTATTGAAATCTCATAAAGAAATCTTGTGAGCATATGACTCCATAGGTGACCCATAAGAGAGTTGGTTCACAAAAAAAAAGAGTGTGCAGGTGTCTATTAGTACTCTAATGTTAGGCAGAAGATATGCATGTGTGAACTGCCTCCAACTAGTGTGTTTGGTAGAGGTTGCATTAGATTGGAATGAATGCATTTGAGAGAGAATAAAATATCCTCTAATACAGTGGTATTCGAATAAGATTGTTAACAAAGCACTAAAAATGAAACAATCAACATTAATTGGCATTAGATATGGTTTTTTTAAAACGGAGAACTATCAAATTGAGCACCAATCTACATTGAGATTTAAGAGTAACATCATTTTTTGTGAGTATGACTCGTGAGAAAGGTGAGCAAATAGAAGCACCAAACTTGAAGTAATTTTTAAGAGGTATGTGAGTAAATTGTATGTAAAGGGTAATTTGAACTTAGAAGTAACTTGGGGTACCATTTTGGCAAGATGTTGACTAGAGCATTGACATGGTTAGAGGCAGAGTTATACATTCTAGCTTAGAGAGACTCATGAAGAAGAAAATTGAAAATAATATGAAAAGATGATAGAGATCATGAAAAACATATTTCCCTAGATTGATCACTTAGAAAACTAGATAGAAGTGATGTAACATGTTGAAGAAACAAGAGAACCCATGAACACTTTTGCAAATTGAATTTCTAAGCAATAGTGCATGATGTGCTAATAGATGCATGGCAACTCAACTAACATCATATAAAATGAAAAATCAATTTCACTATAGGAAACAATTGATTGTTTTAAGGAACAATTAAGGTATTTAAGAAAACCAAATCTAAATAGTGTGAAGAATAAGATGCCTATATGCAACAAATGACTAGTTAAGGAAGACAAAATTTTAGTAATATTGCTAATGTTGAAACTAGAACAAATGACAAGTTTGATTTAGTGAATAATGTGGTAGGTAATTGGAAGAAATTAGTAAGAAGAATAATGCCAATGGCTAAAGCCATTAATGCAATAGGCAAAGTTGCAAGGTGTGGCAACATATAGTCTTCTAGCAAATGTGTGGTATGATGACCAAGATTAAGAGGTAATGGAGATGAGTTTCTCCATGGATATCAAGTGTGTGTTCTAAGGTTTGGAGAATTTTATGGAGGTTGTGTGTATAACCAAAAGAAGAGGGAATGATCATTAATGTTGAGGATCAAGGAATACAATTAATGTAATAATATGGTAAGACAAATTAGCATTAGAGAATTATGGTATCCAAATTATTCAGACCTAAGAAGTTTTGGTAATAATATTTGAGGCCCCTGATTTTTATAATTGGTTTAAGTTTTATCTCCTTTGTTACTCTTGCTTTATCTTAGTCCAACACTCATATTAGATCAAATAATATTTTTGATGGGCCCTCATTCTCGAAATTGTCAAAAACCTTGAAAGGTCCTAAATGCCTTTAATCTCTTATGAAATTAATCAATAATACAATTATTTAATCTTAGACCCCTTTATTATTATTTTTTGGTTCCAAATGCCTAAGTTTCAAAGAATCCCTCAACATAGAGAGGCATCTGTTCTTGTATGGAAAAAGGTTGTAAGGTCACAAAGTTATGTTATTCAAGAGCAATATTCATAAGAAGATTACACCCTTTCCAACAACATGTAAACTATAGGCATACTCTACTATTTCACCTAACTCTCCTATATTGAGACAATTATAGTCTTTAGGAGTAATGCCACATAACATATTGGGACAATTTCTATAGATTTTATGGGTGATTTATCATGCTAGGTACTTCAATCCCATCCTCATTAATATTGATAATGGTTGAAAATTAGTGAAAAAGTATTCTTTGTTCATTGCACATAAATTGAATTGTATTTCAACATGAAGCCATTAAGTTTCAAGTTCCATTTCGAGTATTATATTTTGATAGTCTGTTCAAGTGGGTTTGTTTGAATTTTGTAATAAATTCCTTGTAACCTCTAAAGATTGAACGCAAAGCGCATATTCAACCTTGATATATTGTATCCAATTGTAGCATATTCATTTCTAGATGTATTTGTGATTAGTTAATCAACTAGAAGATTGTAAAATATTCGCAATATTTTATGAAGTATATTTTCAAAATAATAAAGTAATTGTTCATGTTATGTAGGGATTACTAAGTATTTATCCTCTAATAGAGCTTAGAAAGCTATATATTTTCAAAACATACCTACAAAACCTAGTTTTCTTTTATGTGAAAAAAATTGTATAGCCCTTTGTGGGATCTTCATTATGATATAATTTTTGGTTTAGCTATAGTTGCATCATTTAAGTAAATTCAGTAAATCTATGCCTAGTTGAATAGAAACAACATTCTATTATTTTTTCTATATTTCATCACCTTATTAACACACTAAAACAAACAAAACATTATATTGATTATCAATTTGAGTAATTTTAGTATTGAAAGTGTTGGATGAGACATTAAAAAAGAAGGCACTCCCATTGTTTCACCACTGTCATGGAAGACTTTTGTGAGGTGCAAAGATTTCCATCCCTACTAGAATGCTTATGTGTGTGGTTTCTACAACAGACAATACACATGGGCATGCTCACGATGTTGTTGATAAATGGGAGTTTTGGAATAGGGTATATTCATCCATCAAAGAATAACAAAAGGGAAAATACTTTTAGATCTTACAATGAGAAATACTTTGGACATGTATCCAAAATGTGGAAGCATAGACAGGGCATATGAACTGTTTGACCAAATGCCTCATTTGAAGAATAATAATACTTCCACATTGTTTCCAAGTAGTTTCGAGATCATTTGAAAAAGCATAGTGAACTTTATATTGTGGTGTTATCTCTTTTGAAAAATAATAATATTCTTGCTCTTATTCCTAAAAGGGTTTCTCTACGTAAATCTAGTGCCTCTTTTGGTATGATTGCTTTTTATATTTATGTTGAATGGCACAATTACATGTTTATTTCAGATTTGTAATCACATAAGAAATTTAATATTGCAAGATTTCTTCACCTTGTTTCTCAACAAAAATAAGAAAGAGTTGTAAGATTGTCCAAGATGTCACAATTGAAGAGATCGAATCTAGTTCTCAATCTACACTAAATTTTGATTAAAAAAAAAAACCAAAGTATGGGGAAGTGGCTCCACTACTACAATGAAAATCCTAACTTTGAATGTTATGAGCCTCATTGCCTCTAGAAAAAGTAATGTAAGAGAATCCCTACACAATGTGATAATATTGAATCATTATGAAAAAGTGGAATTTTTTAGTTTAATCAATTGTTTTGTTTGTTAGTTGTAGTTATTATTCTATGGTGAAACTTGAAATTGGATTTTATAGTTTTGGGAATAGTTTTAGTTATGATTTTTTAGTGTCATATTAAAATTTGAGAAGAATTTCATGAGAAAGAAGTTAGTCAATTAGTTTGATAGCATTTATCAAGTGGATAGCTATGTATAACTAGGATTATTTTCATGTATGTGGCAGGTGATTTATAGCTTGAATCGAATAAAATAATATTTATATGAATTTATTGAGCCCTTGATGATAAGTTTTGACTAACACATGGAGGTTTCTTCATTATTTAATGCTTTGAAATTGTAGGCATGTTATTTTTGTTTGATGACATGTTACATGTGGTATTGGGCTTTATACTATATTGTGGCTAACATTGATAATTAAAAAATGTGTTGATGTTATATAAACTATGTTTTATATTAAAGGAGGGTCAACAAAGAGGTAAGGCAAGGACCCAATACGTAGAATGAAAAGAAATCATGAGAAATTTACCTAGCTAAAGGTGAAAAGAACATAAAACATTTTCAAAACTTAACTAGGGAAAGAGGGAGCTAAAAAAATCGATCCTATGAAATATAATAGAGGGGAATCTCTCACTAAGCCTAAACTTATTAGGGTTGAATGAATATTTTTTTTTAGTGAATCACTTGGAGGTAAGGAGGACTCAAACTTTGAGAAGATAAAAGACTTCTTATAGTTCATTCCCATCATTATTACAAGTGAAGATTGTCAAATCTTAATAGAACCTTTCACTAAGGAGATCGATTTGGATTCCATATAAGTAAGCTCAAATAAAGCCCTAATGTCTAATGGATTTCATGTTGCCTCCTTCTAGGAATGTTATGTTGCTAAAAAATAAGTTGTGGTGGCTTGTAGTGAAGCATACAAATATAAAGGTGCTAGAAGAACTCAATTGTACTTTTATTATACTAATCCCCAAGAATGCTTCCCTCGAGTCTATTATAGAATTTCAAAAAATATCCCTTTGTAACACTCTATATAAAATCCTCTTGAAGTCAAGGAAGCATAATCTAAAAATAGTGCTCCCTTTTCTAAATTCCCAAGAAAAAAGTAGCTTAATCTTAAAAAGATCCATCATTGAAAGTATCAACACTAGACATGGAATCGATTACTCAATTTTCAATACAAATAAAAAAGCATAATAATCAAGCTTAATATGAGCAAATCATATGATGTAGTAATTGGAGGTTCCTCATGAAAATATTAGAAAAAGTTGGCTTCTATGATAATTGAGGGAATCAATCTTAGAATGAAGTAGAAGTTGAAACTCTTTTGTATGGCTTCTTATTGTTTAAATCAAGCATCACTAACACAATAATAATTCAAGACAATTTCATGGTAAACATTCTATGTATATAGAAAAGATGCTCAATTAGTTAGAGAATAAATATCACTTTGAATGAATTTTGTGTGATGCTAGGTAGTTTAACATCTTTAATTTTCACGTGTTGGTATAATGGTTGGCATAGCCTTAGCAAGATATGGTACTAATAACACATTTAATCTTGATGTTGGTTTTGTGAGCATTCCTTGGCATCATGTACAAATCAATTCCTATATTGGAGTGATACTTCCCACATTTGGTTTAGCTGAAGAAGGTTTTGGCCTATTTATTTTTTGTTAGATGCTTCTCACTCCTTAGCTATATGATAGTCATTTGTTTCACTATTTTTCTCCTTTCTAGGCTCTTTGTGGTAGTATAAACTCACAATGAGTTGTTAATTCACCCTCGTGGTGAATTATAATAGATGGTCATCCTTGTGGAGATCAATAAACATAGATTGAGAAAATAATCCTTCTTCTAAGGTTGTGAAATCTTGGTTGTCATTTTAGAAGAGCTTGGCATGGATCTCATCAAAAGATTTATTTGACAAGATGTCAACACTGACATCTCTTCCATGTTTGTGTGTAATATCTATACCCTCATTAGTGGAAAGGAACTTACCAAGGCTATAAGACAATATTACATTTTGAATAAGAGTATGATAGCATGGAAGCAATTGTCCATGCGAGTACTCTTCCTCTCAAAAGATATGAATGCCATAGATCAGATCTGCTTAAATTGATATTATTTGTGACACTATGAGTAGATTCATGATATTGAATATAAAATATAAATATTTAATATTCTCAAAAATTGCTCTGGCACGCCATAAACCTAAGAAGACATCCTCAGCCTGCAATCAAGGTGTTCCACGACGACATATTTCTTTGAGGCATTTTGTCAAACAGTTCACGTGCCTCACCTATGCTTCCACCTTTTGCGTATCTTGAATCATAGCATTCTGTCAAATAATTCTTCAAGCCATTATGTCAAACAGTTCACGAACCTTGTCGAAGCTTACACATTTTGCATACATTTCTATCAGGGTAGCTGCAGCTACATCTGACAAAATTCATTTCCAGTGTCCCATTGGGGATGTCCATACGTAAAGTTCCCATTCTCGTATGGCCCGGGAAGATACTGGCAAAGGTTGCAGGGTATGGGTTTACAACTACTAATTGCATTTGGTTGAGATTTGTTGAATCTTTTTCAAGAAATCCATTGTGTGCATATCCTGCAATCAAATAAGTTCCATGCTAGCATACTTCTTTGAGGCATCTGGTCAAACAGTTCATATGCTTCCACATTTTGGATACATGTCTATCAAAGTATTTCCCATTGTAAGATCTGAAAGCTTCGAGTGTGCCGGTTAAGCCCGGCCCTCCTGAATATGCTGTGCATGGCCAATTAACACAAAAAGCAGATGTTTATAGCTACGGAGTGATTGTCCAAGAGATTGTGAGTGGAAAGAAGTGCAGCAAAACTGGACTTCCGCATCCCATGGAGCTTCTTTTGCAATGGGTATGTATGCTTCTTAAATTTATGCCGCAACATATGAAATGAGATTATGTTCAGTACTAATCTGGTGGACATGTTGTAGAATCTATTGGAATTAAAATTATACATACAATAATATAAATTATAATATTAGTTTCTATAATATAGAAATTTATACTGGTGTCCACAAATAAGTGAAATAGGCCAGAATGACCATACAAGTAGAATATTACCGAAAAAAAAATCACCTACAACATCGTGAAGTATCAAAACAGCTAACTAAAAAGTACAATCCGATGTTGATCATCATGAAACTATCTAACTAAAAAGTACAATCCAATGTTGATCATCATGAAACTATCTAACTAAAAAGTACAATCCAATGTTGATCATCATGGAGTGTGAAATGTGTCCCAAAGATCGAGTCTAACAATGCCATTTAGAGAATGATCTGCCTTCGAGGCAGACATTGATAGTATCCTTGGGGATGGAACATTGGCATTTGGAGTCGAACACGCGAAGCTGTAAGCTCGCTGAGCTTCAAGAGGGTAGCTAGCAGATATTATTATGTGTTCTTTCTTTAAGTATAATTAAGTGTTTTGATTATTTTCATGTAAATAGTTTCTCTCCTCAATCTACATTCTTATTTTATTGGTGGTTCCGAAAAAAGTCATATGACAATTTGATGTATTGTAGATACACGATGCACCACCAAATCTGGGACTAACTAAATGTCTCTTCCCATATTTTTAGTTTGGTTGAGAAAATGGCGAGGGGGAGGATGGTGAGGCAACAGTAGTGGTTAGAAACTGTCCTGTTTCTTTGGGAAAAATAAATAAATGTCGATAGTCAGGTAGGTGGAAGAGACAAGCTGTGATAGATTTGTACAGAGAGGAGCTAGAAAAGGGGTTTTTGTAAGTTGTTACTCAAGCAGTTCATATAGAGGTATTTTGGCAGACTTAGCAGGGACAAATAAAATGGTTTCTGTAGTTTTCATTTTCGGATAATAGGAGTTCTTTGTAATTTCTGATAATTGTTTGGTATTGCTTATTTTCACTGTATTTTCATTTTTGATTCTGCTATTCTCAATTTCTGTTTGGTATTGCTTACCTATATTTCTCTTCTACTCTGATGTGTTCAACTCTATACCTGGAACAGGATTATTTAATTTCCAGCAATAGATGTTGTTTGCATCAACTTGCATCAATCAAACAAAGATGACCCAAAGGGGAATCCATCTGAACTGAGGAGGAAGATGCAGAAGGAATGCAGGGTCACAGATAAATAGCGGTGAAGAATGGCTTAGGACTTTAGAAGCCATTGAAGCCAAACTACATTCAGATGACTCAAATGCATCTAGGGCAGTAGAACGTTCATTGAGGCTATGTCCAAAAAAGGATCTAAAGTAAAGGTTGAAATTTCAGATTTTAAAGGTTAATTCACCTCAGATTTATGCACAGACTAGGTCCAAGAGTTGAAGAGGTATTTTGAGAGGGAAAACATTGATAAAGATAATTATAAAAGGGTGAAAATTGCAGCTTCAAAATTGAAGTCTCATGATGCTCTGTGCTGGGAGAATTTGTTAAGTACTAGGAAAGATAGGGAAAGCACAAATCAGGCTGTAGCCCAAGATTTTGAAGCACCTTAAGAGCTAGATTCTTGCCTTCAAGACTATTAGCAAAAACTGTTTAAGGAATTTCCAAACTTAGGACAGAGAGGTCAATTAGTAAAAAGTTATATAGAACAATTCATGATGTTGCAAAACCAAATTAATTTAAAAGAGAAGGCAGAGCAAGAAGCAGATAGGTATAGTAATGTCTTAATGTTTTAGCTTCAAGATTAACTAGCCTTAGTCAGGGTGCCTTGGATGAGGCATATGAACATGCCTTAAAAGCAGAGTGAAAACTAAATTGGAAGAGCAAATGGCAAATAAGATGGGTGATAGCAACTTGAATAAAGAAAAGAAAGTTCCTCCAAAGGAGAAGAGCCCAAGGCAAATGTGAAACCTGACTTTGGAGGAAGGGAGGACTGTAGAGGTAGGGGATGATGACGAGAATCTTTTTGAGATTGGAAGCCCTTAAGATCTCTCATATACAATGAAGCTCACAAAGCTCAAGACTTTCCAATAAATCATAAAAATTCAAAAGGAGCAATGTCAATAGAAGAAGAGGAGCCACAAGCCATTGAACTAGAGGCTGAAACTGAAGAAGATATGATGCTATGAAGGACCTTGGTGGAAGGAAACAAAACACCTACAAACAATGACTGGATAATAACATATTTTAGACTAGATGCAAAGTGTCAAGGAAACGTACACAAAAGTGATAATAGATGGTGGATCAATAGAAAATTCACAGGTACTAAAATGGTACAAAGGTTGAATCTTTCTGGTACTCATAAATCAAAGACCATATAAGATTTCTTGGTCGAAAAAAGATAGAAGTGTGCTCATGGACAAGTCTGGTTTAGTTGCCTTTTATAACAAGCCCTAGGAAGATAAGGTACTCTGTGATGTAGTACCTGTGGATGTTTGCCACTTGTTACTGGGCGAGCCCCGGCAATGTGACAGAAACGTAGTCCACCATGGCAGAGAAAATACTAATGAGATGCAACATGAGGGGAAACAACATATTTTGAAACCCTGTAAAGAATGCTCAACTAAAACATTAGCTCTATCCTTGTTTACGGTGGGCTAGGAGTGAGTTTTTCAGTCTCTAAAGGAGATATTTGATCTTTCAGAGAAAAAGCAATGTCTAGTCAGCAAGAGGTCCCATTAAAAGTGCAGAAATTGCTAAGTCAATATTCAGATTTGACTCGTCAAATTTACCAGCTGATTTGCCTCCTCCATAGGGCATGGCCCATCAAATTCATTTAATTCCACTTGCCAATCTCTCAGATCAAATTGTTTATAGCTTGACTCCTCTAGAGAATGGGGAAATTAGGTACCAAATTACTGAATTATTGAACAAGGGATTTGTCAGGGAAAGCGAAGTTCATGTGTGGTAGCTTCTTTTCTCTCCCTGAAGAAAAGAATGAAATGGAGGTTATGTATAGGTTCTACAGCCTTTAAAATATCGCTATGAAGTACCAATATCCATTGCCAAGAATGGAAGATATATTAGATTGCATCTCAAGTGTCAATATCTTCTCCAAAATTGGCCTCAAACACAATTATCAATTATCATTGAATTCAAATTCGTAAAGGAGCTGAGTAGAAGATTAGCTTCAAAACCAAGGATGGTTTATATAAGTGGATGGTGATGCTATTTGGCTTGTCCAATGATATGGCTACTTTCATGCGAACAATTAATTCAAGTATTTTCACCTAATTATACCAGGCTTTGAGAAAAAAATTGCAGTAGTGTGATGCATCAAGCTGCCAATCTCCCAAATCAAGTTGCTTATAGATTCGCTCCTCTAGAGAATGAGGAAATGAAGTAGCAAATTACTGAAATATTGGACAGGGGATTTGTAAGAGAAAGCATGAGTCTGTGTGACACACCTACTTTGCTCTCCCCCGAGAAAGGAGGGAAATGGGGGTTATTTATGGACTCTAGAGCCTTTAAAACGTGAAAAACGTGAAAAAGTTCATTGTGAAGCACCAATATCCATTGCCAAGAATGAATGACATATTAGATTGCTTGTCAAGTACCAAGATCTTCTCCAAATGTGATTACCATCAAATTTAGATTCATGAAGGACATAAGTGGAAGACGACCTTCAAAACCAAGGATGGTTTGTATAAGTGGGTAGCCATGCCGCTTGGCTTGTCCAATGCTCCGTCTACCTTCATGTGAACAATGAACCAATTATTTACACTAGATTATACTGAACATTGAAAAAAAAATTATAATAGAATGTAATGCATCTATAGTAGTTATTTGAGGAGTGTTAAGCCAAGAAGATATACTTGTGATCTTTTTCAGTGAGAAATTGAATGAAGCATTAAAATATTTGAGGCATTGTCTTTTTGATGATTGATAATCAAGCTCTAAAATGCATAAATTCACAAGCTAAGTTGCATGGTATTCCAAACACCATACCTAACGACAGGGATACTAAATTTCTAAGAGACTTTTGGAGTAGCTTCTAGAAGAAAGTGAATGGTAGGTTGCAATATAGTTCAAGATACCCACCCCTAAACGAATAGCCAAACATAGGTGGTATATAGGAGCCTAGGTATCCTATTGAGATGTTTGGTTGATGACAACCCCAAGAAACGCCATTTGGTTCTACCCATAGTTCCATGGAATTTCTTGATGGGGAAACACAAGGATGGGTTTCAGGGATGGGGGGACCACGGACCTAAATTTGGGGACGACGAGGAGAGAGCAAGGGAGTGGCAGTTGGGGGGTGTGGCACTAATACAAATTGAGGTGAATCGAAATCTTCAAGGCAAAACCTGCAATATAACACCTCTGCAAGTGCCCTATGAAAGGCAAACTAGTTTTCACAAAGTTAAAGGTTGCAATCAGTATGCAAAGGCATATGCCATATAGCAAGTGACTAGGTGGCGTCCCTAGTAGAGGTGGCAGAGGTGGTGGTGCTATGAGGGGATGTCTCCCCTAAGTTCCCAAGTCTTAGAAACATCCCCATATAGCAAGGCTTTTTTTTTGGTGAAGGAGGGGGGGTGTGGTCGGGGGAGCGTGTCCCCATGGAACACTGGTTCTACCCCTAATTGAATTTTCTTATAATTCCTAGAATAACAGGTTTATAGGTAAATGTACATTTCAAACTATGCATGCTGTAAATCTTAAAGGAATTGTGGACTTAATTTGATCTACCAGTAAGCCCACAAGTAAACTGAAATGCTAGAAATTTTGTAGGGAGCATTCAAGAGATAAATCAACAGGTTTGGCACAAATCATAGGCAATGAATGAATAATATATGAAAAATATTGATTTACATAAGAGGGGGAAATTATTCCTGGAAAGAGATATAGTTAGAGTACATTTGCAGAAGAAGAGGTATTCGCAAGGCACTTACAACAATATATAGCCCAAGGAAATCAGGCCTTGCATGATTTTGAAGAGGATAAATAACAATTCTTATGTGATTGACATTCCTGAGGATTTGGAAATCAGTCCTCTCTAATATGACTGAGCTTTCTTCACACACTACTAAGACGACTGAATCAACATGACAGGACAAGAACTGGACCTAGTAACTGCCAAAGAAGAAAAGAGAACAGATTGAAAGAGTGTTAGATACCAAATTGGCTCCTACAAAGACCAGGGCATATAAAATATATTTCGTTAAATGGGAAGGCTTACTGGATTCCTATAATACCTAGATCAGAGAAGCTGAGTTAATTAAATACAACAAAATAACCCCACAATATGACTCTAGACAAGGAGATTCAGAATTTTAGAATGTGGGATGGATGATGCACAACTGAATCTGGGAGTAACTAGATATTTTTTCCCGTATTGTTAGTTTGGTTTAGTTTGGTTGAGAAATTGGGGTATATTGGAGGAGAGAGTGGCGAAGGGGACGTTTTTATCAATATTAGTAGTAGTAGAAAGTACCCTGTTTTTCGGAGAAAAACAAACAAGCATCAATACTTTGGTAGATGGTAGAAACTAGCTGTGATAGACCTGTAGAGAGAGGAGCTAAAAGAGAGGTTTTTTATCTGTTGCTAGGCCCATTTAGAGCTACTTTGGACAATTTAGCGAGGAGACAAAAAAAAGCCTTTTGTTGTTTTCATTTTCTGATAGTAAGAGTTCTGTGTTTTTTCCTGATAGTTGTTCAGGTATTGCTTATCTTTACTGTATTTCATTTCTGATACTGGCCTGCTTGACTTTTGTTTGGTATTGCTCATCTACACTGTATTTGTCTTCTATTCTGCTGTTTTCAATCCTGTACGTGCAATAGGGTTATCTAACTTGCAGCAATAGAGGTTGTCTGCATCAAGACAGTACATATAAAAATGGAAGAGCTAATGAGCTCCATAACAATCGGTTTATAAGAACACTTTCTAAAGGTTTTGGAAATGGATTGGCAAGCTAAGGGGTTTGATTGTGAGTGAAATTCTATAATTCAGTCACTTAATAGGTATTCTTCTGGGAAATCTTGGTGCTTAATCCTTGTAGACATGATACTTGATAGTAATGAGAGCTAAAAGGAAGATTCTTTTGAACCAGTACTCATAAAAGCTAAATCAATGCATTCAACTAGAAAAGCTTAAAAGGCACACCTAAATCCACGTTTTCTTGATCAATAGTTAAAACACAGAATTTGATCACATTCTGCTGAACCTGATTTCCAAGAAAATAGTCGAGTCGCAGGTTTTTAGAACTAAGGAATTAAATTTCAGCTCTTAAGGTTGAAATCTGCAAATGGAAATTTTTGTATGTAATTTTTTGCCCCGCCAATAATCTTCCTATATAGTTTACCTGGGAAATAACAAAATAAACTATTTGATTTCATTCGCAACACTCCCTGATGATGTTAATCTATTTTCGATTGATGCAGGCTTGGAAATCATATGAAACAGACGAGAGCTTGAGCATTGCTGATCCAAAACTGGAGTTAGGGACTCTATCTGAAAACGAGCAAAGAGAAATATTAAGAGTTATACACAATGCTCTTCTTTGCACTCAAGGCTCTCCTACTAAGCGACCATCCATGTAAATGTTGTGTCAATGTTAACAAATGATTTAGAGATTTCAGATGTACCCACTCCACCGGCTTTATTGGATCTTTCAACTGCAACTTGAGAAGCTTCTCGTCACATGGATCCATTAGTTTATCTCTCTTTTCACGCTAAGAGTTATAATTGATCTCCCTATTGATTGGGTTAAATTTGGATGCCACCAAATGAAACATTCCATGTTTGGTTGATGGACTCATCAGATTCACTGTACAAAGTTTTTTAAACACAATAACATAAACACCTGCCCATTTACAGTAAAACAAATGTGAATACACTGGTCACTACCAAATCGAATGGACGGGGAAGGAAGAACTCTTACAAAGTAAAGGATTTGTTTTAAAATTTCAGTATTTCAATATTGATAGTTTCTTTCTTTGTGAACTTAAGATAGTTTATTTCTTCTGTAAATTTAAGGTCTATTTCGGTTTTCTCTCTTGGAGCTTCACACTTAGTCCTTATGCACTGTGGAATTTGTATGATGGTTTAATCAAAAAATTGAAGAATGGAAGAAAGTTGAATCAAAACTCACAGAAAAATCGCGAGTACTCGCGAGCCAGAAATGGTCGTGAGTCACTCGCGAAAGAGTTTTGGGTTTCAAACGCAGGGATTTGTACCCTAAAAATAGCGAAAATAACGCCTAAACTCGGCGAAAAAAAATCGCCCGAAGACTGAAAACAAATCAATAACGTATCGGTGAAATTAGGCCCGATTCCTCCCCCGATCTGAATGGAGCAGCCGGTGGCCAAAAATTAGCAGCACTGCGAGTGACTAGAGAAACAGCCTCCCCTTCATTCTCCAAAAAGATTTTTTGCCAATATAAACCCTTGGGTTGCAGACCTAGACCAATCAACCCAACAATCAAGTAAATTTATTGGGTCAGAATTGAACCTTGGATTTACATTAAAAAATTCGAAGTGTAGACGAACCCCTCTTTGTGTCAGTTAATAACTGATTTATTTGTATTTGGAATATATCTAGCAATTGCATTTTGGTATGCAATGGGTACGTCGAACATAATAGTGGACAAAACATTAAAGAGGGGAGATAGAAGAAAAGTTGAAAAGTCAATTTCATAAATTGACAAAGTATAGTTCATTTATTTTTAAGAAGTTAAAATTGAAATCTTACAAATTGTAGTATATAAGCATAGAAATATAATCAATGACTAATAGTGTTTTCAAAAAAATATGTAGAGAATGCACAATATAATTATAAACATCATGAAATTAAACATAAGGTTTACATTTGAAATTTGTTTGGAATGTCTCGAGCAAATTCATAATTAACATATTTGCATATCTTCCACATCTTCCTCATTTATACCTTTCTTTTGAACACCTCACACAGTGTTGCAAACACCACAAATTTGTCAAATAGAATTATGTAAAACATTTTATAGAACATGATAAAATTGTTAATGTTTTAATGGTAAGTGTTTGGAAAAGGTCCATGTTTGGTATGAAATGTTTTGTAGAAGAAGCTTCCAAAGGGTCATCAGAGCTACTTGATGGAAGGTAGGATAGCCCAGCAATAAAATAAGATATATAATTTAGTAAGGTGTATGTGTGAACAAACAAGAGTGAAAAAACAATATTGGAATAGTATGGACATACGTGAATCTGTTGAACATCTTGCAAGAATAAATTCTCTTTAAAAGTTAAATATTACTATGTCTCGTTTTAAGTATATTGCATATGTTTATGTATTTCTTTTGTTTAAGCAAAAAAAATTAATAGCTTCTATTTTTTGTAGATGTAATAGACTTTGTAAAATTGACATTTATCAAATACATAGTTTGCAATATTTTAGAGTGGTTGAGAAACACTTTCTAAAATGAACCAATATGAATTGGTAGAAGGAAACAAACATACAATAATAAACATTTATAAATTATCTAATTTGTAAAATTTAAGAGTGGTTGAAGCTCAAAGAATCACATTAAATATATATGTCTAAGGAAGTAATAATCTAGGAAATTAGAATACATAATAACGTAATGAAAGGAAGAATGTGGAACATGGACTACTTTTATATGGATGAGAAATCGTTGAATTTAAGAAGAGATTCATTAAATTAACATCTCTTCTAAAAAAACAATCATTTTTGTATATGGTGAAAATGGAAACAACAAAATATATATGAATTAACTAAATGAATTCAACCACAAAACCCTAGCCTAACAACAACAAAGATCCACCATAACATATGAAGATTACCTAAGACAATGCAAATCAAATAAAATCACAAAGATTATACCATCACATGTCCAATAGGGTTTGGATATCCATTCTTCCTATCTCCATTGATCTTGCTTGATAAATTTGCTCTCAGATTTTATGTGCACAAGAGCTCAACAAAGAACGGAAATGTGGTTGTAAGTAGGATCGCATATGAAGGTTCAAAAGCGTAGTGTAGTTGAATAGTCAATTGATCAGGTAGTTAGGGTTGATAATGAAGGAAGCATCGCCTTATATAGAAGACACTATAAGAAATGGAGGGATAAGATTGAGAGGTGTAAAAGATAAATAGTTGGCTATGATTAGAGGGTAGGTAGAGAAAATAATAAAATAATGAGAGGGTAGGTAGTGTATGAATTAAGAGATGAATGACATGTGTCATAGGTAGAAAAGGTTAATGAATTAATTAAATAAATAAAGATTTGTTTAATTAATAGAAGAAGTGGGATCAATTAAATAAATAAGATATTTATTTAATTTAGGAAAATGGGAATTTAAATAAATAAATGTATTTATTTAAATGAGAAATAAGGCTAGAAGAGGATAAATGAATTAATTAAATAAATAAAGATTCATTTAATTAATAGAAGAATTAGGCTAAAGTAATTAAATAAATAAAGATATTTATTTAATTAGATAGGACAATTTTAGGTGTCTACATTTTGCCCCTCTTTGAGACAATGCAGCTTGTCGCATTGTTTTAAAGAAGATAATATGAACTGATACAAAGTTGCCCCAAGATGGGAATGATATGCCCCCTCGAGAGATTGGATGAAAATGTTTGAAAAGATCATAGACAATCTCTCGATAAGAAAGAAAGGCTAGAATGGACTGACCAGATAGGATAGAGTGACAGAGTCATGAGGTAAAGAAGACTGGCTCGGGAGACAAGGGCTAGGGTAGTCTATAAGATAGACTACGAGGGAACACATCCTCATTGTCATCCACACATCCAAGAGATTAGAGTGCAGAGATAGTAGAGAGCAGTCAACAGCGATGGCATTGGTGCACAGATTAGATCGCGTTCGCCGATTTCAGAGGCCAATAGATGCAGGAGAGCCGGTAAGTACCAAAAAAACCTCCTTGTACTTTGCCACATGAAATGTTGTCATAAATGCATGCTAGGTAGAGCAATAAATGCGCGCTAGAAAATGGCAAGTGGGGGTAAAAAATGCTAAGGCGTGTCTGTGTTGGTGTCAGGCGCATTTGGGTAGGATAGGCGCGTTTGTGTCTTCAAGGCTGAATCGATAGTTCTGTGATAAACATACGATGTCAATTGGATAAGCTGCTGAGAGGATACACTCAAACAGGTCTCTAGGGAAGACTAGGGTAGCAGATAGGGCTAGGATTGAAAATTCTGTGATAGAACATACGTTGCCAATTAGAAAACTACTCAAGAGGATACACTCAAGAAGAGGCCCTAGGATAGGATATATCGAGGCACTTTGTGATGAACAGGGAGTACTAATATGAGCAACAATTTGTGATGAACAGTGAGTGCAAATATGGGCAGCACTTTGTGATGAACAGTGAGTGCAAATATGGGCATGTAGTACTTTGTGATGAACGGGGAGTACCACTAGGATAAATAGCAACACTTTGTGATGAATAGTGAGTGTCACTAGGATAGAATGCCATATGATAAATATAAGCACTAGGATAAAAAACAGCATTTTGTGATGAACAGGGAATGCCACTATGATTGACACAATTGATTTGCTTGACTGCAAGAGGACCTACCTATGTTGGAGTCACAGGAGAGATTCCCATCGTCTCAGAGTTTACGACCAGAGCTGACATTTGAGGATAGAGCAGCGATTGAGGTTATGGGCTTGCGATATATTCTATATGTGCCTGAGTTTTGGACGAACATGGGATTGCTAACTGCACTTGCTGAGAGATGGCATTCAAAGACGTGCACATTTCATTTGCTGATGGGTGAGATGACAGTCACCTTAGAGGATGTGTACAAGATTCTGAGGATACCGATCGATGGGGAGTTGATACCCTATGATCGAGATGGAGATAGGGAGACATTGAGACGAGTGTTCTGGGATCCGGGATTGGAGATGAGGGCTGGACACGTGGCTTGAGATACCATAACACAGACAAGATTGGCACTACCAGCAGTTTTGGCAGGAGTGATCAGTGGATTCCTCTATCCGGATAGGGTGACACGAGGGTTGGTTGTGTAGCCATATGTATTTTGACATCATTGTATCATGACACTTATGATTTTTGATATATATATGAGATGATTCATCCTTGCGGCAGCTATATGCATGTGTACCTATGTGATGCTTCTATATGTTTTATGATGCTTATGATATGGATGCAAATATGTACATGAGGAAATGCAATATTTTTGTTCTTTTATGTTTTATATGTTATGCATATGCAAATGTGAATGTATGAAATGCAGATGAATATGATAATGCAAAGAATTATTTACATGATGAGAATGTAAACGATGCTAACATGTGTTGTGTGCAGGATGTGATGCAATTGTGATATCTATATGTATGTATGAAATGCTTAATATGTGATGATGTAGGTGCAAACTACATGAAATGCAAATATTTTTGGCGTGTCATTATACTCAGTCGTGTGATAGCAGGCTACACGGACTCAAGAAGGACGATGGAAGTCAATGAAGAAGGGGGGATGAAAGATAGAAGATATGGAAGTGAAAGAGATTCTTGTGCGTTATCATCATTGAGCTTTATTATGGCAAGTAGGTTATGACAATCGAGGCATATGTTCGACCTAGAAAGTCATTGTACCCATTTGCATGGAGATCAGAGAATTGCAAACAAGGAATGCCCTAGTTCATACTAAACTCTCAGTGTCCTCATATCCTTGGACAAGTCATAGCATTACTAAGAGACAATCCACAGACAACAAAGAAAAATAGGCGACGATACCCCATCCTCGTCTTTCTAGTCAAGGACATCCTGGAGATAGAATCTCTAGTCAAAGACATCTCGGAAAAGCTAAAAGACATGTCACCAAAAGATAAAATCAAAATAAAACCAAGACTCGACACCAACATCCACTGTAGTCCTCAAGTTTAGTGTCTCTTGTCACTTGTATAAGTCTATTTGATTGTGGTCACAATGTTTACTTTCACAAAAGGATAGATAGCACTAAACCATAATGTTGTTTGAGTCTATTGAAAGATTTGATTTGTTGAAACCCATTGTCGCTGTTGTGCCTCACCTAAACTGGTTGAATCCATGAAACTGATACTTTATTGCAGAGAAGATGGAACTTTATTGCGGATTGGTGATGTAAATGTTGCTTTATTACGGATTGTGTACGAATAGGCCAAAGGAAACTGGAAGAAACTGTACTCCTCAAAACATGTGATGCTCTCAGTTCCACACCCATCACTAGACGTAGGATTTGCCTTAGCCACAGATAGGAGATGATTTATTATGGATGGAAAGGGGTGAAAAGGGATGTTTATTATGGATGGCTAACCAATCCTAGGTAGATCAATAACAAGCCATGATGGGAATGGGTAAGTTTATTATGGATGAATAGGTTGTGAGTGTGTGCAAAGTGAAAGGATGAAAGTGAATCCTGAAGGAGGGAGGAGCAATGTCTCTACACATGGCGTCGGTGATCCAATTTTCACCATGGTATTTGCCTAGGGTGCCACCAAAGTGGTTTTCACTGTTGGATGAAATGTTTTTTCTTTACTTTTTTTTATTTTTCAATTTTTTTTTGGTGTCACAAGGCGCCTGTTTGCCAGGTTTTCACCAAGTAACGATTTTTTATTTTTATGATTTTTTTGTATTTTTTTTGTATTTTTTTGTATTTTTTGTATTTTTGAATTAGGATACTCTGAAGAGATATGTGTAAAACCTACAAAGGTGCATGTTGTTGATAGGATCCTTCAAAGGGTTGCCCTCTGGAGTTGAAAGCTGATATGCACCAGATCCATAGGTTGCTGTGATGATGTAAGGACCAAGCCAATTTTGTTCGAACTTGCCCTTCTTCTCTCTGTCTTGCTGATCTTTAGGATTTTCCTTGAGAACTAAGTCACCTACCTCAAATGTACGAGGCTTCACCTTATGATTGTAGCTGTGTCGTTCCTTGAATGAATGATGTGTAGCCCGAGTGACTGTCTTCCTTGATAAAGGAACTGAGGTAGAATTACTAGGGTGTGAACTACGTAGGCCCATATATGTGTCACCTAAAGAAGTTTGGGCATCCCTGATAACAAAGTCCTTTGAGGAAGCTCCATTAAAGGTCCATGATGTATCACCATAAGGGAAAGGATGTGTAGAACAAGTGGATGAGTTATAAAGGCTTATGATTGTGAAAAGAAGTGAAAGTAGGATAGCATGATGGAAACTTAGGATCAACAAGTATGCTTTTTGACTTAAAATTGTAGAACTTTTGCCCCCAGTTATTTTGATATTAGGGGAAATCAACTCTTGCTCCTTTTCCTTTATAGTATTTTTATCCTTGACTTTGATTTTTGTAGAGTCCAGTAGCTTTTGATTTTGATTTGTACTAAAGGACTTCTCTTTAGTTTTGACTTTTAGATTTTTCTTTTCAAAGCTTGATTTTTCATCCCCAGTGAGTAAGGGCTTTTGTAATTCTTGTTGATCCAAGTCTGGAAGTGGAGTGGAAATGGAATAAGTGGATGAAATAGTAAGGCTATGTGAGTTCTCAAGAGGGCTGGCGATACACTCAATAGATTCTTCGTTGGAACCACTCTTAGGACTAATGATATCAAGAGTTGCTTGCACCACTAGAGGAGATTTGCATTCAGACTTAGTAGCCACAACACTAGGTGGTTCATACCCATTTCCTTGGCATTGAAAATTGTTTGTAGGTTGTTCTTGTTGACTGAATACCTTAGGAGATAGTGGGAGTTGATCAACATGAAATATATACTCACCACATCCCATGTCTTTAATCTTGAACTTTTCTTTGATCTCTACTTGTTTTGATGTAGAAGCTTTCAATGATTCTGGATCCACATATGCTGATGAAGGAATAGCTTCTCGATTGGCTGGAATTGTTATTTTTGATCTAAGTCGCATATTGTTGCAATATATGAATGGATTTGGGTCAGCTTTGATAGTCACTTCAACTCCATTATGAGGAAACTTGATACATCGATGATATGTAGATGGGACTGCGCTCATCTCATGAATCCATGGACGTCCTAGCAATATGTTGTATGTGAGATCTAGGTCTAGGACTTGACAAACCACATCCTTTGTAACTGGCCCAACTCTAAGAGGTAAGGTGACTGTGCCTTTGGATGAACGCTCTTCATCATCATATGCCTTGATGGTAATTTTGTTTGTAGCATTCATAGCTTTTTCAGAATATCCCAATTGTATTATTGTGTTCAAAGTACAAATGTTCAGACCTGCTCCTCCATCTATCAGGACTCATTTTATTCGATGGTCATGTAGGAAGGCTTCAATGTGTAAAGGTGCATTATGCGGTTGGCTCACAGAGGCATCGTCAGCTTTGGTGAATGTAAGGAAGTGTGGAACGGAAAGGTATCCCACCATGGCTTGAAACTGGTCCACGTTCAGATCAATGGGGATGGAAGTGTCTCTGAAAGTTTTGTCAAGAATGGATTTATGTACAGGGGATATGCGTAAGAGCTCAAGGATGGAGATAAGCATGGGTGTCTTCCCTAACTATTCTACAAGGTCATACTCAGGTTTGGTTGATGAGGAAGCAATGTTTTTAGCTGGAGCACCTTGCAAAGTGAATTTACCTCGACGAGTTGTAACATTGCATTCAGAGGTAGGTTCGGAAGAAGATCCAATGCCTTTCAGGACGATCTTGGGTCTTTGAGTAAAGTTCTCAAGCGTCTTGTCCTTGATGATAATGGTAGAGACATAATTGTCCATCGAAACGTGATTGATAGTTGAATCATAGTTGTAAGATGCTCTGGTATAGTTGGTTTGGTCATCTGTGGCTTTAGATTTTCCTTCGTCATGCTTTGGGAATGGTTCCTTAAACATCTCATGTTCCTGGTTGGATGAGTGTCCTTCAATCTCAATTTCACCTCTATCAATAAGATCTTGTATGATGTTCTTCAGTAGATGGCAATTTCCTGTTTTATGTCCTTTGCTCTTATGAAATTCACAATACTCATCATCATTCCACAAATTTGGTTTGACCTTTGGCTCATATGGAGGCAAATCTGGAATTTTTATTATCTTGTTTGCCACTAGCTTCTTGAAAACTGACTCAAGTGGTTCTCCCAATGGAGTGTACTTCCTTCATGACTTGGAAATTGTTTGAGTATTCACTTGATTGTTTGTAGAGTTTGATCCAAAAAAAATGATTTGGTCGTACTGTATTGGAATCAACAACACCATCATTGACTGTGTTCTTGTTTTTATTCCAAAATCTTGGCTTATCTTTTCCTCTAAAGTCCTCTTTCTTTTCTTTGAATATCTTAATGACTCCTTGTTCAATTAGGACCTTCTCTATTGCTAAACCTTTCTCAATGACGTCCTTGAAGGTGGAAAAGCAAGCTTTTCTTAGGTCATAACCAATGTCTTTGTTAACATTTTGGGTGAACATTTCTATTATTTGTTTTTGTGGAATCTCACAAGAGCATTTGCTGGCTAGATTTCTTCATCTTTGTAAGAATGATGAAAAAGATTCTCCATCCTTTTGTTTGGTGTTGCACAAAGTAGTGACTGATATATCTGTCTCTATGTTGTATGAGAAATGTTGGATAAATGCCTCTGCTAAGTCACCCCACAACTTAATTCCAGGTGGGAGTTGGGAGAACCATTCCATAGCTTGATCACCTAAGCTTTGTGGGAATAATCTCATCAAATATGTCTCTTATGTTGCTACCTCAATGCAGGCTGTGAAAAATTGTCTTATGTGTGCCTTAGGATCCCCTTTTCCTCTATACTTATCAAACTTAGGTGTCACAAAGTGTGTAGGAAAAGGAGGCATTGGAATGCTCTTGTCAAATGAATAAGGACATATGTCTCTCATTGTGTAAGTTGGCTTCGGTGTATTTATGTCCTCCATTTTCTTTTGTAAGTCCTTCATTTGCTGTTCCAAAATAATCTTACCGTGGAGACCGACTTCTTGGACCATACCCCATGCCTGAACCAATGTGTGGAGGAGGAGCATGTTGCATATATGGATGATATTGATCATACACATGTTCATATGGAGGAGGTCTATAGTGATGCTGCGTATATGGACCACTTGGTATAGAGTCATGTTGAGGAATGGAATATCTGCTTTGTCCATGTATACCATACTCTATAGGAATGTCATGAGTTTTTTCTAGTGTGTTGCCCCCAAATTTGACGCGAGGTTTCCTTGTGTCCAAATTTTGAGCATGCCTTTGAATATCCAATTGCTTTGGTGGTTGATCCTTAGCATTGGTATGTGATTGAGTATATTTTTCTGCATAAGACTTCCATAATGGTCTGCGAAGGTGAGTATCATATGCTTGACCATGTGTGTATGGGACCTCTGGTTTGTGAAACAAAGATGATGGTGATTTAGGCACCATATGTGATCCTCTATTTCCTCCACTAGTAGGCCTCCTTTGATCCATGTTGGAGTGAGTTTGTTGCAAAGGTTGATTTTCCATTATTAGAGACATGTCAAAATCATGGGGGATCTTGGCTCCACTTTGTGCCATCACTTGTAAGAAGTATTGTCTATCTCTCCTCGTTATTTCCTCAACCAATCGATTGAAATGGGGATCCATAATGGAGTCTTCCACTTCTACTGAATGTACTAAAATGTTGTCCATATTGTCATTGTGTGTATCATTGTTGTTTGTAGTGTCCATGTTCTCAACATTTGGAATGTTTCTATAGGCATCCATGTCAGGTAATGTAGTATGATCATAATTGAAAAAGACATCATTGTCATACTCATAGGCACTCATGTTTGCGGACTCTTGAGCCTCTTTAGTTTCTCTCCTAGATTTTTGGGAATGGGTCTCAACCATGAACTAGGTATTGACCAAGATGTGTGAAACTAGATGAAAGATGGAAAGATATGGAAGATCAAGAGTTGTATGAAATGTAAATGAATCTGAGGTGTACTTACAATTTCCAAAGTGTAAGACCAAGTATGTATGTAGTAGAGTAGGTTTGACTTCCAAAGAGATGATAGTTTCTCTTGATGAGGTAAGTTGACCTTGACTCTAAGTAAGACCAAATGAGACCCAAAGGTGATAGACCTTGATGAGGGACCACTTAGATTAATGTTGTTTGTAATGTGTTGACAAAGCAAGATGAGGACAAGCAAGTGACCTTTTGACTCAAGTTTAGACAAATGTGAATGTAATGTAAGGTGTAAAGCAATGATGAACTTTGTGAGACCCAAAGGTAGGTTGAATGCTAGATGAAAATATAGAGAAATAACTTAGGAAGCTCAATAAGTCTGAAACTGACTGCTCTTGTTTGTTGGACTATAAATTTTTCCAATTTGTGAAGTTGTTTGTTGTGACCCAATCTGAATTTTTGACTTCTTTTTGTGACAAGATGACACAATGTTGATGAAGACTCAATGTTTACAAGTGTTTAGACTCAAAATGACTCAAAGAAAAGTGTGTTGTTTTATGTAAAATTGTTTTGCATACACTTGAAGACACAATGTTTTGATGTTTGGGTCTTGAATGTTTGATTGTTTAAAATAAGACAAGCACAACTCTTATGGTTGGCCAGGACAATAGTTGTTGATCCCACATGAGGCTACGCTATTCAGAGCAGATACTTAGATGCTTGACCCTACTGGCTCCACCCTCGGCACTTACTTCGCGGGGCAACCAAGCATCAGTCCCCACGAAAACTCCCCATGGTGAACTTTGTATCTCTACTAAGAACCGTATGTGTGTGGGCCGCTCTAGAGGTCCGACCTCCTGCCCAACAACTAGAAGGATTTTGACTTCTAAAACAAAAAGGTGCTAGTAAGGGCATCCACTCGTGTGGCCATACATGTGGCACTTTTAGCTCCGTAAATACAGAAGGCTCCCAACCAGTAGGGGTTACACCCTACAAATGATCAAACGGGTTTATGGGGAGACATAGTGTCTGTATGAACTAATCAACACACGTTATACATAGTTTTCACCATGAATACAGTTGTTTATAGTGGTTCGGAAGAGGTGGGTTTTCCTCGCTACCACTTGGGTCGTTCTCTCCTCACTAATAGTCCTAATGACCACACGGGGAGACAGGCCCTCTAAAGATGAAACAAAAAGAGCCTATTGCTCAAGACATAAAAGACACTAGTTCAATTTTAGTGCACCAATTGAAGTGTTTAATAATCTATGAAAACAAGGCACACAATAAAGATCAAAAACCCTTGCCAAAATTCTACAACAAATATTTGTTAGTAGTTTTGCAATAATACCCCTCCTGCAAGCACACAAGTTAGGTAAATTTTAGATCCAAAAGACTTTGTGAAATAGGGGCTTTCAACAATGCGGTTTTTTTTTACCAATTAAAAGATCTAATTCATCATAAAAAAAGACCACCTGTAAAATTTCAAGAAATTTCTAGAAATGTAAGAAAATCCAAAAAAATTGCTAATTTGCTCCAAAAAATATTTTTTTATGAAAAATCATAAAAAATTCATATAAAATGCAAAATTGATCCAAAAAATCTGAAATTTTTACTAGACAGACCTGATGGTCTTTCAAACCTGCATAAAAAAATTCCTGCAACAAATCCAAGCAGTTTGTGAGATATGAGCAAAATAATGCAAAACCCTAATTTTCAAAGATCCAATTTTTGAGGAATTATTTTGCATCAAATTTAAAATAACAAAAAATAGAGTCTGTGTATAAATTAGAGAGCTTTCCAAAAATATAAGAAAATCTGAAAAATTTGCTAATTTGCTCTCAAAATTAATTTTTCATGAAAATATATAACAAATTCACATAAATTTCAAATATGCTCCAAAAAATCTAAAATTTGTACTGAGTATCTCTGATAATGTTCTTGACCTGCAAAAATTGATGCCAAAATTCAAAACCGTTTGTGAGATCTGATCAAAATAATGAAAAACCCTAATTTTTAAAGATCCCATTTTTTAGGAAATATTTTGCATCAAAATTAAAATCACAAAGAACAGATACTGTGTATAATTATGAGAGATTTCCAAAAATGTAAGAAAATCCGAAAAATTCGCTCATTTGCTCTCAAAATTAATTTTTTATGAAAATTCATAGAAAATTAAAATATGCTCCAATAGATTTGAATTTTTGTTTGAGAGCTCTTGATACTGTCTTCAACTTGCAAAAACAATTTAGTGTAAACTTTCCAAGCCGTTTGTGAGATATGATTGAATCTCTCCAAGATCTTGATTTTGTGTCCAAAAGCCTAGCTGCACAAGGTTATTCTCCAAATTGTTTTACAAAACAACAAAATATGGTTAGGAAAACCTGCAAAAAACACAGATCTAACAAAAATCCATGTCCCACCGGGCGTGCCAAAATGTATATGGTGAAAATGGAAACAACAATATTGAAAGACTAAATGAAATCAACCACAAAACCCTAGCCTAACAACAACAAAGATCCACCATAACATATGAAGATTACCTAAGACAATGCAAATCAAATAAAATCACAAAGATTATACCATCACATGTCCAATAGGGTTTGGATCTCCATTCTTCCTATCTCCATTGATCTTGCTTGATAAATTTGCTCTCAGATTTTATGTGCACAAGAGCTCAACAAAGAACGGAAATGTGGTTGCAAGTAAGATCGCATATGAAGGTTCAAAAGTGTAGTGTAGTCGAATAGTCAATTGATCGGGTAGTTAGGGTTGATAATGAAGGAATCATCCCTTTATATAGAAGACACGATAAGAAATTGAGGGATAAGATTGAGAGGTGTAAAAGATAAATGGTCGGCTATGATTAGAGGGTAGGTAGAGAAAATAATAAAATAATGAGAGGGTAGGTAGTGTATGAATTAAGAGATGAATGGCATGTGTCAGAGGTAGAAAAGGTTAACGAATTAATTAAATAAATAAAGATTTGTTTAATTAATAGAAGAAGTGGGATCAATTAAATAAATAAGATATTTATTTAATTTAGGAAAATGGGAATTTAAATAAATAAATGTATTTATTTAAATGAGAAATAAGGCTAGAAGAGGATAAATGAATTAATTAAATAAATAAAGATTCATTTAATTAATAAAAGAATTAGGCTAAAGTAATTAAATAAATAAAGATATTTATTTAATTAGATAGGACAATTTTAGGTGTCTACAATTATATATTGTGTCGAAAATTTACATTGATAGATATAGGTAGGTTTCATAGTAGCAAAATAGAAGTTTGTCTATAAGTGTTGGCTATTTACATTGTAAGTAGTTAAAAGACAAGTTTAGGGTTTTTACATTGTAAGTAGTTGAAATAACTAATCACATATTCTTCAAGTACATCTCATAAAAATGGATGATTTTGGAGGCACCCTTAATTGAGTAGAGTTCATCACGAAATAACTCCTTAAGGAAATTGCAAAGCCCCTCTAATTTGATGCAAGTGGGTTGGAATGTTGACACAGTCTCTTGAAGTTTTTTGATGTCCAATTCTTCCACAAGAGGTGTTGTTTGGCATGTAATTTTGAATTTCTGTACAATATAATGGCAAAGACTTGACACAATTGAAGTAAGATTGTGGACATTGGTTCCAAGACATTCTAATTGATTAACAGAAGAACATGTTTCAGCTTCTATAGCCATGACATCTACATTACTATTTGTACGCTTAGCAATTTGCTGACAGGAGTGAAGTAGGAGAAAGGACACATAAAATATAGAGTATACTTATTAAACTATTTTAAAATTTACTAAAATTGTATTTACCAAACAAGTTATATTATGTTAAATGTAATATGATATGAAGTAATAAACAAATATAAGAAATTTAAAGAAAAATTTAGAGTTCGAAATATATAATTAATTATGTATTGATCATAATAATTAGTATTCATCATATTTAAATAATATAGACAACTCTATATAATTTATAATATTTATCTTGATTAATGTACATAATCTAAAGCTTATAGAGAAAATACTAGCCTACCTATTGCACACCAAGGTGTGATTGAAACTAAATAAGGATTGGATTTGAAAGTAAACAACATCAACTTTGATAAATATTTTTTAATAGAATCTTACCTAATTCAACATCTTCACTTAGAAACAATATATTTCATAAATCAACACTGTGACTTTAAAAACAATCTATTTTCTTATTGGATTTATGAAACATTAGTAGCTTTATAATTATATATTAAACTTGTTAATATTTTTTTCTTAATTTAAATTATATTCAATATAAATTAATTATGATAAATTAGTTATACCATCTTAGGGCAAACAATTAAAAGAAAAGGGCATAATTAAATGATGGTGTAGAGTAATTTTTTAAATAGTTTTTAATTTTATTAATATTTGTTTTTAATTGTTACTTATATAAAGTAAATCAATTTTAATTGCCCATTTCATTTTTCACTCTAGTAAAAAAAAAGTTAAAATCATGTTGCATAAGTATAATTTATTGTTAATGTGTAATTTTTAATATTAAATTTGATATCATTTGATTTTGGTTACCTTGGATTTTTTTTAAAAGTTAATTGACATTAGTTTTTTTTAAAAAGCTAGTGATATTAGTTTTTTAATTATTATTATTTTTAAATATGATATTAGATTTTTAAATTTTGGTATTGCCTATGTAAAAAGTTGAATAATTTATTTTAACAATTAAATGACAGCAAATTAAAAACTTTTTTTAAATGTAAAGAAAAATAAATAAAATTATTACATATAATAAATATTATTATAATTCAAAAAACAAATTTATTAGAAATACTTTACGAAGTTTTTAATAATTTAAGTCCTACAAAGGGCAAAAAAAAACCAGCAATTAAAATATAATAAATTTAGGTGGAGAAAAAAAAAAAAAAAAAAAAACTTACAAAAATTTAGATGTGGCAACTTCTTTAGAATATATCAAACACTGACATGCAATCCATGTTTGGAGGAGCATGTTAGCCAAGTTTCTTAAGACCATAAAATAATGCTAGCCAAGTTTCTTAAGACCATAAAATACTATAGGGAAAAGTTTATAGTGTTGTCACGATATATTTCAATCAAAGTTTGGAATAGTACATATAGATGGCGTGAAATTAAAACAATATGAATGTCTTCCTATTAGATATTATAAGCATTTTTACTCTGGATTTGCAGCTTCTAAAGATAGGGTTTGAACACTAAATGAATGCATAGTGTAGGCTATGTAGCATACAAAATATATATTCAAGATTTCAGTAAATGGATGCCTAAGATTTTAGTAAATGGAATGGTTAATTTTTAAGCGATTTATTTTTTATTTTTTTGGTGTTATGATCCTCTTTTATGCAAATCTTTCTCAATTAATCTGAATGTACAAGCTTCTTTAGTGTACAAGTGAGAACCCTAATTGACTTTCATTCCATTGAATTGCTAAGGTAATTTTGAAATGTTTACCAATTGCTCTAATTCAAGATTTTGGTGACAAGTTCCTTAAAATTGTGATGTTTGTAGGATATTTGTTTAAATTTATTTTCATGGCAGCTATGGAGAAACCAACATAATCATTAAGGATGTGGAGCTTGGGAATTCACAATCTTCTACTGGTAGTGGAGACTTAAAATGAGCACAACCGAAAAAAAAATTGGATGGCACAAAATAAGAATGGGCCCATTGTTTGGGAAAAAAATTTCAAGTTGTTGTGTATAGAAGACAATTATGTTTTTGTTGTTCTATGTCATTTTCTATCTAATTCATGTTCAAGATTGTAGGCATTGGAAGTTCACATTATACTCATATAAGGCTTTAGGTTATTTCAACCAAAGCCAAGCTAACTTGTAGTTGTTTGCTAATTGACTATGCTAGGGGTCCATTCAATTTATTTTTATATTTTTGAACTTCAAAAATAAATACTAGAGCAATACAGTAAGCAATATAGTAAATATGAAGGAAATTTGACAGTATCTTGTCATGAACAAGCATAGAGACTATTAGTTAATAGTCATGAAAAATACCTGTGTGATGACAAAGTGAAACAACGACAGTAACTTGGAAGCAAGAATGCAAAGCTAGAATGCAAAGTTGGAAACAATATGCATATAAATTACATTAGAAATGAACATTATAGTTTATAGGAAGATGAATTGAGCATGATAGTGTTATGGGCATGAAACATAACTGTTTGATGATACTTTGAAAATGCGCAGGAATTACAAGTGAAATTAGTAAAGGATAACAATAAGGAAAACAAGATATTTCTAGGGCTCCCAGGTTGGTCAGGCATCCACCTTGAATGCAAATTAAAGCACCCATCTTTGCAAATCACATCTCTTTAAATGAACAATCAATTGTGTTTTTTCTGAGGAAAACAATCTATTACTATGATAGATTTGTGCCATAATGACGGTGATTTATTTTGTACTTCATTGTGTGGATTCATTTCGCAGAGTGCAATATAGGTACATCACAATGTACAGTGTTGTTATATTGAGCCTAATCACAATGTAATCATAATCGGTTTTTGATTTACTGATAATAATATTGGACTTTCTGTTTGGTGGATGTAGCTCGAGATTGGGTGAACCACATTAAATATTATCTCTTTCCTGTTATTATGTTTGTGTTTCTATTCTAGTGTTTAATATTTATCTGCATATAATTAATATTTTTTGCTTGCAATTCCTAACATACAGGGACACTGGTTGACAGAATTTGGATGAGCCATTTCTTTTTAAACATCTTAAAGATTTATTGTATTGCCTTGTCCACATTCTTTGACAGGTGAGGATTGTCCTACTATGATGAAAGATTGTCCACATGTTGTGACAGGTGAGGATTGTCCTTAATACGTGAAAAAATTGTCCACGTGTCGTGAAGAATGCAAAGAACGAAGGAATTTAATAATATCTATTTAACATAATAGTTGGCCACTTCCACCATTAAGTCTAATAAATATGGCACGTTTCGATGGTGTAGGGTTCAGATGACTGCAATCATCTTGCACTACATGAGGGACGATATAAACCGTCAATGGTAAAAATGAGGTTGCCCATCTTAGATAGGAGACGACAACATTATGTCACACTTTGCAAAGGACAAAAGATCAACGATGCAAACATTTTCAATCATCTTGCAAGGGCTTTTGTAAGTTGTAGCCATTGATTTTGAAAAATAGCTTTGTTCGTTTCAAATAAGAGATGCCTTTGGCATAATAAAAATGAAATAGTTTGTATTTTTTAATGAAATTTTGCTTCAAAGATTGAGGCGCTCTTATGCCACCAAATTTGTTAATGGTGTCATCCCATCTCATTGTTGAAGGTCTATAAGGTATACCTTCAACAAAACTCAAGCCATAGTCAAGACTTCTAGTCTTATCTTAAGGTATTAGGGATATACACTTAACGAGACTTCTTAGTGATTTTTTGGTGAGCTATTTAACTTCACTGATAGTTTGATTTTAGAATCTTCATATAAAAATCCAACCATGAGAGAACTATTTTTACAAGATAACATCAAAATATACACATACAATAACCATATTTGAATAGTAGTAAATTGGTTAAGTTCATTGAACTACGGTACCATGAAATTAAACACCACAATGATGAATCATGACCGGATACTTGACGAAGAATGTGAATTGTAAAGGTCATGTGTACCATCTTGGTTGCCAACATTCCCTTTTTAGCATCCTTGTGGGATGCAACAAACCTAATCAGGTGAACCATTTCCATGTCTACCCAAAGCAATTGGACCAACAAGTTATCCTAGGAACAATCCTAGAAGGACCCAAGTCATAGGCTTAAATTGTGATTGGTTTAATCAAGGCTCAACTGTGAAGAAGATTTGGTGTATTCCATACTGCATTAAGGTTCATCCTCAACACAATGGGTTTAAGTACAAGGATTTCCCAATCCATATCAAGAGAGGAACTCACTCCAACCCCATTCTAGTGCATCTCAATAGAAAATGAATTTCGATGCATTGTGCATCAAATCATGATTCCATCTTTTTCTTGGTGTTTTTTATTGATCAAGATGAAAGTAACTACTAAGGTCAAGTACACATTGATCAATTGGGTAGAGGATTCATTGTATCTCATACTACATTGAGGATACACCCTCCATCCCAAAGTTCATATGGGATCAAGAGAGAATTCTTAAGTAGTGAACCTCCCTAGTCTAATGGATTCCAACTTTAATTACTTATAGACCATTGATGACAAGTTTATCTACCAAAGAAGTAGCTTCTAACCTAAACCATTCAGTGACCTTAGTGATATTGTCAACCCTCTTCTTCCTAGTTTTAGGTAGCACTTGGTATCGTTCACCTCCATGCTTTAGGTGTTTTCCTACCGACCCTCCTAATACAATAGTTAGCTCTAGTTATCATTAAATACAAAGTGGATAACTACCTATGCAATCATTACCATATCACATCCAAGGTAGAGTCCTTAACAAACTTTATGTTTATGAACTAGGTTAATGCCAACTAATCCTTAGCATAAACTCATACACCAATCATTGGCACAATCCAATGATTTTTTGTCACTTCTCAAATATCCTACAGGTTCAGACTTGGGTCATATCTAGTCCAAGGCTTACCGGCATAATAAGTAGCAATTGACTCAACACAACAACCATTCTAAGATAGGTGGTGAATGATAATAGCTAAGTATTTTATAGCCTTCTAGACACACATTGACCAACAGAAATAATTAACCTATCCCTTACTAACTTGAGGTACAAGTGCACCCTTTGCCAAAGGACTACCTATGTACTTGCTTTCAAATGAGATTGAAGTCACACAGTTCTCCTCACAAGTTTTCTCAAAGGATACCTACACATGGGTTCCTATAACCAATGTTTTATTAATTATTGTGTCTTACTTCAAGCCAGTTTTCTCAACCAAATGAGATTGAAGTCACACAGTTCTCCTCACAAGTTTTCTGAAAGGATACTTACACATAGGTTCCTATAACCAATGTTTTATTAATTAACTTGCCTCTTACTAACTTGAGGTACAAGTGCACCCTTTGCCAAAGGACTACCTATGTACTTGCTTTCAAATGAGATTGAAGTCACACAGTTCTCCTCACAAGTTTTCTCAAAGGATACCTACACATAGGCTCCTATAACCAATATTTTATTAATTATCGTGTCTTACACGTGGGATTCTTTTAAATGATTCCCAATCACTAATAGCGCGTAATGACAAGTGCAAAATTTTGGCTCTATTTCCAATTTAGCAAGCCTAAATTATAACACTTCCATCTAAGGACATTAGGATCTCTAATTAGACCTCACCACTAATATTTATCCTAATTTAATGTGAGCATCCCAAAACCCTTACAAATACATATTGAGGATATCTAAAACATTTTCTTATGTGGAGAATCAAGTTTCTTGGTGTGCTTGGTTTTCATAGGGATTCAACAACATTTACTCCCAAAGATTACAATCGAAATCATTATTTTATAATTATTTGAAATGGGAAGGTAACTAGAACTAATGGATTGAATATTTTTATGATGCCACGTGCTAAAGATTTCCAAAGTGATGTTCTTAAGAAAACAAGGGGATTTTATATTGACTTCACAATGTTACTTAAAAATGATTATTATATTAGCATGTATCATCATTTATTTTTATGCATTCTATTTTTTTGCAATCATGACCCAATTTGCGAGGTGGAGAACACTATCGGTTCAAGCACTTACCACAAAGGTTTGAGATTCTTTAAAAGCAATTTTTTTTATCTCCAACAGTCAAGGTTCCATGGAAAAGAAATTTGGAGGTCAACCCAAAAACTTCTCCTAATGTTATCATAAAACCAAGCTCTTCTTTGAGTTTGTTCAAAACCAGATCCACTAGGACCCTTAATTCTTCACCTTAGAAGGATGTTGTTGTGGGTCTTTTCATCCTTTAAAATATCCATTTGATGACTCATATTACAAGAAAGGCACTTGCACATATTTCTGTTGGAAATCTCAAAAACCCCAAAGCTAAGAAGGATATAGAAAGCTTTGTTTAGTTTATTGATGAGGAAGACACGTCTATCAGGGAGGAAGGGTTTATCCCCAAGAAAAATTTGGAAGCCAAGCAAGTGGACGATAAGGTGGCCATTACTCATATATTACTTCAAAACTAATATGGGTTTTCATTTTTGCTCATGTTTTGTTTCATAATAATGTAATATTCCAACATGCAAACATGAAGATTGAACATGCAAGATGAATAATATATATTTTCAAGAAAATCAATCAATGAAATACAAAGAATCTAAATAAGCCAATGATATTCTTTGATATAGAAATGCATTGTTGTTTACAAATAAATGTTGTTGTTACAAATCAAAAAATGCCTAATACCATCAAGTAACACACACTCGATGAAAACTGATTAGTGATGTGCAACTGTGAATCTTGAGATGAATTCACTAAGTCGATTGATCTAGGTTTTCGTAAAAATAGCCAAAACCTCTAGGGTTTTCATCCTAGGGTTTACTAAACCTGCAAGATAAATCTCTCAAGCTCTCAAGGAAAAGTTTCTTTGTAAATAACAACTCAATAATGAATCCTCATTTCACTTTTTCCTCCTTTTATAATACTTTTCCTTTTCAAAAGTAATACTTTATTTTATTTCTTTCTTTTTTTAACGTTTCCCTCCATCTAGTGACTTTACTTTATAATTTGTCATTGACATTATCATTAAGTCACTTTATAAAATAAATTATGACCAACTACTAAATAATTAAATATAAATAATCCCAAGGAATTGGGACTTGTTAACATTTAATTATTTTATTTTAATTAACCCACAGGAATAACATAGGCTAATAATCTCCTCTAAGTGATCACTCAAAGAAAGGGGACATTACAGTCCTTCCTTCTCGAAGATTGCTTGCCCACAAGCAATTGCAAACTTGGATAATGTAAAGTATCATCCAATGGCAAGTATTCTCCAACATGAATATGGAGAATGATCTCATAGGGATGTGAAACATAGCTATCCATGGGAATGCTCCACTCGGATCCTACAAACAAAAAGTCCATCCACCTTTCCAAATATCTATAATATCCTATTGCTCTAAATTGACTTTAGGTGGAATGTCCAACTACCACAACACTACCTCTCTAACCTGTATCCCAAAATAGTGATAAACCCAAAGAAGCAAAATAGAAGTCCTACTAGATTTGGCCCCTTCCAAAGTAGGGAGCATCTATTACCAACTATTCATCCTAATTTTATTCATTAAACACAACATCAAGTCATCAACAAGTAGGCTGAATGCAAAGGAGTATGAATGCCACATTGGGTAATTACAATGGAATGCATGAACAGGCTCCAACAAAGACTGAACCAGCTATAGGACTCCATTTTTTACTATATGTATACAGAGACACACAACATGAAGCATGAAATGTAAGGTTTGCATCATTAAGTGTAGGTAATGTACCAGACCCAAGTAAGGCATACTCATCATGCTCTCCCCTTGTGTTAACTTCATTAACAACCTCAGTGATAGTGGGGCTACTGGTATCACAAGATATTGTATCATCACTTTTAGATTCACTAGTCACAATAAAGTATGGTTCACCTTGTTTATCTCTTTAAGAGACATGATCTCTATCCAGAAGTAACTATAAGAAAATTGCTTTAACCCCTCCTAGTGCAAGCCTAACTGTTTGTAAGCTTGACATTGAAATTGTTGGAATGAACTGGAGGAAAATTGAGAGGGACGGGGTGAATTAGTTTTCCACAAATTAAAAAATTATTATAGATTATGAACCTTCTACTGGAGCAAAATAAGAACAACACAGTGAAAGATAAACTGTGAGAGTACACAACACACAACACCAATATTTTTACGTGGAAAACCCGATGAAGGGAAAAACCACGGTAGGAAACCCTACCCATAGTCAGATAATACTTTTGCAGTAGTATGTGAAAATATTACAATGGGGACTACACTTGCAGTCAGGACAACAATCTAGAGGACACTCCTCAACACAAACAATAGACTATAATCCGAAGGAAATGAACTATGAAAGTACCATCTCTAATGCTTGGTTACAATTTCGGTTAAGCAGAGTTGTCTGCCTTGCAACACCAAACTCTCCACAACACTTCGTTGAATGATATATCCTTGTTTGCACATTTACCTCTCTCTGATAATGCAGACAAAATATCGACACTCAAATTACATAAACATATCACCTATATATACAAATCATCAACCTTGATAACAAGGTCGGTTAAACCCTCAACCCTCAACTCATAATTACAAAAATTACATCACACAATACAAAGATCGACCACCAAACCAATATTATGATTTGCATTACATAGCATGAACCTAATTCAAATTTCCAAATAATTGCATCCACCGAAAATCTCGCCAAGATGAACCGCAACACATTACACCAACTGGGAAAAGCCCTCAGTGTCAATAACACAAAATATCCAATCGAACCCAAATAGGATCACAAAATATTCATGCTAGCCAATGTGAAGCCACCAAACAATTAAGACATGATCAAGAACACCTTCAGCATGCTAAGAACCATTTCTAGAAGCCGGATCAAAATCACTTAACCATTTCATCAAATATCATCAACCGTGACCAAGAACAACAACCAACAAATTAGAACATAATCAATAGCTTCTGGAGCACCAAATCATGAACCAACTGAATATGACATGCATATAATCATCATGAACATCCTACCAAAACTGAATCCAACAATCTGAACATACTGGAGTAGAATCTCTGATAACCTCTGCCAAAACCATGTCCAATTGGAGCAGGTCAACAACCAACTGGAGTAGTGTTGACATCAATGAGAACACATAATCAATTCCTATATAATTCCAACAATGTCTCCCTTTGGCATTGATGGAAACACTGAATGTGAAAACATCCAAGTGCCAAGGAATACCAACAAACACCAAGAAATGACAAAAATCTCCCCCCCAAACGAGAATATGATTTTCTATTTTTCACATGGACATCTCTCCCCCTTTGACATCAATGACAAAGGGTTGAACCAATCAACTAACTATTCCACCTGAGTAGAAGCACCATCTCATCAACCCAAATCAGAAGATATTTTTGATAAACTCACCGGATTGATGCATCTCTGCGTCTCTTCTGAAGGGGTGGTGACCCCCAATTGATTTATGATATATTCAAAAGTATCTTTAGGCAATGGTTTTGTTATAATATCTGCAATTTGTTCCTAAGTGGGCACATATACAAATCTAACTTCATTTGCTTCAACCTTTTCTTTCAAGAAATTATATCTTATAGGTATGTGTTTTGACTTGGAATGAAATACCGGATTCTTTGACATATCAATAGCAGTTGTATTGTCACAGCAAATAACAATAGGCTCATCATAATTTACCCTTATTTCCTTCAAATTTTGTTTCATCCATAAGATCTAAGTACAATTCGTTGCAGTAGCTACATATTAAACTTCAACAGTAGAGAATGAAGTGCATGATTATTTTTTGCTAAGCCATGAGACTAACTTCTTCCCAAGAAAGAATACACCACCTATAGTTCTCTTCTAGTCATCAACATCTCCTACCCAATCTAAGTCTATACAGGCACATAATCTGAAATCATCATCCTTCGAATACCCGAACCCATAATCTGTTATTCCTTTCAAATATCTGAAAAATCCTTTTAACAACAATGTCATGATTTTCTCTTAGATCAAACTAGAATCTAGAAGCAATGGAAACAACATTCATTATATCCGGTCTAGTCTGAGTTAAGTATAGTAGTCCACCAATCATTTATTTGTATCTAGATGAGTTCACTCTAGGAGATTCATTAGTCTTCGACAGTTTGCAACTGGTTATCGTAGGTGTTCCAACTGATTTTGAGTTTTCAAGTCCAATTTTTTTTAGCAATTCTTTCACATATTTAGTTTGATAAATAAAAATACCTTTATCAGTCTGAGTGATCTGTAGACCTTTTCTAAATCTGAGCTTCAAAAGATGTTTATCCAATCTAGCATACCAGGCTCTAGGGGCTTGTTTCAATCCATGTAAGGCTTTCCTCGATCTACAAACCATGTCCTTGTCCTCTGATAGTGAAAATCCATCAGGATGCTCAATGTAGACTTCTTTAAGATCTCCATTTAGAAATGCACATTTGACATCCATTTGATATACCTTGTAGTTCTTGTGTGCAACTTAGGCAAGAAATAGTCTTACTGCTTCAATCTTTGCAACCGGAGCATAAGTTTCATCATAATCATTTCCTTCTTGTTGTGAGTATCCTTTGCAAACCAATCTAGCTTTGTTTCTTACAATCTGTCCTTCTTCATTTAATTTGTTTCTGAATACACATTTAGTTCCAATAGCATTTTTATCTTTAGGCCTAGGAACCAATTCCCATGTGTTATTCTTTTCTATCAGATTTAATTCTTCTTCCATTACTTTCATCCAATTCTCATCTTTACATGCTTCAATAATTGATTTCGGTTCAATTTGAGAAATTAAACATACTTCTTCAGTAGCTAACCTTCTTCTTATCATTACAACTTTTCTCTTATCTCTAATGATCTGATCTTCATAATGATCTAGCTTTACATACCTGGGAGTCTTTGGATTATCTTGACTTTCTGTCTCTTTATGCTCTTCAACAGTTACTGTGGAATTTTCTGGTGTTACCGGAGCAACTGGATCAATGCTCTAATATGATTCTTGCATTACAAGTTCTGATTTGACAATCTCATCTTCTGGTCCGTACTCATATGATCTAATCTGATTATTGCTTTTCTCATCCACTCTGACATTTATGCTTTCCACTATCCTATGCAATCTTTTGTTAAAACATCTATATGCTTTTCTCTTAGTAGAATAACCCAAAAATATTCCTTCATCACATCTAGGATCAAATTTCCCTATTGCATCATCTCTTCTAATATAGAATTTACTTCCAAAATTTTTAAAATACTTGACAGTAGGAGTATGACTGAACCATAATTCATAAACAGTCTTACCAATATCACCTTTATATGTATTTTATTGAATGTATAGACTGCAGTATTGACAAGTTCTCTCCAATAGATATCAAGCAGTTTAGTTTCCATTATCATTGTCCTTGCAACATCTAAGATAGTTTTGTTCTTTATTTCCACTACTCCATTCTGTTGTGGAGTCTTAGGTGCATATAATTGTCTTTTGATTCCATTTTTCTCATAGAAATAATTGAATTCACCGGATGTAAATTCACCACCTTGATCTGATCTTAAGCATTTCATTTTCAATCCTGTTTCCGTCTCAACCATAGCTTTGAATATTATAAATTTCTCAAGAGCTTCTAATTTTTATTTTAAAAATGCAACCCACGTCATTTTAGAATAATCATCAATAAGCAACATAAAGTATCTATCTCCTTGAAATCTTCTAGTCCTTGTTGGACCACATAGATCAGCATTAATAAGATCAAGAATTTCATTAGATTTGTCATGTATGCTTTTGAAAGAAGTTCTAACTTGCTTACCCATTTGACATTCTCTTCATACTGGATTATGAGGCTTGATGATCTTGGGCAAATCTTTGACAACCTTGGTTGAACTAATCTTTACTACGCAATCAAAATTCACATGACACATCCTTTTATGCCATAGCCAACTTTCGTCAATTTCAGCAATCAAGCAAGTCTTCTCACTAGAGTTTAAATGAAAGATATTGCCTTTGGTCTAAGTTTCGGATGCAATTTCCAATCTGGATCTATTGAAAATCTTGCGTTTTCCATCCTTTAATTGTAGATGAAATCCTCTATCCACCATTTGACCTACACTCAAGAGATTATGCTTCAAACCTTCAACATAATAAACATTATCAGTATTAGTCTTACCATCCAGGGATATTGTTCCTTTTCCTTTGATCTTGCATGCTTTGTTGTCTCCAAATATGACTAGTACATCATCAAATTCTTGCAGAGTCGGGAAATTCCTCTTATCACCACTCATGTGATGTGAGCAACCACTATCTATAACCCATTCATCTTTCTCTTCAATTTTAGCAACTAGGGCTTTCTCCTCAGTATGATTTGTATCATTGACAGGTTCTGGAGATTCATCCTTGATAGCAATAAAGACCCAATCTTTTCCACTACCTAAGCTTTCATTACCAAATCCACTTACAGATTCATCATCGTCAAAATCATCAGTAATACCAAAATTATCATCACCAGCATCGTAACATGATTTGTCCTTATTCCTTCTATATTTAGGCTTGATCTGATATTCAGGTTTAGGTTTATAATTCCTCAAAAATCTTTCATGATTCCTTGTAGCTCTTTCAGGACATCTAGAAGCAAAGTGATCAATCTTGTTGCATGAAAAACATTTAAATAGAACGTTTCCTTCATACTTACTTCCAATCAGTCCTTTAGGAATTCTTCTATCAATTACGACTTCCAATTCTTCAACTTCTCTATCTTTTTTTTCAATGCCTTGCATCTCTTTAGCATATAACTCTTTCCAATCTGTCTTCTATTTACCAGAGGCAAGCTCTCTAAATGCAGTTTCTGTTTTAGTCGCATTCTGATCTCCAAGTTCTTCTAGTTCAAAAGCAGCCAATTTCTTAAGTAATGTATCTCTGGTAATAGGGGTATTTGACATTGTCCGAAGTTCATTTATTGCAGTAGCTTTCATTTTGTAAGCCAAAGGTAAAACTCTTATAATTTTTGAAACAACCTCATCCTCATTAATTGTTCCACCACAACATTTGATTCCCATGACAATCTCATTCACTCTATCTGTAAAAGAGCTTATCCTTTCATCTTCTTTCATCTTTAAATTTTCATATCTCACTCAATAACTTTCAAGTTTTGCAATCTTTACTACTTGGTCGCCTTCATATAGAGTTTCAAGCTTCAATCAGATCTGCTTTGCATTTTCTAGCTCTATGACATTCAACAACTTTTCATCTAATAGGGCACTTAACAATGCTTCTTTTGATCTGACATCATTATCAACATTCTTCTATTCATCAGTAGGTGTCGGAATTCCAGAATTAGGATCATGAGGTGTATAACCCTTTTTTATTATCTCCCATATCTCAACTCCAAGACATCTTAGATGAATCTTCATTTGCTCCTTCCATAATGTGTAATGTGTACCATCAAATCTGGGACTCTCCTTTCAATAGAAATTAGATGAAGAACTTAATACCATTAGATCTCCTCCAGGGGTTAAACTTCTATAGAGAGGACCATTCTCTGATACCAATTGTTGGAATGAACCAGAGGAAAACTGAGAGGGGGGGGGGGGGTGAATCAGTTTTCCACAAGTTAAAAAATTATTGCAGATTATGAACCTTCTACCAGATAAAAATAAGAACAACATAGTGAAAGATAAACCATGAGATTACACAACACACAAAACCAATATTTTGACATGGAAAAACTAATGAAGGGAAAAAAAAAGGTGGGAAACCCTACCCACAATTAGATAATTTTTTGCAGCAGTATGTGAAAATATTACAATAGGGACTACACTTGCAATCAGGCCAACACCCTAGAGGACTCTCCTCAACACAAAAGGGAAGTATCACTAACTTACATAAACAATAGACTACGATCCAGAGGACATGAACTGTGAAAGTAGCATCTCTAATGCTTGGTTACAGTTCTAGTTAAGCACAATTGTCTGCCCTGCAACACCAAACTCTCCACAACACTTCGCTGAATGATATATCCTTGTTCGTGCATTTACCTCTCTTTGATAATGCAAACAGAATACCAACACTCAAATTACATAAACATATCACCTATATATACAAATCATTGACCTTGATAACAAGGTTGGCTAAATCCTCAACCCTCAACTCATAATTACAAAAACTACATCACACAATAGAAAAATCGGCCATCAGACCAATATTATGATTTACATTACATAGCATGGACCTAATTCAAATTCCCAAACAATTACATATACTGGAAATCCTCCCAAGATGAATTGCAACACGTTACACCAACCGGGAAAAACCCTCAGTGTCAATAACACAAAATATCCAACCGGACCCAAATAGGATCACCAAATCTTCATGCTAGCCAATGAGAAGCCACCAAATAATTGGGACATGATCAAGAACACCTTCAGTATGCTAAGAACCATTTCTAGAAGCCGGATCAAAATCACTTAATCATTTCATCAAATATCATCAATCGAGACCAAGAATAGCAACCGGAAAACTAGAACATAATCAATAGCTTTCAGAGAATCAAATCACAAACCAACTGAATATGACATGCATATAATCATCATGAATATCCTACCAAAACTGAATCCAAAATTCTGAACATACTAGAGCAGAATCTTCGATAACCTCTGCCAAAACTATGTCCAATCGGAGCAGTGTTGACAACACATAATCAATTCCTGCATAATGCCAACATAAACTCCATCCTTAGGCTTGTGTTGTATGAGATACTCAATGAATTTTTCAATCTTATCAAACAAGCCTAAGGCTTGAGCAACTGCCTCCCCTGTTGGGTACATACTTTCAAAAACTACACCAAGAGGTGAAATCTGCTGAAACTTATTTGCATTTCATATTGAAGTCTTAGCCTGAAGGTTGCAAGTTGTATCATCATGTGATTTCATTTCCTCCACTTTTTCAAGTGCCAATTCTTGGAGTCTTTCCTCATCCATGTTACTAATAGGGTATACCACCTTGTCTTCTAGTGTTGATTTGAGATCAACAACATGCTCAATAGCTAATTCAGATGGGGTATTTATCTCAAGGTAACTATCACCAACTTCACATGAGCATGTCTTTGTTGGGATTTCACCATTAGATGCATCAACTTCTTCACTCCCTCGTCCCATTTTTTCATCCTCCTATTGAGTTTGTTGCCCATCTGAAAGGGTTGCTCCAAGAGGCATATTTTTTGTAGAGTGCACTAGACTTAGCTTCAAACAATGCTCCTCCCTCTGAGTTTTAGGTTCTTGAAGAGCTACTAGAGTAGCCTCCAAGGAATCCTTGGTGTCCATAAGCTTGAAGATTATCTTATTCTCTTCCTATTGTCACAAGGGATTGCACCTAATGCCAAACCTATGAGAATTCAACAAATAGGACTACTTTTAGGTTGTGGGAATCCTATGGTGAATGTCGGCCTCTAGATAAAGAGTTGGTTCCTTCTAGATATCACTTAAGCTGCTTGCCTTGTTAGGAAATGGGATAACAAGTATGCATATGAAATCAAAAGTACAACTACTTGAGGTGATGCACCAGAATGCTTGGAATGATTACAACGGGACCAATTCAAGACTTCCTTATTCACAATCTATTCAAACTTAAAGGACCATCTCAGATTTGCATAGATGATGAAATTCATACAATAACAAAGTCTAAAACAAGATTTTGCACAACATATAACCTGGTCAACTTTAAGAAACTTTCTTGAAACATAGTAAAGATGCATAGAAATTAAAGGTTTCATGCTAAACCACAATGAATCTCATGATTACATACAATACTATGAAATTGATACAAGAGAACATGAAGGAAGAGCATCAACTTTTATCGATCTTGAAGAATCTGATTACAAACATTGGAAACAACTCTTAAAATCTTTATAAAATGCCTCCATATGTGTTTTGAATCTAATTACATTTAAGAAAATGCTCAGAGAAGGACCCTTTTGAAGTTGAGAAATGGGGTATATGAAGTAAAATCAAAAGTTCTTCCATGCTTCCTTGTTGATCTGGATGGTAATTGTTGAAGGCATGCTGATATGGCTCCAAGAACTGCTCTTGAATTGTTGATTAAGCTCAAAGAAAGTGGATCAATTCCTTGTAGTTGTACATGAGAGAAAATCCCATGAAAAGAGGGTCAAAACTGAGTGAAACAAGTTGTTCTTGGCTTGAAAATTCATCTTTACTAATATATAATCCATTTAGGCTTCCAAATTAGGTGTAGACTTGCTCACCAAGCCTTAGAATCCTCCCAAAAACGTGGATCTTATTCATGGATGACCCCCTATCACTAGAAACTTGCCTGAAAAGGGGATTATAGCTTAAGTAACTCAGTTAGTAATGCTCTCAAAATTGCCCTTAACTCATATATTTGTCATGTGGGCTTTTTAATATTGTTGTAAAATTTTCAAAACTTACTCCTTTTAAGGCCTAAAATCAAGCATGGGTAAAACCCAGCCTTTCTAGGCCTCAAAACTAATCTTTGGACTAAGAGGTACATTGTGACTGCCTTATACTTAGGTAAGATGCTACCATTGTTATTCTATGTATGAATCATGTTATTCTTGTACTTATTGGTCTTAGACTCCCAATGCATCCTAACACTATCTTTATAATAGTTCACTGTGTATTGCCCCTTCCTTATCACCTTCATGACAAGAATTTCAAGATCTTATCACTATTTATCAGTAGATCTAACTTCTTTGTATCCTTTTTCAATGTTGTATCATTGTATTTTTACCACTAAATTTTGCATTGCTTTTGATTGTACTTTACATTCTCCCATGACTATGAACTCTTGGCATTAACCTATAGGCTTCTTTGACATGATCATTATGACTGGGTTTTTGGATTCCAAGGTCTCTTGTACTTTTCCTTAATATGTTTTTAGACCTCGGACTATCTCTATTTTGATGCATTGATGATCTTATTTGGTTGGGATCATAAATTTTTCATTGCTGCTCTAACCTTTTATATAGATGCTCCTTTAGGAATAATGCTCACTATGGTTGCATTAAGGTCTTTTATGCTTCTCCCTAAAGTGCTCATGTTGATCCATTTCATGGCTTTGAGTCTTTCCTCTATGACTATAATGTCTTTAATGGACTATTATAAACAATGTGAATATGGTCTTCACCGAGACACTTCTCAAACCCAATCATGGATTTAATGACTGCAAATCTTTTGTTTGAGGTTTGTTTTCATTATTTTTTGAATCTGTTCTTGATTAAATGACTGCCCATACACTGTAATCTTTATAATCTCCATGTTGTCCTTGTATATCTTGATGAGATCCTCTATCTTTGATCTGATTTGATGCCTTTATAACTATTTTGTCTTGAAATGGTCTTCAAATCTGTCCTTATATTGTAGTTTCTTCTCAATCCTTGATAAGGAGAAAGGTCCTTTCTCTATCTTTTGCTTCCATTGTCTCTTCTTTGAATGACCCAGGTCCTATTATGATCACTGTCACCATGTTCTCTTAAAATTCAAAGGCTATCAAAAGACTATAGCCTGATTGTATTTACATTAGCATATGCTCAATATGTCTTGATTGTTGTCTTAGATTTCGTTGATTTGACAAAAAAATTTACAATGTAAAACCCCTATGAGTATGATCTTATCACCATTGGCACAACATAGATTGTGTTGACTAATACAAAAGATTGCTTGTGGGTCCCTGTGCTTCATGAATGTCTTGTGGATCCTCATGCTCTTATGTTTTCTCACTGTTGCAATTCTATACTTGGACTGCAAAAATAGTTCCCTTTGACATTTCCAATGAAAAAAAACTTAAATTTCACAATCAATCCTAATTTGAGAACCATAAGAGAATCACTATGTTGTGGCTTCAAAACCCTTATTTCTCTTTGTGTTTTCTTTATCATAGGGTATATCATTCTTTTGGGATCTTTGAAGGATTGCCTCTAACTAGGATTTACTTCTCAAAAACCCCTCTCTCATTGTTACAAAGCACTAGACTTTTACTGTGAATGGCTATTATCTTCATGATTTTCGCTTGTGTCAAACCTATATGTGCTTTGTTTGATTTATATTGTCCCCTTTCTCAATGTCCATGCCTTCAAGACTGCATTAATGCTCTTTTTGCATACCCTATACTCTGGTATAATAGACTACCATATTGTATTTCAAAGTGCATTTTATCATACATATCTTCTTGGCTTAAAATGGTATCAAGTACGTGTTCACTATGACTACTTTGAGGGAGGTTATGATGAATATTCTCATAATAGGTATGTGACTCTTATTTGCGTGAACAACACTTATTACAATTTTCCACTTTATCCTTTTGCAACCATCTCCCTATCTTTATCCATTTCACTATTTTGAAATAATGCTTGTCTTTCTGAACTTTCTCAGTCATATCTATAAGAATTTGTTGAAAATAGCCAACATCAAGAGCACATTGAATAGCACAAAATAGAGACAAATATATTTCATTAGAATAAATTGTATTCTAATCAAGAGCAAAATAAGATCAATTGGATCATTAAAATTACATACAATGTAAATGAGCCTGCTTATAAAGGCAAGGCCATATGGATATGTGAGCACACAATCATGACATGTGGCTCAATGAGAAACAAGGGTAGGTAAGGATATGTGGGGGTAGGTAGGATAAATAATATAATATTCCACAAGAGGTGGATCACCCACCAAATGTAGAATGTAACAACAAGATAAGACCACAAAAGGTGGAATTTCTCCTACATACATCATCCCTATGTGTACACTTCCCCAAGTGTCTCATACCCAAACTACTATGAAATGCATTATCCTAATTCAACTTAAGTAAGGAGTAATTATGAGAAATAATTTACACCAACACCCCCCTTAAATGGAACTTAGGGGAATGCACTTAAGCTAACAATGCAATATGGGTCCTGGCTATGAGGTCATGTTAGGTACCCATGTACAAATGCAAATGCAAGCAAACCAATGCAATCTCTCACAAACAGAGAAAGAGAGAAAAACCCAATGGAAAAAAACATTCCCCCAAAAGAGAGATAAAAACTATACAAAATAACTCTCAAAGTAGTATGAGAAGGAAAAAACCCCATGTGAGGAAAAATTCCCCGCCATAAGAGATAAGAAGAGAGACCAAATAAGCCCCCCTCAGTGTAGAATCTGAACCAATGATAGAAGCTCGAAACTAAATGAAGAAACTGCTCCATGATCGTCAAACAACATTCCTCCCCTTAGGAAGAAACAAAATCAAAGGCGTATCCATGAAGTCTCCCCAATCATGAAGGGAAGATGTAGGAAAAAAACTCAAGATGGGTGGAGTCTTTGAAAACTGCTCAAGTGTTCCCATGTCGATGCTGAAAGTTACCCCCTCCAAATCAGGTGTACTGATCCACACTGCTGAAAAAGGCATTCCAAGATCTAGTGAAGATGAATGTAGAACAAGATCTAAAGACTCACATGTCTCCTCTAAGGATAAAGAGACCTCCTCCAAGTGTTGTATATAATAATCCACAATCATGTCAACCTCGAAAGAATGATCATATAGAGAATGAACAAGAGGGTCAAAGTGTTCCCTCACAGCAATTAAAGAAGTATCATCTTCATCAAATAGAAGATGAATATCATCGATGATGTCTCCCAAATCTGTAATGTAGGACTCCACAAACAAACCTAGAATGTCTATCAAGTAGTCATCCCAATGAATTGAAGCTGGAAGACAAGGTATATCTTGCTGCATTGAATCACAAGAAGGCCAAACTATAGAAATATCTCCATCATCAAGTGCAATAGGTGATGTGATATCAATAGGAGATGAAATGCAAGGCTCGAGAATGGGTTCACATGTGAGAATACCCAAGTTCAAGTACCCAAAATTCTCCTCAATATCTAAATCATCACAAGAAGTGTGATCAACATATAAAGAATCAACTACATGAATAGGACCAAAATGTAAAAAGGAGTGCAATCTAGATGAATGATCAACCATGCCAGTTACAATGATATATATACTCTCCAAGTCTCTAATGATAAATGAATCAGGTTTGAACTCCATAATTTTCCTTGTTGCCCCATGAGTGATTTGATAGATGGAAAGAATATTGTTTGTCAAGAGAGGTACCCACAACACATCATTGAAGGAGTTATCCCCAATGGAATTAGATCCTTTCCCAATCACATCCATGTATTATGATTACCCATCAAAATTTGTGGCATGTGGCAAGGCTCAAATGAAGAGAAAATAGACTGCAAAGCTACCATATGATGAGAAGCTCTTGAATCTAGAAGCCATCTCCCTCAATCATGACTTGTAGTAGCACAAAGATCTTGTCCCTTTCCTTTATCTATCCCAAAAGAGTGATCCTTTCCTTTATCCTTTTCTTTGGAAGAAGAAGCCAAAGTAGACATTCTAGAAGGCAAATTGATTATATTATTCTCAAGAAGATGTTTTAATTCATCAATATCCTTCTTGTAACAACATTACTCATCATGTCTTGAGTTCTTGCAATATGTATAAAAAAAGATTATCCTTATATGATTTCCTCTTAGGTGAGGATGTAGAATCACCTTGTTGTGGAGAGGATGATTGTGCTCCATCTTGTTGTGGTTTTGACTTAGACTGCTTTTGGTTCTTGCATTTTCCTGGATTGCTTTGATTCCGTTTATTAACCACCAAAGCTTGTGAATTTGAAGATTTGAGAATCCCCATATTTGTCAACTTAGATTACTCAAGTATCAACATCTTCATAAATGCATCAAATGATGGTGGTGTATGAGGCACCTTGAGCCAACCGATGGATGTGAAAGCTAGAAACAAAGTTTGCATACTCTGATGGAAGCTTTTCCAACAAGTTGTAAACCAATTGAGCATCCTTTTTTTCAATGCCACAATCCTTAAGATTTGCTCTTAGCTCATTTGCTTTCATGACATAATCTTAAATTGCATCAAAATCCTTGGGATCCAATGTTGTGAGTTCATGATCAAGCTTGTAGCCCTTAATCTCATCAACTTGACTATACAATTTCTCATAAATATCCCAAGCCTCTTTAAGTGTAGTACACCTCTGAATGTGAAAAATGAGGTCATCTTATGCATACTTTCGCAATGTTCCAAGTGCCATAGAAGCTTTCATGATTCATTCAACTTGAGCATTAGGATCAGGTGGTGTTGTTATTGTTCCATTTACATAATGACGAGTCCTTTTTCCATTAACTTACTCCATGATTTAATTTTCCATGATGCATTTTTATATGGAGTTAAAAGTGGAAATTTAGGAGAACCCATAGCACCAAAATGAAAAAAAACAAGATATAAAGAGGCACAATCACACATGACACCTCCCCAAATTCACTCAATCAAAGACCCCCCCCCCCCCCAAAAAAAAAATAATAATAATAATTTTTTTTAAAAAAAAATGATGATTGGGCACTTTATACTTAGTGCGTGTACAATGGGCCACTTGCAAAAAATGGCAAAGTTGACTTATGATTTCAAATTTACAACTACCTTAAATAGGCTAGAAGAGACTCCAAAAAATATTGCAAGAGATTTAAACAGAGATCCAAGCAAAATACAAGTACCAAATAGGCCAAAAATGACCAAATATTGAAAGTACAATTTCTCCTCAAAATGGTGAAAATCAGATAGCACTATGTGAAAGCAGACAAAAAATTATGCACTTAAAAAAATGGCACCTGAAAAGGAGATTGTATGACCCCAAACAAAGCCTCTGAAGTTGCAAAATCGAGGATTGAATAGGTATATCTGTGAAAACTTTGTGCATCAAAATCAGAAAATTCCACCACCACTACGAAGAGCATGAAAAATTAGCCCAAATAAAAAAAAATTGCACCAAAAAAGGAGCTAAAATGAGCAAGTTATGGGCCTCCAAAGTTGGCCTACAAAATCAAAAGGCACATTGGAGAGGAGATCCAAATTTTTTTAAAAGACGCTAACATAGTACTAACGTCATAAATCCATGAGGTTAAATTTGACATTCGTCTGCTTGTCACCAAACTGTCACCCTCCCCTATGTAGCAAGTACATACTGTACAGATGTGACATGTGGCAGACTGCGATTGGGCTAAACAATGACATGTCAGTACTGTTGCTAACTTGGCCTATAAGGATAGTCGTGATGGACTTGAAAAGAACTGAGAGGGGGGAGTGAATCAGTGACACCAAAAAACAAACTACTTCAACACTAACCAATAGATGAACTTAACAGAGCTTTTAAACACAATGCATGTAATCCAAAATGATATAACAACATTTACAAAAAGTAAAGAACCCACCATAACACAAGTGTTTGTACGTGGAAAACCCAAATAGGTAAAAACCATAGTGAGATGGAACTCACAAGTTAACTATTTGTAGTAATAGATAATTGACTGGTTAAGGTCTACAAAGTGCTCTGTTAGGTGATAGGCGTTGTGTAACAACATGGGAACTATTGCATACCCACCACTATCATTCTCCAGGACATCATTTGTGTTACTCTCCCTCTTTCTCTTCCTACCGGTTGTTTCCTTTTGAAAAACATATTGTAGGTGCTCTGACTCATCATTTTGCTTTGTTGACACTATTTTCCACATCTACTTTGCTCATTAGAAACACATTCGAGAAGAATATTGCTACAGGTTTCCTTGTTTGTCACAGTAATGCACCCATGGTTCAATTTCAGACCCTTCTTCCTCCTATTCAATACACACACACAAATCCATCAGTGAATTTTCTTAGGAGAGCATACATGATAAACATAATTTAAACAAACTTATAGTAAACATAGCGTGTACGCGTTGTTTATAGTAAACATAGCGCGTACGCATTGTTTATAGTAAACATAGCGCATGCGCACTGTTTATAGTAAACATAGCGCGTACGCGCTACTTACAACATAAGTACCCCGTACGCACTTTTGACTGTTTAGGCTTGGAAATAGGCCTGGATGACAAAGCTACGGTTTGGAAGTTTGATTTCCCTCCATTTCCCTCATTTTTGACGTGTTTTATTTTATCAACTTGGTTTATCGACTTTGTCATCATTAGGTTTACACTTCATCAAGTGGGTATTTCTAAAATTGCCACCATATTTTCACCCATCTTCTGAGCTTTCTAACCATATAATGTTTTTAAAATTTGAACAACAATAACATATTATTATATTGAATTTCTTTTACCAGTGTCTCCATAGTTCTCATAGACATAGGTGCACCATGTTTTTAACAAATTTTGATATACTTATCCAAATTTTTAAAAAATTATATATTATTGTAGTACACTTGATTATTTACAATTTAAAATAAAATAAAATTGTATTTTTGATTTGTTTAGTGCAACTTATGCTTCACGCACGAACATGTACCTAATTTTCAGGATGTGCTCGATTGTAAAAATCATTAAAAAAAATACTCAACAAAAAATTACAAAAAATACACATCTTCTAGTGCTCACTCTTAACTATCTTTTTGCCAAAGGATTTTTCAAAATACTAAATCTAACTAGGACTTTTTTGATGCACGACAGACACAATGTTATGTTTTTCATAAAAAATCAGGGTCTTTTTTTCGTGCGCGAAGGATTTGACCCCCTTAATCTTATCCAATTTTGAAAATGTTTAGTAGTTTGGAAACTAGATTCAGAGTACTACAATATTTTTTGTTTGATTATCTTCATATCTTGAGTGGATGACTTTCAAATTGTGCCTCCAAGTTCAGGTTCACCTAATTTCAGAAAAAAAAAAAAGTGTCCACTTATACCCCCCTTTTTGACCACCATCTTTGTGCACTTACCCAACAAGGGTTAGAGTTTCAAGATGAAATAAAGAAAAATGATAGCTCAATAGAGAGGATAATGCACTGACAAAGAGGGTATAACAACTTTATAAGACATCATACAATGAGCTCAAAGATTCAACAAACGATAATGATATGACTGAGACAATGTCCTGAAAAAAACTCTTCTTTCAATATAGTGAAATGATAAAGACATGGACATGGTTGCATAAGGATAAAGTGATAAATAATAATAAAAGTGTTGTTCATGCAAATAAGAGTCACATACAAATAGCCATAACAACCTCCCTTAGAGCAGTCTTAGCATGAATACATACCTAATACAATTTAAAGCCAAGAAGATATGTATGATAAAATATAGTTTGAAATGGAACATAACAGTCCATTATGCAAGAGTACAGGGTATGCAAAAAGAACATTAATGCAGTCTTCAAGGCATGGACATTGAGAAAGGGGACAATATTAATAAGACAAAGCACACAGGTTTTTGACAGAGAGAAAATCATGAAGCTAATAGCCATTGATAGTAAAAGTTCAGTGTTTTGTAAAAGTAAGAGAGGGGTTTTTGAGAAGTAAATCCTAGTTAGAGACAATCCTTCAAAGTTACCAAAAGAATGATAGAACCTATGATAAAGAAAGTACAAAGATAAATAAGGGTTGTAAAGCCATAGCATACTTATTCTGTTATGGCTATCAAATTAGGATTGACTGTGAAATCTGAGTTTTCTTTCACTGGCAATGTAAAAGGGAACTATTTTTGTAGTTCAAGAATAGAATTAAAACAATGAGAAGACATAAGAGTATGAGGATCCATAAGAAATTCATGAAGCACAAGAAACCACAAGAAATGTTTTGCATTAGTCAACACAATCCATACAATCCCAATGGTGATAAGATCGCAATCATAAGGGTTTTATGTTGTACAAAGTTTTTTCAAATCAAGGAAATCTAAGACAACAATTAGAACATATTGGGCATATGCTAATGTAAATACAATGCATGCTATATAGTCTTTTGGTAGCCTATGAATTGTAAGAGAACATGGTGACAGTATCATAACAGGACCCAAGTAATTCAAAACAGATTCAATGGAAGCAAAAGACATAGGAAGGGCATTTCTCCATATCAAGGATTGAGAAGAAACTACAACATTGGGACAGATTTGAAGACCTTTTCAAGAAAAAATAGTTATTAATGTATCAAATCATATCAAAGATAGAGGATCTTGTCAAGATAATACAAGGACAGTATGGAGACTGTAAATATTACAGTGTGTGGGTGGTCATTTAATCAAGCATGAATTCAAAAAATAGTGACAACAAACCTTAGACAAAATATTTGCAGTCATTTAAGCAATGATAGAGTTTGTGAAGTGTCTTGATGAAGACCATATTCACAAAGTTTATAATAGTCCATTAAAGGCATAATAGTCATAGAGGAAAGACTTAAAGACATGAAATGGATCAGCATGAGAACTCTAGGGAGCAACATAAAAAGACCTTAATGCAACCACAATGAGCAAGATTTCTAAGGGGCATCTATATAATAGGTCAGAGCAACAATGAAAAAGTTATGGTCCGAGCCAAAGAAGATCATCAATGCATCAAAATAAAGATAGTCTTGGCTCTGAAAACATATCAAGATAGAGGTGCAAGAGACCTTGGAATTTGGAAACCCAATCACAATGATCATGTCAAAGAAACTCATAGGTTGATGCCAAGAGTTCACAGTCATGGGACAATGTAAAGTACAATCAAAAGAAATGCAAATTTCAGTGGTAAAAAGATAGTGATACAACATTGAAAAAGGATACAAAGAAGTCAGATCTGCTGATAAACAATGCTAAGATCCTCAAATTCATGTGATGAAGATGATAAGAAAAGGGCAATACATAGTGAACTGTTATAAAAATAGTGTTAGGATGCATTGAGATTAATAAGTACAAGAATAACATAATCCTTACACAGAATAACAGTGGTAGCATCTTACCTAAGTATAAGGCAATCACAATGTATCTCTTAGTCCAAAGATCAATTTTGAAGCCTAAAAAGGTGGGGTTTTACTCATGCTTCATTTTAGGCCTTGAATGCTTCAGTTTAGACCTTGAAAGGAGAGTTTTTAAAAGTTTGAAGCAATGCTAAAAAGCCCATGTCATGGAAAATATATGAGTTAAGGGCAATTTTGAGAGAATGACTAACTAAGTTACTTCAGCTATAGTCCCCTTTTCAAGTAATTTTTGAGTGAGAGGGGGTTGTCTATGAATAAGATCCACATTTTTGTGAGGATTTTATGGCTTGATGAGAAATTCTACACTTGATTTGGAGGCCTCAATGAATTATACATCAGTAAAGATGAGTTTTGAAGCCAAGAACAACTTTTTTCTCTCAGTTTTGACCCTCTTTTAATGAGATTTTCTCTCATATATGACCCCAAGGTCCTTATCCACTTTCTTTGAGCTAAATCAATAATTCAAGAGCAATTCTTGGAGCCACATTAGCATGCCTTCAGTAGTTAACATCCAAATCAACAAGGAAGTAGGGAAGAACTTTTGATTTTACTTCATATACTCAATTTCTTAGCTTCAGAAGGGTCCTTGTCTAAGCATTTTCTTAAATGTAATCAGGTGCAAAATACCTATGGATGCATTTTGTAAATATTTTTAGAGTTGTTTCCATTCTTTGTAATCAGATTCTTCAAGATTAATAAAAATTGTTGTTCCTTCATGTTCTCTTGTATCAATTTCATAGTATTGTATGCAATCATGAAATCCATCATGGTTTAGCACGAGTCCTTTAATTTCTATGCATATTTACTATGTTTCAAGCAAGTTTCTTAAAGTTGCCTAGTTTATATGTTGTGCAAAATCTTGTTTTAAACTTTGTTATTGTATGAATTTCATCATCTATGCAAATCTGAGATAGGTAGCCTACATATTAAATGTTTATGGTCCTGTAAGTTTGAATAGGTTGTGAACAAGGCGGTCTTGAATTGGTCCTTTTGTAATCATTCCAAGCATTCTGGTGCATCACCTCAAGTAGTTGTAGTTTTCATTTCATATGCATACTTTTTACCCCTTTCCTAACAAGGCAAGCAGTTTCGGTGATATCTAGAGGAAATCCCAACCCTTTATTTGGAGGTCTACTTTCACCATAGGATACCCACAACCTAAAAAAATTCCCATGTTGCACATGGTTGCTAAACTCTCATAAGTTTGGCATTAGGCGCAACCCCTTGTGACAACAATTAGATTGTCCTACAAGGGGGGAAAGGAGCTTGGCGAGATAGGAGGCAAGTTTATAGATCAGGGAGTCTATGGTATCCATTATGGGCTTGAGGGGAATACTTGCTTTATGGATTTTTGGACCCCATTAATGCAGGGTGTGACCTCTTTGGTTAGGATAAGCCTCCTTTTTTTTTATAATATAAATGCTCATTTTGATATGATATATACAAGAGTTTGTCTTTGGTAACACATAAGATATACTCTTTAGATCTAGTGATATCATCTACTCTTTGCATGTTTAAAATACCCTTCTTAGGTCTTTTACATGGTTTGCTCTATTTTTAGAAATGAAATTATTTAGAAAAATTCAAAATTGTAGACTCAACTTTGCATATTGAAAAATGAATAGTGTGATCCTAAGGTGAATATTAGTCTTAAATTCTCTATTATAGATCCCATGACACTTCAAATTTCATAACATTCACTTGGATCATTTCTTCTCTGTATATCAAGCTAGCACTATTATTTTTATATTTATTTTTGCATTTTATTATCACAATACTTCATAATCAATGCCCCCAACTTATTTATTTAACAGTCTAGATAAATCTATGTTTGTGAACATGCATATTATTAAATTAGTCTAGACCATCCTTAACCAAAAGAAAATTTTCTCTATACAAATATATATATGAAAAGTTAATAAACAATAAAAAATAAAAATAAAATTGAATTGTACTAATCAATACTTATAATCACATTTTAAGATTATAAATACCAATCTATTTTTTAACATTATCATTAAATCATAACAATAAAAAATAAAATTTAACCAATACAAATAATAATTTACCACTTTTTAATATAAATAAAATATTAAATTATAAAACTTTTGATTATTGCAAATATATTTATACATTAATGACACTAAACAAAATCAACCAACCTTAAACAACAACACACTAACCTTTGACTTAGTGTGTGTTGTTCTACATAGGTCCGCCTCTAACTTGTGTTTGTCAGTTTCTTTGTTAGAGAGTAGAAATGTACCCTGGTTGGTGGCTCGTGTGGGCCCTCCCAACTCCTCATGCTAGATATGCACAATGCATTCGTTGAAAAGGAACTACAAGCTTCCAAACAAATGCGATTTGCAGGTGTAAAACAGAGTCTACAACCCCTACTAGCATTTTCACAACCTGTGTGAAAATGGGAGCTTTGGAACAGGGTATGGACATCCATCAATGACATGAGAATTTCGTAGATGTTGCAGCTGCAACTACCTTAACAAACGTGTATTCAAAATGTGTAAGCATAGACCAAGCATGTGAACTGATTGACAAAATGCCTCCAAGAAATTTGTTTTCGAATTTTGATATTTATCAAGCCATATCTACAAAGTTGTAATAAAGCAAATAAAGAGTCAATTCTATTAGATCTTCACAATCCATGATAATGAAGAGTGTTTAGTTAGCTATAAAGAGTGTTTGTCCACATGTTCTTACCAATTACAATCCACCCCTTATTTGATTTGCAGATAGGTTACATTTTTTAATATAATTATACATATTTCTAATTGTTATTATATCGTCATGAAATTTTCATCTCAATTTTTTCAAATTTCTTACCTCTTAAGTATGTCAAATAATCACATTCACTTTCTTGAGTCTCTAATGTTATAATTAAGGCATAATTGGTTCAAGTTTAAGAGAGAGTCTATATGCCTTCAAATATCAATGTTAAGAGTTTGAAAGTAAATCAATTATATTTTCTCAATAACCTCTTCAATGTTTGCGAGAGTATGTTTGTTTATACTAATGAACTTCTCTTTAGTCTTGATTAATTTAATTTTCCAATTTAAATGCATCCATCCACTCAATAAATAGTTTACATTCTGAATTATTAAGAATATTTTATGCTATCATGATTTTAAAGCTACAATCTTTATCTCTCTAATTAATGGAAAGTGAAATTCCGATGTCAACAACCTCAAATCCTCTTTTTTTTTTCGGTAATAGGCCAAAGACTGAAAATTTTATTGATTTAAAGTATATTACATCTCAGTTCAGTGTGGGCACTGGTAGGAAAGAACCGAGGCAAGAAAACCTCCAGTCTAGCCCAAGGAAGAATAACTTCCTAGAAAAGTACAGAATCTTATGATGGTATTTCTACCTTACATTGCTTGGCATTATTGCCATTGAAATAAAAACGTGAAAATTATACAATTTTGTGGAATTTATGGAAGTTCTGGAAACTTTATATTTTCTCTCAGATATAGACCCTAAATTGAGGCTTGAAAGATATTATCTTTCCCTCCTGATATCCTTGCCTTGCAAAACAGAACACCATACACTCAAAAATCCTGCAAACATCTTGAATTACCATGTCAACATATGTTAGTCCGATCAAGCACCACATTGAAATGGATCTCTGAAACAACTATACTAAATCTCAGATCGAGCCAAGAAAGGAGTTGTATAGCATAGTACCATCAGGGTGGTGGAGACTGAATATCACCAGAACAAACAAAATTATGGATCTGCAGGGGGCATCATGGTGAGTTAATCCACTTATCCTTGAGAGTGAAACCTCTTTTGTCAATTTGTCGAGCATTCATGGTGATATTTATCAGTTATCTTTACCAATTGCACAGTGGTTACAAAAGGCATTTATTTGAATTTATGATGAAGTGACATTTTTAAGATCTGTGTAGATCCTCGTGGCAGAAGGTGATCATTCACCTAGTAGCACTACATATCATACATTAGTGCATATCAATTTTATGGCCGCCCCATTTTTGATGGACTCATGAACTTTGGTGGCTTAACTTTAACTTCCCTCGAAATGTCATGTTTCATCAATGTCTCCTAAGTTTTGATGAAACTACCATCATTGTTAAGGAGCATTGTGGTTACATCGCTCTCTACACTTTCACCGAAAGGCTCTACCTCCCGCATTCATGTCAATGAAAACTTCCATCGGCTCATCGAGACCTTGCTTACGGGGTGTTGGGACTCATAAAATTGTGATGAATTTGGGAGGCCCATTTGAAAAAGTTTGTATATGCACTTCATCCTGGTGTGTTTCTGGCAGTTTTTGAATTTTTTCCTTATCAACAAAACCAACCCCGATCGGCAAGACTTACCTCAATGAGGTCACTGGACTGTGGAATAGACCAGAGTATGTTATCGGGTACCGGGGCGAGTGGTTTTATGCTACCCCAATGACCTGGTGAGCAAGCATGGGCACAAATGGTTGCATCGAGTATCGGCTTGCAAGGTTCTCCCTAAGGCTGATGACTCGATAAAAATGTGGACAGACCGGAGTGGAGCCATCGGGTATCAGGTGGAGCGGTTTAATGTTACACTGGTGACCCGATGGAAGTGCGGAGCACAGAAAGTCAGTATCGGTCATCAGAAGTTAGGTATTATTGTCTTCCCGATGACCCGATGGAGAGTACAAGTTGAGGGAGCGCACCGGTGATATCGGCTATCGGGTTAGCATGTTTGGAGAGGTCTCGGTGACCCGATGGAAAGTGGCCCAAGCATGAGGAAACTTTTGTCCCACATTGGCCGTGGGGAGGAGCATTTTTGTATTTAAGTACAAAGCCCCGTACATATTAAGTGTCAAAAGCTCACGAGCTTTTGACAAGGAGAAGTTTGGTATTGGTGGGTCCCCCGCGTGTGCGTGCATCTTAGAGCAGCCTAATTTTGCAGCAAAAAGGGAAATTAAATAGCGAGCAAGTTGTAGATGATCTGTTGTTCGTCGCTATACCGCAATGGAGAGATGCATGACAGTTAACCATCGCGACTTGGCGACTATATGGTGGGCCCGACAGGTGAGCGGTTCATGTGTTAAAGATCGAGCAGGTTCGAGGGGGATCAATGGTGGTCGTTGATCCGCTATGCGAAGATGCCTGATAGTTACCCATTGTGGATCAACAACTGATGAGGTGGTGGTCCAGTGGCAGGTGAGGTGTTGACCCGATGGACTCTGAGAAAATCCCAAGGTGCCACGTGGTGACACATGGCGGTCCAGTGGCAGGCGCAGGCCAGGTGGTGCCAAGACGAATCTCATAAGCGAATCAAAGGGTGCCACGTGGTGACACGCGGTAAAAGAAGAACAGCTCAAGTGAGCTAACAAGCGAGTCGATCCATCACAAGTAAACGGTGGTCGTTGATCCTCTATGTGAAGATGCACGCCAGTTATCCATCGTGGATTAGCGACAAGGTAGTGGTGGGTCCAGCGAAGGTGTGATGGCTAGTCACGTGGCGGTCTGAGAGGACTCTGAGAAAATCCCAAGGTGCCACGTGGTGGAAAAGAGGCAGGTGAGTTGGCAGGTCCAAGTCCAAGTGGAGGGCCCGACGATGATGATGTTGTGCAGACATGAAATTATAATTTTAGTTTTTAAATACAATTTACTCTTGATTTTAATATTTTAATAAAAAAAAGTTTTAACTGTTTTTCCACAACATCAAATCCTCTTTTTATTTTAACTCTTTGTTGTGATCGAAATCATCATAGATTTTGTGATGCAACAAAATAGATTCATCAATTAATTTTGAACCTCAAGCAGGGAAATTCCTTATCCAACCTTTGATGCCCTTGGTTACACACCCAATCTCATCTACTTTTGGTATTTCTTTACTAGACATTATAATATGTGAAGATATGAAATATTAGAAGATTGTACTAGGTCTATCAAATATTACACATCTTTATTCTTCACGGAATGATGGACATTGTAGTTTATTTTATTAATCTCTTTCTCAAATTTGCTTCATTGTTTCTCAACTAAATATTGGATGACTTTAATCATTATATTTTCACATCTATTTTATCTTTTTAAGTGTTAGGGGTGTCTTTTCCATCTACCTTGTACCTTGTGAATATGATTCATGATAATGGAAATAGTATCGACTTTCTTCGATTGTTGCATTGGGGTAGTAAATGACATTGCCATTGAACTAATCAACCAAAGGTTTAATGACTATTTTCCTCTCGACATTATCTTCCAACTAGACATGAGTAGTTGAGGAATCAATATTTGTTTGTATGGGGGCTTCAACTTGAGTCTTTTGTTCTTTCTCCTGAGATGATTTCTTTCTTAGGAGAAGATACATTTAATTTTTGTCGAGTAAATATGGAGGAATCTTTTCATGGACAAGTGTACTTTTAAAAGATGGAGATTTGAAAGGAGAAGAATCTATAAAATAGGAATCTCTTCAAGATGAGGACATATTATCTCATAGGTGAGTTAGTAGGGGAGGAAAGGACATATTATTTAATGCCTTGAGATTTTCTTAAGTAAGTAAGAATCTAAGGTTTTCCTTCTTGAAAGTTTCATTTCTTTTGATAAAGATTTCTCCTCATCAACAAAGACAAAAGTAGTTACCAAATATAATGGAACCTATTCTTTAGTAGAAACTACAACTCTTATTTTGGGAATAATCATTTACTTTGCTCCATAGAAATATTCACCTATTTACCCCTAAAATCTCAATCAATCAATGGAACTTTGCCTATAAGGACTTTTATTTTGACGCAAAATAATATTTATTTATATGATTCCAACATTGAAGATGATTAAAGGAAACATTATTACTCATATGACATTTATGGATTTGAAACCACCAATGCATCATGAGAGATGAAGTAATCCATGTGGGTATAACATCTTAACACAAAGCCTAGATTATTAATTGATTGGCCAAAAATTGGAGCATTTTTAATGAACGTGTATGCCATATAAGAGTTATTAAATGAATTTTAAACACTGTTTCATGATAAATAATGCAATGTGTTAGAATTATAATTGAGGCAAGTATATCTTAATGAACTTGTTAAATATTTGTTTCTACATAGAGAAAACTAATTTAGACAAGACCTACAATTAAGATATTACATGATGTAATGTCACAAATTGCATACCTTATAATTTAATATTAAATAAACCTACCCCTAGCTCAACAAAAGAAAATTTATTATAAAATAATAATATCATCAAATATACTTCCTTCTAACAATTTGGGACCAATCCCCAACCTTTGAGTTCCTAAATAAGTGCACTTTATATGAACATCCACATGGTGTGAGCTAGCAACTCCACCATTTTACAAACTACAAACTACAAACTGCATACAACTATGATAACATTTTCAAAATTAGATACTACAAAAGTGAATGAAAGTAAAATATTATTAGTTTGTAGATAAATAACAACATAGAAATTCACGACACATGAACAAATTTGTATGGATATAGAGAGCACTAGAGATTGACAACTTTGATGGTAATTGTGTCATGAAAAAATAAAAAGTCCAAATTGTAAAAGGGATTTGAAGTTTTAAGTTTTAGAAATTAATTTACATGTGTGGTGTTGATGAGCACAATAAATATAAAAAATTGAAAGGGCACAAGTAAAGCTGAAATTGGTTTAAGTAACAATTTTTTTTTCACATTAGAAGAGGTGAACGAAAGTGAAGGTGACTTCGATGATCTTGGAAATGATGGTGATCCTAATAGATTTGTTTTTTGTGACAATTGGGATGAGGTAAAAATTCCTTTATTTTGCAATTTTTTATTCTGTAAAAACCCTTGCTATGATTGGTGTGGCTTCATTATTTGATCAAGAATTTTTTCTTTTCATTTTCCAATCTTGAAGGTTACTCAAGAACTCTTCTAGAAAACCATTAGTTTTTAGGAAAGAAGAGCCTTTGTCTTAAAAATGTGTATTTATGTTGCAATTCACTAAATGATATGGTTCAAGTTTCCTATTTGGGTTATATTGTCAAGGCTAAGCTCAGAGTTATGGAATAAATTTTTATACTTGTTGTCAACACTTTTTGGGTAAAATTGTGCTACTAATATGATCACCGAATTCAAAAAGTGCTTCTTGTTTGCTAGATTTCATGTGTGTAGAAAATAAAAAGGTGCTCCACACTAAGATTACTTTATATTTCAAATATTGTGTTTGGGTACAACATGTTGAACTCACAAACTCTCTTATTTTTTATTGTTGTTATAAAGTGGCAAACACTTCAATGACTTATTCAAAAAATAAGAAACACCATTTTGTGTTTGAGTAAAAGGATCAAAGTCCTACTATTATTGAGGAGTTTGTCAAATTCTTTGAGGAGGTGCAAAAGGAGAACAAAAAAAGGAATTATTTTGTAGAAAGTATGATGTTGGATTTCTCTTTTATAACCCCAGGGTTGGAAGAGGATTCTATTTATTTTCTTATGTTCATTTGCTTTCTTTCAAGAAGAGAAAATTTGTAAAGAAAGACCCTTATAATATGGTTAAACAAAAATTGTTGGAACAATTTTCTAAATTACCTTAACTTTGGGTTGGTTATTTGTAAGGTTTTATAATGTATTGTCTTTTGTCTATTATTCCTTAGATGTCTTTTTTCGCATTGTTGGTCTTAATACTAAATATTTACTCTTGTAAGGGGTCTAGGCCCTTTCAAAACAACTGTTTACCTAAACAAAAAATACCAACAAATTTGAATGGGACATGCAAGGAAGTAGGGAAAACTTAACAAGAACATACACAAATAGGAATGTATGGGACTTTCAATTTACAAAGAACAAAATTTGACTTAGATGCCAACCAAAAAAA